>NC_133826.1:10669885-10979668 GCF_047830755.1 Zonotrichia albicollis | reverse complement strand
GATGCTCTTCTGTGTGCTTCCTCTGATGGGCCCAGGAACAGGGCTGTTCTTGCCTCTGGTGAGTGTACAGGTAGCAGCTGTCCTCCCATTAGAGAGACAACATAGGAAGCAGTGAATTTTTATCACTCCTGTCACTAATAATGCAAATGGAGGGGCTATTTCTGACATGAGCATAAACCCTTCTCTCCTGCCTGCTGCATTCCTCATTAGTGTTTGGAAATCCCTGGGGGCAGTGCCAGCAGCAGTGTCAATGCAGACAGGCTTTGCAGCAAGTGCTTCTGTGCGTGACTGAGTCTGGGCCAGGAGCCCAATGCTCAGGGGGGACACACTCGTGCCCCAGGAAGGCCCCAGCAGCCACACAGCCATTCCTACCACTTGCTGCATAGATCACTCAGCCAAGCCCAGAGAGGAGCAGGGCAGTCTGCAGTCACAGGCTGGTCACCCAGCCCAGGGATACCATGATGCAGAGGAGCAGGGAGGGAGCTGGCTGCTGTAGCCCCTTCCATGTCCAGTGGCTATTTTCCATGAACATGCAGTGAGTATGCAGGTAGTGCACCTGTGCTATGCAGAAAAGAGTCTTTCACCTTCCCTGCAGTCTGCTCTACTCCTGCAGAGATGCTCTGTTGTCTGTAAAACTGCCTTTCTACAGAGCATCTGTATGTATAGGAGCTTTGCAATAAACCTGTGTTTTTCCTCCGAATTTTCACTGGTGAATGCACAGTATATGCATCATCACACAGAGCTTTGCTTGCCTGTGGCTGTTGTTGCCCTATCAGTGGGTTCCTGCACTGGGATGAGATGTTCTCATGCAAAACAACTCTTCTTTGTCTTTGACAGAATGGCTCCAATGAGAAGACAGAGCTGCGGCAGTTCCAGTTCATGGCTTGGCCCGACCACGGGGTGCCAGAATACCCCACCCCAATCCTCGCTTTCCTGCGGCGGGTCAAGGCCTGCAACCCAACAGATGCTGGGCCCATGGTTGTGCACTGCAGGTAGGACTATGTTTGTCTTCTGGCTGCAGGAGCTTTAACCTGTCTGAAAGTGGAGTCTCCCCTTCTTGTGAGAAAGGTTTCATAGTAGCATAACCTGCCCTGCATGCTTGGGCTGGCAGCAGAACAGGCCCAGCAGCCGTAGAGCAGTGATGGCATTTGTGTTTCTACTGCTGTACCAGATTAAACAGCACTGCTATATGGAGAGCCTTAGAAAGCACATTTTCCTGCAAAACTGCAAGTGCCATTTAAAAATTAAATTATCTGTGCCCAGCATAAGTCGGTAGTACCTTCAGATGCACATCACTGACAGAAATGCATGCAGTGACCTCTATGAGCATTCATATGCAGTATTTACAGCCATACTCTTTCACAGGGTAGAAAGGCAGCTCTTAAGGCAAAATATTAGTCTACTAAGGCTCAGCATCTTACCCAGCCAAGATTTATTTGTAGCAGCCAAGAGGGGACTGTTACTGAACAAACCACTCCATCATTGCTGTTTCAGCATACGCCTTACCAGCAGTGTTTAATGCTCTTCTTTCATGCTCTGTTTCAGATGGTAGTGGGGTGTAATTAACACACAAACAAGCTGTATTAAAGCCTTGTTAAGGATATGACTTGCACCATAAATGAGGGAATGCCTAGCTCCCTACCTCTGTCTGTGTTTACATGTCACAACAGTGTATCTGCTGTTTTCAGGGTGCTCTCAGAGTGAGTAGCTTGAGGCTTGCTACTGCCTGTCCAGCAGCTGTGGAGAGGCATTTGGTGCTTGAGCAAAGGGCTCAGCACAGTGATGCATAACCTCAGCTTTCTGCTTCCCCTCTCAGGCTGGCCATGCTCATTTTAGGAGTGAGGAGACAGTGACCCAGGTTAGGGGACAAGCAGGCTGGAAATTACTGACTTCACTGGTGTTAGGGCCCAGCCTGCTCTTCATGTCTTCTGACTTCACACACACATGTGTGTCACTCTCCTGCCTGTTAAGCACATTTCTCTTTCCCTTGTGGAGGGGCTGCCAGCCACCACAGGGATCAGCAGGGTGACACCATGTCTTTTCCACTCTAGCAGTGAAAGGGGGACAGCAGAAAGGCTGAGGAGCCTCTCACATTCTCCAGTGATTCTCTCCCTCGCTCCTCCTGTCACTTCTTGTTTGGACTTCACTCACAGAGAGCAGCCTTTACTCCCCTTGTGTGCCCTAAGTCTGGGTGATCTGTGAAGCACAGTTGGAGCTTGTGTGACATCTCTAGGAGACAGTGTCATCTCAGACCGTGTGCTTTGCTCCTGCAGTGCTGGCGTGGGCCGAACCGGCTGCTTCATTGTCATCGATGCCATGCTGGAGCGGATGAAGCACGAGAAGACCGTGGACATCTACGGGCACGTGACGTGCATGCGCTCCCAGCGCAACTACATGGTGCAGACAGAGGACCAGTACATCTTCATCCACGAGGCCTTGCTGGAGGCCGCCACGTGCGGCAACACCGAGGTGCCCGCGCGCAACCTCTTCGCCCACATCCAGAAGCTGACCCAGGTGCCACCAGGCGAGAGCGTCACTGAAATGGAGCTGGAATTCAAGGTTGGTGGCAGAGCCCCAGCACCCCACTTCCCTAATGCCCCATCTCTGCCCACAGAGCTCCACGGGCTGCTCGTCCAGGGGTTGGGAGAGGTGGGCTATGGATCATTACAGACAGTTATTCTTTTGTGTGTTTCTAAAGCAGGTAGGCAGTGATTTAAAATACATTAGAATTGTAAAGCTTGTGTCGGCTGTGGTCCCCCCTGGATTGGTAGCTTCTGGGGATGATATAAAAGGCAGATGGATGTGCAGTTCCCAGCAGCACATTCTGCTCTAGGTTCACTGTGCGGCAGGAGCTGCATCTGAAATCAGATGCATATCATGTTAGTGATAATTGATGTTACTGTGAACAACTTGTCTGGAAACAGCTCCAATTTAAATATGTGAGACATTTCTGGTCTCATTTCGTCAGTGCTAAGCTCTGTAATCTTTTAACCACCTCAACACCAAGCCTCACTGTTTAGAATTGGTGAAGGCAGTGTTTTAAGGCACACCATTTTTAAGAAGCCAAGCCCACATTTTTCTGCCTGTGTCTGTGTATGCCAACTGCAGATATTTATTACAGCCTTGGAGCTGAATTGAGCTCTGTTAAGTGCCCATATTCTCAGATGAGGTGCATTAGTCCAGTGAACTTTTGCAGGGGAATATAGCTCACGCAGGGAGGCAGCAGACCATGCAGGCTGTGAAATGAACTGCAGCAGTACACCTTCACCCTGGGGATTCCCTCCAAGTGACAAAGGAGCAGGAGAGGCAAAATATTGACTTTTCATGTAAACTGGGAATAGTTGAGAAGCTCTGTCCTATGGTTATCAGAGCTGCTGGTATCCTGGGTTTGGAACAGTAAAACATGCTTCCTGAGTATCTCATAGTGACACTCCTCAGGAGAGCCACAGAATTGTGCTCAACTCAAGCAATTCTGTTGTAAGAAAGACAAAATTTTACTTTTCTTCCATTTCTCCAAAGGTGTCTTGACAACAGTAGTAAATTGCCCCTCTCTGTGCCCTGGCAGTGTCCACTGCATGGGAAACCCTGGGGAGCAGGATATGGGAGGGCCTCCCATGGCTGAATTGCTCTCCAGAAAGCAACTCTGTCCTCCTGCAGAGAGCTCTCCTGAGGTCAGCTTGCCACTCACAGATAGAAGGGTGGTTCTGGAGATGCTGGAGGCAGTCTTTTGGGGAAGGAAAAAAAAAAAAAAAAACAAAAAAACTGGGGGAAGGAAGAGTCACTTCTGTTTGAATCTGCCAGCAGATCTAAGTAACACATTTACCATGACTCCAGTTTACAGGACTCAAAGATTATGTCTCACAGCAGTTACCCAAAATATATCTTCTTTACCTAAAACTGTCACAATTCTCACATTTTCTTGGGTTCTTCTGGGGTGAGAAGTAAATAACAAGATATTGTTGGAAGAGGAAAAGCTTTGCTTCCCTGCCGCCACCAAGCATACAACCCTGGCTCAGAGAGACACGAAGCTTCTTGGCTCAGTGTGTCAGAGAGCTGCTCTGGGTCTCCCCTACACTACATGGCTGCTGCCAGGATCCCAGTTCTGCCCCCAGACTGCTGCATCTCCAGCAGGGATCTGATGTGTCTCCTCCTCTTTCAGCTGCTGGCCAATTCTAAAGCACATACCTCACGTTTCATCAGTGCCAACCTCCCTTGCAACAAATTCAAGAACCGCCTCGTGAACATCATGCCGTATGAGCTGACAAGAGTCTGCCTGCAGCCCATCCGCGGCGTCGAGGGCTCTGACTACATCAATGCCAGCTTCATAGATGGCTACAGGTAAGGATTACCTTGGATGACAGTGCCAGCTTGGCTGCCTGCTTGGAAACCCAGGCAGAGCTGCCTTCTCTTTCCCAAGGACTGGTCCTGACCGCCTGAATTGGGCTGGGGACCACTTTGTTGCATTTTATCTATTTCCATCTTCTCAGACACTGCAGTGTGTGTAGTTACAATATGTGAAGACTGCCTGTGAGTGAGGGCTGCCAGGCTGGCTTGTGTTGCTGTAGACAGATGTCCACATGGCTGGAGTGGCAGGCTGTGTTGGCTTCTGTGGAGGTTTTATGGGATATGCTGGTAGGCATCCCTTGGCTTGTGTTTTACATCTACAGTACCTAACTCAAACCTGTCTCCCAGCTGTAGCAGCTAGAGTTAGGAGTGCACTTCCACTGAGTGGCTGATCCAGGCAGCAGCTCAAAGCTTGTTCCGTGTCTTGATTTTGGGAGGAGTCTGGATCCTCAGGCAGGGCTGGTGCTGGACACTGGGAAGCCCATCACCCGGTTACTCTCTCCAGAACACAGTTTAGAAAGACAAATTAAGATCTAGTGGGGCTGTAGTGCTTAAGTTTTCTGTATCTGTCTGCTGATGTCTCATTCTCAGATGCTAAATGCCAGGAGAGAAGAATAGCCCAGTGGCCACATCCCCTTCCCAAACGACCCCTAGACAATAATCCAAACCAAATCACAATTATGCACATAAAAGGCTTTTTCCTGTCACCTGTGTGTGCACCATCACTGTAAGATCATCCCTCATGTGCACCATCATCAGTTCTGGAGTGGGGAATGCAATAATAGATGTGGCACATGTCCCTTCCAACTTAGCTTTGCCTACCTGCCTCTTTTGGAGTGGTAACCTCCCAGATGCAAAAGGCACTGCCAAAGGGAACAAATGTGGGTGCAGCCAGGCTAGCAGCTCTGTGCCTTGTTGCTGCTCCAGCAGCTGAGCCCAGCAAGAGTTCCCAGGGAGAAGGACTACATGGAGGCAAGAGTGGACAAGGAACAAAAGGGGAGCAACCCTGGGAGCATCCCAACACAGGAAAACTGAAGCAAGCCAGGCTCTCTCAGGGTGGGATAGAGTAATAGGGAGGGATGAAGGGGCTGGAGAAAAGCTGTCACAGAGCAGAGAGAGCCTCCACTACCTCCTGGGTGTATGGCACAGAGTCACCCACCACCAGTCATTAATGCCACTGCCTGGATGTAGCCTAAGTCTGACAGATGGACTGCAGCCACTGTCCTGGCTCCAAAGCTGATGGAGAGCAACACTGGCTTTGCCTCTTGGTGATGCTACGGAGGGAGGGAGAGAGCTGCCATCACAGCAGGTGGTACCATTTCATGTGCTACTTACCCTATCCCCAAGTTCTGTTATCTCTTCCCATCCCTTCCTTTGAGCCATCATTATTCTGGTTATCTCAAATCAATTGGCTTTAGGTCCTGCAGATATCACTGATGCTGCATCTTTATTAGCTTTTTCACTTCGTTCTGCATCCCCATTCCCTGTTTTTTACTATGTGTTATAAATCCACCTTGAAGCAGCCCCTGTCTGCATCCCGCATGTTACAGCTGCCCTGCAGCACGTTCATTAATTTAGCACCATTAAAAATAGCACCAGTAGAGGGATGAAGACAGAACCGAGGGAGGAAGGCAGGGTGGAAGAAGCCAGCCCTGGTCCCGCGGGCTCCAGCGCCCCACAGTGGTGAAGCCAGCCCGGGCTCGGGTGTGCCAGGCTGGGAGCTCAGAGAGCCTCAGTACCAGCATGCCAGAGCTGAGTCCAGAGCACCAAGGGGGCTTTCTTCAGGGTGGGGGCTATTCTGGGGCAGGTGGCACAGAAAATTAGGAGAGGTGCTCTGGTTGGCAGTGGAACCAAAAACAAATTCTGAAGCTTTAGAAAAGCAGACAAAACTGTATTCATGGTTTCCACACTGCCCTCGTTACTGTCTGGAGTGTAATCCAGGTGACCTGGTTCAGCTGCTCTGTGTTTTCCCATGCAATGGGAGGGACGGCAGGTACTGCAGAGAGGTAAAGTACAGGAACACAGGAGTGCTGCTGGGATCATCCCCAAGCACAGTCCCTCTTTCCAGCCCCGGTGGGTGCTGGCAGCCTGCTGGTGGGGGCCTGGGTGCCAAGAGGGTAAAACAGGCAGGGCTGGGGACAAGCCTGCCCTTGACAAGAAGCAGCAAGAGGCAGGGCTGGGGATGCCGTCACCCCAGCAAGGACTAAGAGTTTTTCTGGATCCTCCAAGCTGTGCTTACTGTGTCTGTGGGGAGCACTTAGAGGACAAGTGCTGGACCAGCTCACCTCTCTCCCAGAGCCCATGGCTCATCCTACAGCTGGATTGTCAGACTTGCTCCCTGGTACCATGGGGCCCTGCCTCCAGCTCACCCAGCCCACAGCCCCCAGAAGCAGCTGCTGCCCATCTCTGAGGAGCCGCTCTGAGCACCATTTTGTTTGTCACAGGCAGCAGAAGGCCTACATTGCCACGCAGGGACCACTGGCCGAGACCACAGAGGATTTCTGGCGGATGCTCTGGGAGCACGACTCCACCATTGTGGTGATGTTGACAAAGCTGCGTGAGATGGGCCGGGTACGAGTCCTGCTGTGGGGACAAGGGGGCTCTGGGGCTGCTGTCTGTGGGCTCACAGTCTTTGGTTCACCTCAGTCTGTGTTTGACACCACTCACTCTGGGTGACTCCCCTCTGTCTGATGGCTGACCCTGTGGCCCCACAACCACATAGGCACCCAGGGAGCGGGAGGGAGGAGCAGCAGCTTGTCAGTGCTAATGTCTTACCCTGCTGCTCATCCACAGGAGAAGTGCCATCAGTACTGGCCTGCAGAGCGCTCTGCCCGGTACCAGTACTTTGTGGTGGACCCCATGGCAGAGTACAACATGCCACAGTACATCCTCCGGGAGTTCAAGGTGACGGATGCCAGGGTGAGTGCATCTGCTGGCTCCCCAGCTCCTCTGCCTCTTGTGCCTCTGCCCTACCCAGGCCAGTCAAGGGAGTATGCAACAGCTCCTGGAGAAACGAGAAAGCAAATGCTGCCTTGCACCGCAGGCAAAAAGGGCTGCTACGTACCACCTATTGCACCTCTCTCCACAGATTTCTGCCCTGCCAGCTGTGTCAGCCCCATGAACAGCTCAGGGATCCTTGTAAGCACCAGACCCTGCCGTGCCTGTGCTGCTCACTTGAGCAAGCATTTAACATAGGTCCACGTCCCCCTGCACGTAGAGTCTGTGTGTGCAGCATCTGACTGGGCACAG
Organism: Zonotrichia albicollis; assembly: GCF_047830755.1. NCBI lineage: Eukaryota > Metazoa > Chordata > Aves > Passeriformes > Passerellidae > Zonotrichia > Zonotrichia albicollis. The sequence continues at coordinate 10,972,075 of NC_133826.1, read as the reverse complement.
GACTCCTGTGTTACAATAAACATTGTTCTAGGGTGGAGTTGGGCCCCAAACACTGACCCAATGGACTCTGTAGGGGCCCAAAGGCCTGCTCAGCTAAGCTACCCTGGGGTGAACATGAGAGAACAGAGACAGGTCCCAAACATGCAGCAAATGATCTGCCTGGGCTCACCTGTGGCCTTTGCATCTTTTCACCTGGCTTGGTTCAGGGGGTCTGAGAGTAGGTCAGAGCACCAGTGCTGAGGGGAGTGAGATCAGGCCCTCACTGATGGTTCACTTCTAACACCCCTCTCCCTGCAGGATGGCCAGTCACGGACCATCCGCCAGTTCCAGTTCACAGACTGGCCGGAACAGGGAGTGCCAAAGACAGGAGAGGGCTTCATCGACTTCATTGGGCAGGTGCACAAGACCAAGGAGCAGTTTGGGCAGGATGGGCCCATCACAGTGCACTGCAGGTAAGGACTGCAGCCTCACCCCAGTGAGCAGGTCCCTGTGCTCCAGGAGCAGCTTGCACCTCTCCTAGGAGCTCTGCAGAGCCTTTCTGGGGCTGGCAGGACTCACAGCAGCCCCTCTTGCTCCCTGTGCAGTGCCGGGGTTGGGCGCACGGGCGTGTTCATCACACTCAGCATTGTGCTAGAGAGGATGCGCTACGAGGGCGTGGTGGACATGTTCCAGATGGTGAAGACCTTGCGGACGCAGCGGCCGGCCATGGTGCAGACAGAGGTGAGCTCCCCTCCTGTGCGTGGCAGTGGAGATCTGTGGGAGAAGGGAGGGCCCTGATGTCTCTGGATGCTGGACCCCACAGCCCACTGTCCTTGTGTCCCCACTGCTCATGTTTCCCTCGTTGGTGCCTTGCAGGACCAGTACCAGCTGTGCTACAGAGCCGCACTGGAGTACCTTGGCAGCTTCGACCACTATGCAACGTAACAGTGCTTTCCTCCAGTCGCGGTGGGGATGTCTAGGAGTGGAGATGGGTCCCTGTGAGCCAGAGCCGCCCATTCCTCAGTCCTTCTGTACAGGTGGAGGTACTGCCCAGGCCGCAGGCCTCCACGCCAACCAGTTCTGACCACGGCATTTAGGAATTTAGCCCCAGCGCCAAATGAGGGAATCCGACTCCAAAAGCATTTCCAGTCTCTGGCTGAATTTCTGCTCATGTGCATCTCTCACCCTCTCTCATGCCGACTGCATTTCACAGCAAGGCTTTAGGTGGGTGGAATGGGATCTTTTTTTTAAACATGTAAAATAGTTACTAGTGGTTTTTATAATCTTCTCTCTCTTTATTTTTTATTTTTTGCAAGTCTTAATGTTTTGCCCAAGCAGAACTGGACCCGCCAAACCTTTGGGAGTTGGGTTTTGTTTTTTTAATTTCCTTTTGCTTTTACATTTTTTACTGCCCTGTGTTTATTTCAGCCCAGTCACTGCTGGTTCTGCCCATTTTAGTGCAGCTTCCTTGGTAATTCGCAGCAGCTGGCTTGTGGTTCCTGCCCATCTACATTCCCCATAGGCTTTTTAATCCTCTGTAGAATATGAAATTTCATGGAACTGGACCTAAGCTACCAATTATTTTTTTAGTCTTCTCCCTCCCCCCCCCCCATTATTTCCTTAGTAGGTTTGGGTTTGGGAGGGCCATATAGGGTCGCTGGAGAAGCGTCCCTTTGTCAGCTGGAAACTGTTCAGTCCTATTACAATACGTGTTCAACCAATCCAGTGACCGTGTGTATTGGCAGATCCTGATATGACGTGAGTTGTCGTCGCCTTGTTTGTGAGAGACCCGAAATCCCGGGCTCCAGGCATTGGAACCTCTTTTTGTGTGTCTTGCTGGAAAGGGGGCAGGAGTAGTGAGGGGGTCCCACAGTTCCCCAGGGAGGGGATGGAAAGAGCAAGACACGGCCCTTTGTGTTAACCCCACGGTTCTGTGCGTGCAAGCGCCATCCTGTCACCTCTCACCAGTGGAGTGCATCAGAGCATTGACAAAGGCAAGGAGCACAAGCCCAGCTGATCCACAGCAGAGCTGGACCATCTCGCTTTGGAAGCAGGGTACTGCAGGGAAGGGGAGGGGAGTACACATGGCTTCAGAGGTTGGGTGTATCTATAATTTCTGCTATCCTGCAAATGTTAAGAGTCACTAGAATATTGTACTTTCCGCTACTTCAGGATGTTCTAATGAACCAATGTGGCAAGACTACTGGACTTAATTTAATGGTACTATATATTAATACTCCTTATTATATCACGCTTGCACTAAAGATGGGGAGTGAGCAGCCCTCTTTTGAGTGCATTGAGTTATGAATAAAGGTGGTGGAAGGGTATCTAATTGTATTATCACATGTATTCCGAATGTTAAGAATCCAAGCTACGTTGAAATCAGCAATCCAGGGTTGGTAATGTTGGAGGACACATTCATTTTTACCTTGTGGATGCATAGTGCTGTAGGGGTCACTGTTGTATACAGTCTGTTTTCTATTTGTTAATAAAAAAAATCTACAGCATCATTGCATAATTCTTGATGTTAATAAATTTGAATAATTGGGTTTCATACAAGCTGGCTTTCCTGTCTGTTTCTTCTGCAATAAGGAGAGGCCACAGAACCCTTTAGCAGTGGGCACACTCCTCAGCCCTTGGCAGGTAAGTTCTTTCCCACAGGTATGTGCCAGCCATGAGTGTGCTGCACTTCCTACAGGGACCCTGTGCCTTCAGGGTGCTTGGAAACCTGCTGTGACAATTCCCTTTGTGCATATGTGTGCTCACCTCCTGTCCGCCTGCAGTTGTAGGGGAGTGCACTGGCTGGATGTGCAGGAAAGAGAGGGGTCAGTGGTGATGGCTTTGGTGGCAATAGTAGTAATTGGCACCCTCCTGGACACTGCAGCAACGCTGCTCTGTAGCACTGAGCGCAATTGTGTATTCAGAGTTAGTGCTCAGCAGCAAAGCTGTCACACAGCCCCTGGCTGCAGAGCAGCACCCATTTGTTCAGGTGTGAGACCTGCCCAGACTGCCAGCCTTGCCTGCTCTGTGTGGAGAGCCCAGGCCAGCCCTGCCCTTGTGTGCATTGCAAAGCTGAAATGTCAGCTCCTGGAGAGAGCAGCACCTGCACACAGCACAGGTGTGTGAGGGGAAACCAATGCAAGGGGCAGAACCACATGGATCAGGGCCCTGGGGTATTTCCAGCCTTCCCAGGGGAGCCAAATCTGCCCTGGCCAGCATATCCATGATGGGTGGGAGTGCATGGCAGACTGATGAGCTTTTCCTAGTGTGGCTATGGGCACCAGGGTGATTCCTCAGTGACTGCTGGAGCTCACTCACACATAGCATTCCCTGCCAGGCCAGACCAGTTCCTGGGTAGGTGCCAGATGCAGGAATGTTTTCCCCTTGCCTGGCTCATTGTTCCTAGTGTTGGGCAGCCTCACTGGGGATGCAGATCCAAGGGCAAAGCAAGCTCCTGCCCTTGTGAGGCAGCACATGTGCAGGTGTGTGGGGGCATGTGCCAGGGTTGCTGGCAGTGGGATGCTTGTCATCACTGTGGGGCCCAGGATGGCAGAGTGGCACAGCCAAATAAGTGAACCCCTGCTCACACACGGGTGTGTCTGGGGAGGAAGGGCACCGTGCTCAGTGCTGGCAGCCAGCCAGCTGGGAGATGGGCAGTGAGCACCTGCCTGTGCTGCAGCAGCAGTGCTCGGGTTGTGCTGCCAAATTACAGGTGGTGACTGCTTCTGCCACTCACTGAGCACTCACCAGGACTGCCACACGGGCAGCACGGAGCTTTAGTCCATGTACAGCCTTGAACGCAGAGATTCTCACCAAAAGTTGCAAAGTTGCCAGAACACTTACAGATATGCACATGTGCATGGACCTTCTTTCTCCTCATCCAGGAACACTTTGGACTTCATTCCCCACCTGTGGGCTTGTCTGTGGACTGAGTAGAAGTACAAGGAGGCAGAGAAAGGGTGAAGAATTTCAGCATGGAATGCACAAAGAATAAGATGAGTGAGCCCAGGCCTCAGAGACAAGGCTATTGCTGGTAGCCACATGGCCAAAGCCTCATGCTGACCTCACAGACCAGGAGAGGCTCAGTGCACAAACTGTGAGGATGTGCCACCTTGGCAAGGGGACAGGCTCCCAGAGGTCAGCAAAAACAGCTCTGACAGCTTTTCTCCAGCCCCTTTGTCCACTCCTCTGGCTCCTCACACAAAGCCAACACTTCTCCAAAGGGAATGGACTCATATAATTTTAAAAACACTTATTCTTTGAACATTTATTTCCCATTATTTCTATGTATCTCACAAAATAAAAGGGGAACAAAAAAACCATGGTGCATGGTGGATCAACAGCAATGCCAGCCTGATCTGCCCCCTGAGCCAGCACTACAGCTTGTACCACACTGCAGGCAGAGACACCCTGCTTCTTCCCAGGGCTTGGTACTGACATTCCTGAGCTGCACTGCTCAGCTTTTCCCAGTTAGAAAGGATTTCCACAGCTGGCTTTTTTTTTTTTTTTTTTTTTTGCATAATTTTCTTTGGTATCAGCCTGAGACTTTTCCCACCCTCTGGTATCAGTACCACACTGAGCTCCAGATCTGAAGGAATGGTCTGGACATGGTGCTGTAAGACACTTTAGCTTCTTGTGTTTGGAGTTTTAAACAGACCATTATTGCACTAAGCAATGGAGCTGGGGTATTATTGCTGCCTTTTTTTCTCCAGTGAAAATTTTCCATTCCTTAGTTAATACCAGGTAGCCCCAGTGCAGCCTCAGATAAGCAGCTCTGTAAAGGCCACAGTTTGGCAGGTGGGACAGCAGCTAAATGGCAGCCAGTCAAAGGTGAATTTCTGGGCACTGAGGTGCCCTTCTGCTCTTTCATATTTTTTATGCATACCATTGATGTTGTAGCAGGAGCTGTGCAGGCACTGCCCAAGCTTGGCTTGCCTCCTAGTGATATTAACTCACAGGATCATAGAGTGGTTTGGGTTAGAAAAGACCTTTAAAGATCAGCTATTTCAAATAACATCCTGACCAAGCACTATCCCTTTGGGGTTCCATTGCTTTAAATTTTGTTTTTCAAAGGCAAAATACTTGTTAAATAAGGAAAAAGAAATAGCTGTAACACTGAAAAAATCTGAGCAGACTCTGCACAGTAGCTTGGCAACTCCTTCCCCCACAGTCTTCAAATTTCTTGTCCTCAGCAACATTGCCATCTTCATTTGTAACATTTCCTAGTTGAGAGTGACTTTTTTTTCCTCTTTTTTCCTTTTTTTCCTGTTTGACCTGGTTCATTTCTGAGGGCAGGAATAATACTGATCCTTCCAATTAAAAGCTCATTGCTGCCCTTTTGCCCGTTATAATAAGCAATCTCAGTCCTCGGTAACAATTACAGGTTATCTTCTGTGCCTACACGTTTCTGCTCACAGGAACACTTTGCCACTTGTCATCTTGAAAAGGCTGACTCGTGTCTCCTGAGGGCAGCAGGGCAAGAGAGGTGATTCTGCCCCTCTACTTCTCTCTTTTGAGATCCCACCTGGAGCTCTGTGTCCAGCTCTGGGGTCCCAAACACAGGAATAACACAGACCTGCTGGAGCAGGTCCAGAGGGGGTCACAAGGATGCTCAGAGGGCTGGAGCACCCCTCCTGTGAGGACAGGTTGAGAGAGCTGGGGTTGTTCAGCCTGGAAAAGTGAAGGCTCCAGGGAGACCTTACACAATTTCCTGTGCCTAAAGAGAGAACTGGAGCAGGGCATCCACGAGGGCCTGTAGTGATAGGACAAGGGAGAATGGCTTTGAACTCTAAAGAGGTCAGGATTAGATTAGATGTAAGGAAGAAACTCTTCCCTACAAGGGTGGTGAGACACTGAAACAGATTGCCCAGAGAACTTATGGATACCTCATCCCTGGAAATGTTCCAGGCAAGGTTGGATGGGACTTTGAGCAACCTGGTTTAGTGGAAGGTGTCCCTGTCCAGTGCAGGGGTGTGGAACAAGATAATCTTCAAGGTCTCTTCCAATTCAAACCATTCTGTGGTTCTATGATAATAGAAAGTTGGTGTTTCTTGACTAAAGGATGACAAGTGCAGCTGCCACCAGAAAGGCCAGAAATGCAATTTGTTTCAAAACTGTTACCTGACAGTTGTCTGGCTTTTTTATAGGAGGCTGTGTGTCGTGCCTACTGCTGCTATAATCCACTTTGGGGGTTTGGTCTGTATATACCTGGCAATTCAAGATCTGAGCAGGTCAGAGAGGCAGCAGACAGGGAAAGCCTGTGTAGGAGGGGTGTTTTGTCAGGCCTTTCGGGGCTGCTGCCTGCCCGTAGCATGACAGCAAAGAAAACAGGTATTAGGAAAAACAGTGAGCTTAGAGTTTTATTTAGGCATGATGGAAAAAGTGTGGTCTCTGAGGATAGCTATGAACTTTTCCAGGTGCGTTGTGCTTACTTTCAAGGTTGCTCAGTGGCACTTGGAGATTTAGAATGCATTTAGCACAGCAGAGTGTGAAAATCGCAGCCAGTCCGAGCCAAGGAGGGGCCAGTGTCCCTAGGCAAGCTGTGTTAAGCACTCAAAGGCCCTGTACACGCTCAATAAAGCCGTACTGCCAGGTGCCAGTCCCTGACACGGACGGTGTTGGATCATTGGCAGCACCCGCAGGCTGCGGCGGCTTTTGCTCGGTTCCGTACGGTGCTGGCCGAGCGCCCTGGCGTGGGCCGGGCCTGGTGCTGCTCCAGCCTCCGTCTGCGTTCGCTGCCAAACCTTTGACAAGCATCACATTCTACTCTGGCTTTGTTTACACACGGAAGCTGTAGGAGTGTGATTAGCGGGGTTCGCGTGCTCGGCCGGCAGGTGCCTGCTGGGTGTCACCGCTCCGCGCCCCAAACTCACCCGCTCGCTGCAGCACCCACGTACCCGGGGTTAGCGTCCACCTCGCGCTGGGCACCAGCAGGACCGGGATCGGTTTCACCCGGCGACACTGCCCGGGGCCCGGAGGCGGGGAGCGAGCGGGACACAGAGGGGATGCGGGAAGGAAGCGGGTGGGCTGCGGGCGGCCTCGGGCCGGCGCCCCCGCCGTGCCTGCGCGGGCTGAGGGAGCCCCGGCGCGGCCCCCGCTCCAACGCCCCCTAGCAACTGCCTGGGCCCGCCTGCCTAGCAACCGCCCCGCGCCCGGCCTCCTGATTCGTCGGCCAGCCCCTGCCGGCCGTCGAATTCCTATTGGCTGCGGAGAGGGCAGCGGGCAGCGATTGGCTGCGGCGGCGGGGGGAAGAGGCGGGGCGGCCGGGCGGGGTTCGGGCGGAGCGGAACGGCCGCGGTGGCGTCGGCGGTCCGCAGGATTCTTTGGGAGCGTGGTGCGGAGGGATACGTCGGTCAGACGTAGGTACGAGGGTCGGGCGGTGGTGGCGGAGGAGCGGGACGCGCTGCCGACGTGAGCACGGCGGGCGGGGACTCGGGTTCCGCCTCGCCGGCCGGGCCGGGCCGGGCCGGGCGGTAGGAGGGGGTGAGTCGGTGGCGTTCTCCGCCGTGAGAGGGAGAGCGAGCCCTGGGGTCCTGACGGGCACGCGGCCTCCGCCAATGAGAAGGGAGGGCCGATGCGGACCCCGCGGCGATTGGCCGGCGGGCGGGAGGGGCGGGGCGGGCACGGTGTCCCGCCCCCCGCAAGGACACCCCCGCCTCCTCCGCGCAGGGCCGGCCCGGCATCATGGCCTCGGAGCTGGAGAGCCTCAACCCGGGGCAGCGCATCATGACCTTCCGCCCCACCATGGAGGAGTTCCGCGACTTCAGCCGCTACATCGCCTACGTGGAGTCGCAGGGCGCCCACCGCGCCGGCCTGGCCAAGGTGCGACACTCCCTCTCCCCTCGGGCGGAGGCCGCGCCGCCGGCCCCGGGCCGCGCACCAGCCGCCTCCGCCCTTTGTTTACGCCGCGGCGCCGGTGGGGCGGGCGCGCCCCGGCCGGGGCTCGGCCCGAATTCCCCGAGTTTGACGCTGTCCCCGGCCGCGGCCGCCGCTCCCGGCCCGTGTGTCCCCGCAGATCGTGCCGCCTAAGGAGTGGAAGCCGCGGCAGTGCTACGATGACATCGACGAGCTCGTCATCCCCGCGCCCATCCAGCAGGTGGTGACGGGGCAGTCCGGGCTCTTCACGCAGTACAACATCCAGAAGAAGGCCATGACGGTCCGCGAGTTCCGCAGGATCGCCAACAGTGACAAGTACGGCCGGTCTCGGGCACTTAAGTTATGGAATGGTTTAGGTCGGAAGGTGCATTAAATACCACCTCGTCCCCACTTTGTCAGGGGCAGGGACTCTTTCCTCAAGTGCAGGTTGCTGAGGGCCCCATCCAAGCATGCTTTGAACACCTGTAGGGATGGAGCATCCACAGCTCTCCGCAGGGACCAGGTCCTCGGTGCGGTCTGGGGTCAGCAGTGTGAGCATCATGCCCCAGGCAGTTGAGGTTGCTTGTGCAGCTGTGTGCATGGGGACCTTTGTCACCTGTGCAGCAAGATGGTGTGTAATAGCCACAGAACTTTTTGTTTGTGCTGTGGGCTCCTGTCTGTCTGTCTCCAGTAGCTAGACCATTGAAATACTTACTAAGTAGTGGAGAAAGGAATGTTCATGACATAAAAAAGGAGATGAAGATCACTTGAAAAAGAGTTAAAGCAAAAAAGTCTTTGCAGTAATTAGAAATAGCATTGGAATTGCCAGCTACAGTCAGTCCATCAAGGCTTGTTTTAGTTTTCAAAAGCAGTACACGCCAGATATTTTAGAGTTGTGTTTAATAGAATAATTTGATGAAAGTTACTGTTTTATGTTACGTATGTAACTGTCTGGAATCTGTGTATATAGACACACATTAAATAGGTGTTAAGACTAAATTTGGCCCCCCAGAGCTACATATAGTCCAGTATATAGTTAGCAGGGAATGAGCATCAAGAGCAGGTATTTTGCTGTAAACAGAGCATGTTTAACCATGGTGAGTCTGTGCAGGTTTTCTAGTTTCACAGTGGCAGAAAACTTTGGGTTTGTGTGGGGGTTTTTTTAAGTTGTTCTTTGTATCATTTCTGGTTTTGACTGTGTTGTTGCTTCTAAGTAGCTAGCCAGAAGGTGAAATTGTTCTGACCCCGGAAAAGTGCACAAAGCGAAAATGAAAGTAAACTGAGAAATGGGGAAAGTAATTTTCTTCCTGATACTTCTTTCCAAAGTGTAACAGAAACAGAGCCATGACTGCTCTCACTGCTCCTCTGGCTGGTAACACATATTAGGTATTTTTATTGTAGCTTTCTGAGGAAAACAGTGGCTCAGACTTGTCAAATATCAGACTGCCAAGTCTTTAGTATCTTTCTTGTTTTTTTCAGGTACTGCACACCCCGGTACACAGACTTTGAAGACCTTGAACGAAAATACTGGAAGAATCTTACCTTCAATGCCCCCATCTACGGGGCTGACGTTAATGGCACGCTCTACGACAAGGTAAGGAAACTGTTCTGGTTTTCAGGTAACAGTTATCCTGGTACATTGCATTCCATAAATACTAATGTGGCATTTGACTCTTACCTTTTGGAACAAGTTAATGATAGTCTTAGCATAGTTTGAGCTTCTGGAGTAGGCAGCTGACAGAGGAAGGGACCTCTGCTAGCACTTCAGTGTGGGGAAGCAAAAACCACTATTGCCCAAGCACTGCTTTGTCCTGAAAGGCTTATGAGGGTTGGAAGGGCAGATCAGTGGATACATGCTGCTTTGGTATCCACTGGTGTATGTATTTTTGTGGGACAGCTCTATAGCCCTTAGGTAGTAGGAGGATAACTGCCCAAAGACAATTTGCATTCTGCTTGCTTGTCTCCTAAATTCTCATGATTTATTCTTTTAAAAGATATTTGGAATGAAAAGTGGTTTTGTTGAAGAGGGTTCAGACATCAGCTCAAACTCAATCAACATCAGCTATTGTTCTCTGCTCTCTTAAGGCTGTAGCTTCATGATTATTTCTCCTTTGTAATCATTACTTTGACTGGTATTTTTTTCCCCTCCTTAAAGGCCAGTAAGCAATCAGTGTGCAAGCCACCATGCAAAACTTCAGGTTTAGGTGAACAAGCTTGAAGCTTGAGCTGTGTCATTCTGTGATGTGCTGTTGCAAAGTATCTCTTAAGCCTTTGCAAAGTCTCATCTCAGCTGTGTGATTCTGTACTTTTTAATCCTTGTTTGACATGAGGCTTGTGTTTCAAGCATGTAGATGCGTGGAATATTGGCAGATTGAACACAATCCTGGATATTGTGGAGAATGAAAGTGGCATAACCATTGAAGGAGTGAATACTCCTTACCTATATTTTGGCATGTGGAAAACTTCCTTTGCTTGGCACACCGAGGACATGGATCTCTACAGTATTAATTACTTGCATTTTGGGGAACCCAAGTCATGGTAAGATTTTTTAAGGAATCTTCTGCATGTAGAAAATCAGTACCATAAAATATTGGAGTCAGTCACAAAGCTAAGAGCTCACTAAAATAATTATCAGTTTTGCAGCTTTGCACTGCAGTTCGCTGTGATGACAAGAACACTTAAGGAGCTGCAGAGCAGTGCATGTCCTCAGTAGAATTTTTTTGGTAACCTTCTAGAAGGGTCTGGTTGCTGTCCTGATGTAGGGAGTTCTTCTGAATTACAGTATGGACACTGTCTGCTGTGGTAAGGCCAAAACTCAGCCAACTTGCTTATCATTTCCTGAGGCTCTGAAATGACCATGCAGAGGTATGGTCACACAGGCACTGGGGGAACAGGCAGTTTTTAGTAGACTTTAACCTGTAGCTGTTTATCATGTATCTAAGTATCAGGCTAGTGGATGTCACTGGGTGGTTTGTCCAGTGTCTGAGCTTTCTTTTTAGGGGAGGCTTCTGCAACCATGGGTTGCATTTTAAGAGTGAATCATGCCCTTCCTTTCACAAATGAATTTTCCAAGCAACTTCAGCAATTGTTTCCGCAGCACTTTTGTTGGAAACTAGTATTTTTGGCTGCCTTTTATTACAAATTTGAAGAAGCAAATAATAGCTAGCACAATGTAACCCATGAACAACCCCATGCAGTGGCAGCAGCAGAGAAACATGAAACAGTATAGTTCAGTCTGTTGAACTATTTGGCCATTGCTTCTTCTACAGTAGTACTTGGAAGAAGTGAGCTTTGCTAGTATCTTTGGTTAATTTAGTAAGGAATCTGTTCAGAATATAGCACTGTATTCCAGACTGAAAGCAAACTAAGTGGGTTGATTTATTTATTGTAGTCATACCAGCCAGGAGTTTTGTGGCACCCATTAAAAGGTGTGTACAGAGAGAGATGTAGCTCTAAAGAGCACTCATGAGTTGTGCTCATGTTAAGGATGTGGCACCTGACCTAGTCCCATCTTTGTCTGAGCAGCTGAAAGAGGTGATTGCATTTTCTCTCTTGCCCTGTGTTCCTCCTTGCACTGAGTATACTGAGGTTACACTGCTGTGAAATGAGACAGTTCAGGAAGTGCTCTTCCCTTTCTTGTTGCAATTCATGTTCTGCCGCACAGATCTGCTAATTATGTACATCAGACTTTTGACTTCCTTGATTGCTTGAGCGAAAGTTGTTAAAAGAAACGGTCAGCTTTTGCATGTTGGTTTTTTCTTGGGATAGAAAGGTAAAAGTCCTCAATGAAGATTTTTAAGTCCATATCAAACTTTGAAAAAGACAAGTGTAGAAATTGATTTTTTTTTTTAAGTAATTCACATCTTGATGACTGATTACAATTTCCAGTCAGACTTTGAGATTTTGTTGTTGTCACTTGAACTTAACAGACTTGTTCTTACAACTGCAGGTACTCCATCCCTCCAGAGCATGGGAAAAGGCTGGAGAGACTTGCAAAAGGTAATCAGGCAGTTCATGTCCTGCCTATTTCTAAAGATGGGAGGGAGAGCTGCAGTGGGTTTCTGCTGTTTTAGAGAGCATAGGTTGGCATGACTGCTCTGATAATTTTCCTTTTAGAAAATAGATTACATTACTTCTGAATGTTTGTTTACAGGATGCACACAAGAGAAATTGTCACATTACAAATAATGAACTTGTGGTCTGTCTGACCTTAAATGAGAAAATTCTTAGCTATAGATTATTAAAACTGGAAAGTTATGGGCAAGGGAGGATCCTTCTATTTGTAGCCTTTTTTATGTTCTTTCAAACTGGCAGCTGTTAAAAGATAAATCTTAGGGGTTTGTCATTTTTCTTCAGCATGCAAAGTAGCACACTTCAAATAAGGTGATCCATATTTGTAGGGAAAAAGTGTCTGTACAGGAATTTTTCATAAAACTGCTGAAATATAAATGTAGTTTGAGCACAAAGGTAACATCTCTCCTTGTCTTTATTTTAAATAGGTTTTTTCCCAGGAAGTGCCCAGAGCTGTGAAGCATTTCTCCGTCACAAGATGACTCTCATCTCTCCATCAATTCTGAAGAAATATGGAATTCCATTTGATAAGGTGTAGAAAAGTAATCGTGGTTATACCAGCTTGATCAAGAGATTCCTGCAGCCTTGTCTTGCTTCTGACAGCAGCCATTAGCAGATGTCAAGGGCTCCTAAAAACAAAAGCTTAAGTTTCTGTGATTTTTTAAATATTTTAAAAACTTAAAACTAAACATTATCTCCTCTGTTAGATTCACTTCACTGTTTAGATATGTATTCAGTGAAGTGAGATTTTTCTTTTTTTGTTTCCACTTTCCCCTTGTTAATTTTGTTGCAATCTGCTTCCTCAATAGAAAATAAGGCTTGTCCCCTATTTACTTTTTAATTACATTAGTAACTTTATAGGCTTCCTCACTTTCTCATGTAGCAACCTGCCATTCCCCTTCCCACACAGAGATATTAAAGACCTAGGCTTTGAGCTCTTATTCAGAAACACAGCCTGGGCGGCTGAAGGGTTTTGTTGTCATAAGCCTTTACAGGGGGGAAATGCTGAAGAACAAGCAGTGGAAGGCTGACTGAGAGTTGTACTCTAATGTGAACAGCAAAAGAAAACAATAATAAATTTTCAAGTTCTGTGTAGGTAGAAATTTATTCAAGCTTAGATACTGTTCAGCCAAACCTGTAGCCGATACAGATAAGTATCTTCATTGCAGAAGGGAGCTCCAGCCACCATCTGTGAGTTGGATTTTTGGGCGTGCTGCTGACAGGGCTACAGGAGCTCCTTTTAATCACAGTCACCAAGACCTTCTTAACCTCTGAGTAACACTGTGATGTCTCAATTGCGTTCTAGGTGACACAGGAGGCTGGAGAGTTCATGATAACCTTTCCTTATAGTTATCATGCTGGCTTCAACCACGGCTTTAACTGTGCTGAATCTACCAACTTTGCTACTCTTCGGTGGATTGAGTACGGGAAGCAGTCAGTGCTGGTGAGTGGCCTGTTGCCATCGTTAAGCCCCCACTGTTTGTTTTAGGAGAGTGGTTTCGAGCTTTTAAGATGTGATGTCTGCTTTCTCATAATGTAGCAACATCAGGGCAGAGTCCTGCTTAGTGCCTTGTGTCAACCATGCATGTTATGTGTTTTGTAACTTTGTAACTGTTTTGTAAGTTTGTGCAACTCATGCGAGGCTTCCGAGAAAAGCATGGAACTGGTTCTCTTTCCAGATGTGAAAGAGTATGCTTGGTGGACGGAGCCCATCAGCATTTTTCTCCAGTATTTTAACCATTATTTATTGACTGTTTAGCCTGGAAATCAGCTTTGTAACTTAAATGACTTACCAAAATAAGTATCTTGGCTGAACCTTTAAAGTGAATAGTGTTACATCCCTGTAGAGGTGCCTGTCAGACAAGGTTTACATTTCCAGAAGCTACATTGAAGTGGAGGCTTTGAAGCACTAGTTGTAACCATGCCTGGGGGAAGGTAACCTCTACTGCCCTGGGTACCCCGAGATTTTGTGTGGCTCTGATTTCTTCATTATAGTCTCTGCTTTTGTGACCTGTTTCTGTATGAGCTCATTTTAAAATACCCAGCTTCAATCAGCAATTGTGTAAAAAGACTGATGAGCTTTCTGTCCTAGTTGTAGTGATAACATCTGGTTTTCTGTTTCATGTTTTTTGCTGGCTTTTCTGCCATTTTTAGTAACCTAATATATACTCTCTTGATTTTTCTGGGAAAGAGTCTTGAGAGTTCTGAGGCTCAATTACATGTGAGTGTGGGATCTTTTTCCTTAGACTCTTGAAAGCAAAATGCTAGAGAAATGTGGAGTAGAATTGTTGAGCCTTATCTTACTATTTTCTGTGACTTCAGTGCTCTTGTCGGAAGGACATGGTGAAGATCTCCATGGATGTGTTTGTGAGGAAATACCAGCCGGATCGTTACAAGCTTTGGAAAGCTGGGAAGGACGTGACTGTCATTGACCACGCTCTTCCAACCCCAGAGGCAGCAGAGTTCCTTAAAGGGGATCTCATGCAAAAAGTCAAGAGTGGGAAACAGTGTGCTGAGGAGATGGAAACAGAAGAGATGTGTAAAGAGGAGGTGGATGGGGATGAGACCAAAAGGTACAGCTTTATATAAAGCCTCTGCTTTTCTCTTGGATTCTTGGAATTTGAACCCAGTTGCAATTAAATGTTTGCCATTCTGATAGAACAGGGAAAGCTAGCAATAATCTTTTTTCCTGGAAGAAACAGGATTTACTCTTAATATTTTTGTACTGTTTAAGTCCACATTAATAGATAGTCTGTGGTAAGCAGGAAATACACCAGCTTGGAAGGTGGTTCTTCATCTTGGGACAGACTTCCAAAGCCTTGGTTGGCAGTGCATTCCCTGCACTGACAGGCCAGTAGATAAAGGGATTGTATTGAGATCATGGGACAGTACTTGCTAGCAAATTCTGGTACAATCAGTGCTGCAAGCTGTGGCATTGGTGTGCAGTTCTTGGTTGCTGAAGGTTAATCATCTTACATTTTGCAGTTAAATCATTTTTGGTCAGTGCCAGCTACTGTTCCCAAAGCTGTCTTTAGTGGTGAATTTTTTTGTTGTTTAGTTTGATTTGTTTGGGGTTTTGTTTGGAGGGTTTTTTTGTTTAAGGTAAAGAATGCCTGGCTAGAGAGAGCTGCCTTAATACATGATTAGCATGCTGAGAAGTCATGTCTAGGGATTACTGACTTTTCCTCTGTAAAGCAAAGAAAACATTTCAGAATAATTTGGAAACTATTTGGCTTTCCAGAGGCTGTCTCATAAAACACTGGTCCAAACCAGACTGTATTTTATGCATTCACACAGAAATGTAACACAGTTATGTGTTTGCTAACCTGACATAGGGATTTGTCTTCTGCAGCATCCCCAAGCACCGCATAGGAACAAAAAGGCACAGGGTCTGCCTGGAAGTGCCTCAGGAGGTGAGTGAGAGTGAGGCCTTCCCTAAGGAGGAGCTGAGCTCCACACAGTGTGAAGCAGACATGGCAGAGCCGTGTGAGAGGCCCACGAGTGAATTTGTGCAGCAAGGTGAACAAAGGATCAAACTTCCAGGTAACTGTGTGCCACGCTTGTCTGGGCACTTTTCAATATTATGCTAGTTGGTAGGATGCTTTTGTGTCCAAAAAAGCAAACACTGGTTTGTCAGAGCCATTGGTAGCACTTCAGAAATTTACTGTTATAAGACTTGAAATATTACCATTTCCTAGTTTTGGATATTTACTCTTTATATTGCCTGCCTGCATACACAATTATATGGGATGCCTCAGTAGTCTAAGCTCCTTTTTATCTCTCTTGAGCAATGTGACTTGTTTATAGGAATTGCTTAGTAAAACACATGCACACTTCCTGGTAGTGTGGGTCTGGCATGCTTTATAGGTGTGTTACTTGTAATTTTGTAATAAGTAGGCTGGACAAAATTCTTGTAGGTTGTAATGGATGAGTTATCCTTGCTGTTAGGGGAGGAGCAAGAGGCACATGGAGCAACACAAGAACAGGGAAAACATTTGATGCCCCCTCTTGTGTTTTGGTTGTGGTTTTTTTTGTTTGCAGCTTGTATTTAATAATCTTTTATTGGGTTGTGGGTTTGTTTTTCTTTTTCTACTAAGTCTTCCTTGAATGTTTGTAGTCACTTACACACGTCAACATATGGCCAGGAGTTGGGCTGTTTTAACTACATACACGTCTGTATAAAGGATCATCTGTGTTTATTTGCATTCACTGTCTGCTGCTTTGTTTTATGTACCCTAGTTCTTGTGATGGGAGAGGCAATGGGCAGATGCTTTTATTCTCTCTCTGACTAAGCAATGTATGACTTTATAGGTGTTTGAATTAATCATCTGCTCTATATATGATGTGCTGTTGCTTTTTTGTGTGTAGTAGTTTGCTTTTCTGTCTGGCTTTGTGCAAATAGTTGCACAAACGTTCTCTTTCTGCTCAGGCTTCAGAAAAAGTCAATCTGTCTCTTCTTCCAGATCGTGTGGACTCAGCCAAATTTGAAGAATTGAAACCGGTGAAGCTTGAGGAAGAAGAACAAGAAGCAGCTGCACTGGATCTCTCCATTTCACATGCTTCAAATTCCACTTCAGTGTTGCCAGCTTCAAAGCAGAGTGCTGCATCCAGTGTTCAGTCTAGCTCACCTTGCTACTCCTCAGACTCAGAATCGTGTGATGCGTTGACGAAGCGAACGGTTCCGGGGCCAGCCGGGGTGTTCACCGTGCACAGCTACGCCAAGGGCGATGCCAGCGGCTCCGACAGCGAACACACTTCAGGGAGGAAAGCCACTGCCAGCTCCAGTGTCACTGAGCAGGAACTGACAGAGGTATGAGAGGCAAAACACCTGAAAGGTGGAGGGCTGTAATTCCATGGTCAGGAATTTGCTGCGGCAAAACTTCCTATCTGTGCAGATGACAGTTTCATCTCACTGGTGCAGAGCAGGTTGCAGCTCTGGGTTTTGCTAAACACACAAGAATTCAGATGAAAGTCTTGTATACTTAGCCCTTCAAGTAAGCAAGGAGATCACCTGTCTTGACTACTTCTCTAAACTATTTAAGTGCTGTAATGGAAAGGATAGCTTAATGTTTTTGACACGGTAGTGTTACAGAATGATCGCGGTCCTTTTGTACTAGGAGACACCTGTTTGTACCTAAAATGGATCTGGTTTGTTCCAGCCTTTCTTGCAAGCACATTCATGTGATGAGGGGTTTTTAATATAAAATTACATACATGGATACATCTCTGTGTCCTGTTAAAAGAGGAGAAAGGCTACAACAAAAATACTGTTTGAGAGAATGTAAATCTGTGTTAAAAAGCTGCCAATGAATGTTTTATTAAACAGCTTAAGAGAAGAGTTAGAATCTTAGCTGGTAGTGTCCTTCCAATATTTTGTTTTCCTGTTTAAGCCTGTGTCTAGAGAATCAGAATTACACCAAAGGAACGGTAGATAGACCAATCTTGGTAATTAAGCTGAAACTGAGAGAATTGTTTATGGCTATTTAAACTGAAGACATTCTGTTGCAGATACTTATGTCTCCATCACATGCTCTGAACAGGGAAAAAGTGAAATTTTGAATGGGTGTGGATTGTTTTCCACGGAGGGGTGTACTTTGAAACAAATTTTCCATTAGGTGTTAACTATGAATGCTAAGTTCAGTATTTCTTAGAAGTCTTGTATGCAACTCTGTGTAAGAGAACGGAGGTCATGATTATTATGCTCTCTTCTGGCTTCATTTATGAAAAGAAGATATTTAAACATATGTAGGATGTATTTAATCCAAGATTCACTTCTTTAAAAAGAGTAACAGATTTTTAAAAAGTGTGGGCTCTTACCTAGAGGGAGACTTTCTGGACTGTTGAAGTCATTACCTTTACTGACCTGTTTGTCAGGTTAATAGTAATTTTGTTAGTGTATCACTTGTTTTTGTATGGGGCTAAGGGAAGAGGAAATAGCTGTTCTTGCAATCTCCTTCTTCCAGTCTGTCTGGTATGACATCAAGGCAATTAATAAGCAGAAAGAATTAAAGTGTCCTTCATTTAAAATAACCCTTTTAGTTTGACATGTTTATGAGCTCTGTATTTTTTCTATTTTATTTTATTTTTACTTTTAAATTTGGAATATTTTAAGTGACACAAACTGAGGCTTCTCCAGAATTTGAGACTTCTTATCATGCCTCTTTTAAATGGAACCATCCAATTTGTCTTTCTTTGTTTCTGTCCTTTACATGATTCCTTAAAGAAACAGACGTGCATGAAAAGCTACACTGGGACCTGTGAAAAGTGTCCATTCTACTGACTCGACAGAACTAGTACAGCTCTGACCAGTTTTTCATAGCAAAAGTGCTCTGAGCACTTTGAAAGAGAGTTTAGAGCTGAAGTTACTTTGTTGAAAATGAAACTGGAAGCTTGTGTGCATTTTGAAGTAGTTTCTCTAAGTTCAAAGTAAATTCATTCCAGAATGGTGTCCAAAGGGCCTGTGCTAACTGACAGCTGAATTCCTTTCCTGGTCCAGGTGGGAAAGGAGTATTTAAGCTCCATGAAGGAGAGTAAGAAGTCCAAGGGCCGTCGCCAGCCATTGAGCAAACTCCCCCGTCATCACCCACTCCTGGTCAAAGACTGCATCAGTGATGATGGTAAGCAAAGCCTTGTGCTCCTTGGGAAATTGGAGAGAGGGTCTCAGCTTCTGTGGGCAGTGTGGGATATTCTAGTAAGTAACTGGTGATAAACAGGAGTCAGCAAGTGACAGCTCTGCCTCCTAGACAAGGTGCATATCTCGTTGTATCATTCAACTTTTCTCTCAAATGGTGTCATCTTTCTTTCCTGTATTTTCTTTGGAAAGCAAAATTAAACCAGTACCAGAGACTGTTGCCTAACTGCATCTGCCTTAGAATATTCCAGTCACTGATGTAAATGTTTGGGATTTTAAAAAAAACCTAATGCCAAAGTGTTTGGTGGATTACTTTCATTTCGATGTAGATATAATTTGGAGCTGGTTCTGCCCTGTTGCTTGATTAGTAGAAGTCTCTTGGAAAGGAGACTGAGTTACTGGCTTCCATCACCCTTCTGTCAGTTTGCTTTCTGGCAGTCTTTCTTTCATCTCCATTCATAGCTTCTTGCCTTATTTAGTTTCATTTACAAGAAGAACCTCTATAAAAGGCCATATAGTCACTGAGCGAATGCTCTCTTATCACAGAGGCATCAGAGCAGCTAACTCCTGAAGAAGAGGCTGAGGAGACAGAAGCATGGGCCAAGCCACTGAGCCAGCTGTGGCAGAATCGGCCGCCAAACTTTGAGGCTGAGAAAGAATACAATCGCAGCATGGCGCAGCAGCCCCCGTACTGTGCTGTCTGTATGCTCTTCCAGGCATATCAGGTATGAAACACAGACTCTTCATGCTGTCACAGAGTAGGTGCTGCTGTGGTACATAGTTTCAAATATGTGCGTTTGCATATTGCCAGTTAACAAAAGCTGTATCAGTGTTACAGCCTTTCCCAGGAGCTGTTCCAGGAGAACACAGTGGGTGAACATCCTCAGGCCCCTGATGGGCCCCTGTGGGTCCCCAGGGGCTCGCTCAGCTGTTCAGCAGAAGCTTTTGTGTTTTGTGGCTTTTGCTCAAACCACAGAATGGAGCTTAAATGTTGCTGGAGCTGACTATGAAGCATCACTTTTCCTTTCCAGACTGACTACTTCACTTCTAAAATGTTTCTAAGAAAACACTTTAGGTCCTCTCATAGTACATGGTCTTTGATGAGCTGGCAAGGAGGAAAACCTTTTACTTAAAAGAATTTAAGGTTGTGTTTGTAGATGATATAGATTGAAAGCTGTCTGGTCTTGGAGCATATCCATGACAGTAGCATGGGATGAGGTGCAGAAGTCTTTTGTTGTGTGGAGTAGATGTGTAGGCAACAGTCCCTCAATTAATTTCTTTAGATAGCTAAGATAAATAATTTTAAAGTAGCTTGATAGTTGTCTGCATGTTTGACCTGCAACTTTGAGGTAGTTTGACCCTTCCTATACACTAAGCATATTTGATTCATTTGTGATGACTTTGTAGTTGTGGTGGCACTAGAAACATGTTCACCACAGTTTTGGAAATAAAGACCTCACATTTTTGTTGCAGATTTATATTTCATGTAGTTCCTAATTTTAATTAAAACCACAGACCATAGCTTCTGTTCAGTCTTGCTATTTCTATCTGAGAGTAAGTTCTTAGAAATGGAAATACTATTTAGGAACTGTATGGTACATGAGGATTTTACTAGTGCTGAAAGGTATAAAGTTAACAATTTGAGAACAGTTGAAGTTCTCTGAAGATTTTTTTTTGTAAGTTGCTGTTGAGCAGAAAACTCTTAGCTGCAGGTTTTCAAATGTCTACACCAGGCAGTGGAGCAGAAACTCTTCCAAGATTTGAGCTGTGGTTAGAGTCTTTGTTCCAACTTCAGAAAGTCTGTAGCAACTCTGGAAACTCACTTCAGTTACCCGTTCAAATAAAAAATTGGCACAGAATGCCAGACAAGTATGCACTTTCCTTGGGAAGAAGAGTATTTGCTGCTTAGGGGGAAAAAAAGTTGTTTTGTTCTTAAATTTTGTTACAGATTTCCCTCAGTCATTTTGTCTTTTGTTTGACATGCAATGTAAGTTTCAATCAGTAAGTTTTACAGAATTAGACTGAACAAGACTTGTAGAAAAAATGTCAATTTCCTTCCTACTGTGAGCATTACCTGGACTTTTTCTGCCTAGCTTTTGAGGCACTGCAGGAGAGACAGTGCAGATTCATTCTGCTACTGCAATTTCTGCTAAAAGCAATCTTAAAGATTAGGCAAGCTACTTTTGTGGTAGCCTAAAAGGTACAAAAGGTGGTTTGAACATTTTTTCAAAGAGAAAAATTAATTTCTGTTTAACTGTTCAGAGGAGTAGCTTTACTGGAAATACACATCTGTAAATTTTGCATGTCTTAGCTGTTTGATTTGATGTTGATTTAGAAGGATAAATTATGAAAGATTAGCCTGAAAGTCTCCTGAGCTTTATATGGGAAATTGCATTTTCAGTCTGTTTATTTTCCAGGAACAAATTAGTTTTAAAGCCCATTGGACTTATTCAAAATCACACTGGGAAAAAGTAATGGGGATTGTGGTAGGTGTCTATTTGTGTGTTGGTAATCCTTCCATATTGAGGTAAGGTAAGTGTACACTGATGGATAGCAGTGTTGTGATCCTCTGTATTACAGGGGGAATATGCAGAAGAGGTGTTGCCTGTAGAGCATGAGGTGGGCTTGGTGATTCTACCTCTTTTGTGAGAAAAAAAGCAGTTTGATGTGTATTTTGTTGCTCATTAGAGGGATGCAATTCAGACTTTCAGTGTAGTATTAAGTAGAGTAGAAATTAATTTCTTTCTGTAGCCACAGCAGCTAAGAATTTTATAAATATAACTATAAATAGTAATAGTTTATATTTTCACCTAACCTACCAACTCTATGATCTTTCAGTACCTTCATTTTTTCTTTAAACTGGATATATGTATGAAATAATGTGTGAGTAAAGATAATGTGAGACAATTTTACTTGTAAAATTTAAATTCCCTACCCATCCCTCACAGGCAGAATGTGAAGGCAGCAGTCAAAACTCTGGAGTAACTCCAGCTGCTGCAGATGGGAAGATCCGAACTAAACCCCTGATTCCTGAAATGTGCTTTACTGCAACTGGCTGCAGCACTGACCTCAATCTTTCAACTCCCTACCTGGAGGAAGATGGAACCAGCGTACTCATCACCTGCAAGAACTGCCACGTCTGTGTTCATGCCAGTGAGTGCATCCAGATGTTACCCTGAGCCCTGGTGTTCTCCATACTGAGCCTGTACATCATAGCCAGCTTCTGCCAGTTGATCTAATGTACAAATAGACCAAGTTCAGCCCTTAGCCCTTGGAACTGAGTATATACTTACTTGTTGGCCTGTGGGGTGGGCAGTTGGCTGCATGGGTGGCTTCAAATACACAGCATCATCCTGGAGCCTATTGATTTTTAACTCCTGCTCTGTTTCTGGGCCCAAGGGAAATGGGTTTGAGTTCAAATAAACTCTTAAATGAGATGTGTCTGTTCTAGGTTGTTATGGTGTGTCCCCTGAGAAGGCCACTGAAGACTGGATGTGCTCCCGGTGTACAGAAAATGCGTTAGAAGAGGTAAAGTTTTTCACAGATGGAGTCTGGTACATCTGGGAACTTGGCTGCAAAGTTAGTTCACATAGTGTTGTGGGTGTTGGTTCTTTTAATTATCCTGTGAAAAGAACACAATTTAGAGAATGTTCAGGAGCCAGTCTCTTGTGTTTTGGTACTTTTAAACCATAATGTTATCCTTTTAACTAATGCAAAGCTGCTGAGCTCAGAGGGAAGATGTTCTGCCTGAGTTTGGGGATAGCTCCATTGTCTGTCTGAGTTTATGGTAGCTACTATTTCTAAGACAGAAAATAACTTGTGTTAATAACTAGGCAGGTATGTACATGTGAAGAAAGCAAGAAGAGCAGGATTCCCTCAGACAGCTACACAGACTCTAGATCAGTGGAATGGGTCAGCCTTTCAATTGTTTCCTCATGTTTGTTCTAGATCCTGTTGCACATCCTGAAAGGTATTGCAGGTGTAAAAGGAACCCATAACAAAAAAGTTGACCCTTCAGTAGTAGGTTCTGCTTGCCTTCAACAGATTTGGAGTCTATATTTCTTTCCCAAAGGGCAGAACTTTTGAGAGCTGAGGAGCTGATCTGTACAAGGTAGTTAGCTCTCTTCTGACAGCAGAATAATTTTCTTCCTCTGGATGTGCATTTTGAGGTGGAAGTTCTGCAGCAAGTGTTGTGCACTAGCTAATGCTTTCTTCTTTACTCCAGGACTGCTGTTTGTGTTCCTTACGAGGAGGAGCGCTGCAGAGAGCCAATGATGACAAGTGAGTGTTGCAGGGTTTTTTGATTTTTAAGGAGAGGCTCAGTTCCTAAGTATCTGAGGGTAAGCTGGTAAAATGCATTTGGTGTAACAGAGTGACCAACAGCATCCATCACACTTTGTGTGTTCATTGTGTTCTCACACAGCATTTCTTACCTCTTTAGGTTATGCCTGGTTCTCATTCTGTGAATTGCTTTGCATTTGATAATGCAGAGCTGTAACATGCAGAAGTATAACCTACCACATAAAAATAAGGTTCCAAATTAATTAGCATCTCTCAGTACCTTACCTACAGAGGATTTTGATTTTCCGTCTTATTTGTGGTTACAGTAATGACAAAGGGCAACCATAGTTTTAAGCAGCACGACTTTGAAATTCAAGGTACCTCTACAGCAACACGTGCATACAGCTGCCTGTCCTGTGTCCTTTGGGTGGATCATTAAAGTTATTTGATGCAATGTAGCAGTGAGGCAGACTTGTAGCACCATGGAATAACTGAACCTTGGCCATGCAGCCTTTTATCATGCAGGAGTCACTGACTTGCTTTCCTGTTAAGCCTTTTAGGAGTAGATTTTAAGTATGAAGAAATGTTGGGCTTGCCCTACATGTGGCCTGTTAGTAGTAGTAGGATTACACTGATCAAATTCAGAGGTTTTTTATGGTGGTTTGTATGGCAAACTTGAAAAGAACTGTATTTACTTTAACTCCAAAGCATCTTCTGTTTGCCCAGTGCATATCAATTTCTTTTTCCTCTCTTTTGCCCTGACAGGTGGGTTCATGTGATGTGTGCTGTGGCTGTACTGGAGGCAAAATTTGTGAACATTGCAGAGCGGAGTCCTGTAGATGTTGGCAAAATCCCCCTGCAGCGTTTCAGACTGGTATGGATCACCTGTGCTGCATCAGTGGTGTCTCTGGTCCATTCAGAATCTGAGGGGTTTTGCTTATCCCATCAAACCCAAGTCACCTTGTTTCAGTCTCCAGACTGAACTGTATAATCTGCTCAGCTCTGTGTATGAGAGATGGCAGTTATTCCTATTGCCATTTTTTAAAATTTTTCCTTGTTCTAGTATTTGTTTATTCGCATGAGGATCCAGGAAAAGGGTTTTCAGTATGTGGCAGGTAACATGCTTGTTTTTCTCCTCCCTAGTATTCAGTTTGCTTAGTTGATTGCTGTCAAGCACTGAGATGCTTCAGGATATGTGAGGCATTCCTATAATGGGTGAAGGTCTTCAGCAGGAAAGGAACTGTACTTAACTCTTTTAACATCTGTGTTGAGGGGAAAATGACTCTGCTATGCATATGAATTGCAGATAACATTCTTTTCCTACAACTGCCCCTCAGGCCCAACTGAGTTGTGACAGAATTTTGACTGTTACTACTGTGGTCATTTCCCATTATTCTAATCTTGTTGCTTGTATTTATGTAACTATTTAGTCAAGTCCTGAAAGGCCCTATTGACTTGGAACATTGCAAGCTGATCTAAGATCTGTTACTGGCATCCTTGGGTTGCATGCTTTGTTCATGTTGAGCTTGATTTTACATTTTACGTTTTTCCTCTATTGCATTACTTTACTTTTATGAATTATTTTCTTGTCATAAACTAAAACTGGTAGCTGCCTGCTTCTGTTTAGTCAAAAAACAGCAAATGGCACAGCTATTATATGATAAGCTGTTGGCTAACCCTTGGTGTGTGGTAAAATCTAGTACCAAAATAACCTCTAGTTTTCTGTCCACAGAAATGCATCTTCTGCAAGAAAAGGAGAAAGAGAATTGCAGGTTGCTGTGTACAGTGTTCACATGGTCGGTGTCCCACATCCTTTCATGTCAGCTGTGCCCAAGCAGCAGGAGTCATGATGCAGCCTGATGACTGGCCATTTGTTGTCTTCATTACCTGCTTCAGGCATAAGACTCCATCTCAGGCTGAGGTGTGTAGGTGTGTTATTCCAAAGATTGGAACTGCAGTGTCTTGGAGGCACTGAGAAGTTTTTGATTGTGTGATTATTTTGAAACTTCATTGAAGGTTTGGCTGTCTCACAGTAGAGAGTAATGTAGAGTAATGTAATCTAACAGTGTTTGTCTTGGATTCTGATCTTAACCTTGCTGCTACTCTGATCTTAGTCAGGTGCTTTATTATACTTTGGTTTGCAGACCAGAAGGACTGGAAGCATCACATCCTTCCTGTGGCTGTTGAAATGAGAAACACTAGTGAGATTTATGCTGTGATTCTTAATATGCAGGAGTTAATACTGGTACTACCGTGACCACTCATCCAGTCTGCATGAGTCGTCACAGAATTTCACATTTAAGTGATTGATTAGTTTCTAAAGTTGCCATGCGTCTTTTTTAACCAAAACCACAACAGTCTGTTAGAGAATGTTTTCTGTAAGGGCTTCCATTGCTCTGAAGAATGAGAACCTAATTTACTAAGTAAATTAAGGACAGTAGCACATAACAGATAAGACTTTAAGTATTTAACATTCCAGAGGCAGAACTTCTCTAAAAATGTTGCTGATGATGGCTGAAATAGAGTAGCTCACCTGAACTAAAATGTTTTGGTTTGTTGTCTGCCAGCACTGCAGCCATGGTCTTCAACATATTTGTTATTGAATCATTGTGTAAGAAGTGATTTTTCTCTTCTCAGCGAGCTAAGGCTGCACTCCAGGATCTGTCCCCTGGACAGATCGTCATCAGCAAGCACAAGAATGGTCGCTTCTATCAATGTGAAGTGGTCAGCCTTGCAAAGGAGACTTTCTACGAGGTCAACTTTGATGATGGCTCCTTCAGTGATAACCTGTACCCAGAGGACATTGTGGTATGTTGTGCTATAGGACAATGGTATGAGTCAGTTCTTGCTTCTGTGGAGGATCAGGGGATCTGGTAATTGTTCCCTGGCTCCTGTAGTGGCTGAGCTGTGCTTCAGGATGGCCTTAGGGATGTTACCTGAGAGTGACTTAACTGAGGCCATATAGGGACAGGTATAACAGGGAGTGCAGCTAATCTCTGGCTGCTTAGCAATGGTAGGTCTGAAGGAAAACTTGCTGATACTTGCATGCCATCCTCACATCAAATACTTTGAAGTTACCACTGTTGGGATTTAAATGCGAATGACATAAATGGATGTCTCTCAGCCTAGTTCTCTATCCCCTAAAATGGAGAATTGTTGGGATGGTGTGCAGTGTGACCTCTTGGTGGTTTGCTGAATTTTCACATAAAGAGGCTCCTTACCTTCCTTGTCTCTCCCATCTTCCCTCTTTATTCTAGAGTCGAGATTGTCTTCAGTTAGGTCCCCCTGCTGAAGGGGAAGTCGTGCAGGTGAGATGGACAGACGGACAAGTTTATGGAGCCAAGTTTGTCGCATCACACGCTATCCAGATGTATCAGGTATAAAATTTCTGTCTAAAAACTCATCATTCAGAACAAGCCAATCATGTTAATAGGGTTGCTGTAGGGGTGTCATGCTTAAACACTCCAGGGTAACTTACTCTCACTGTGATAGCAATGACAGATGCTGGAAGTGATTGCTTGCAGCTGTATGTACCTCTGGCAACCTTGAAAATGTCCACTTCTGAAAACTGCTTGTCTGCAATTCTTCATCAGACTCTTTCTGTAATTTAAACTACTTAAAATAAGTTTATTTTGCTTTTCTTATGGTGAGAGTGCACCATGCCTTTTAGGCTTCCAAAGGGATGAATATTCAGGCTGTATTAATGTGAACAGGCAGACTGTCTTGTCAGGTGTTAAAAGAATATCCCAAAACTTGCTGGACTATTACTGTCATGAGATTATTGAGGTTTTGATTCAAGTCTGTTGCAGTGTACATAGCTGCATATGTGTCTTATAAATTTCAAGTGGTAGAAGATTATTTCACATGAGAGCTCTGTGGGGAGAAGGCAACTTCTAGGGAGCTGTGACAGGGTTGTAATTTGAGACTTCTGACAGAACAACTTCTGGTTCCCTTCTAGGTGGAATTTGAAGATGGTTCACAACTGATGGTGAAAAGGGATGATGTATACACTCTTGAAGAGGAGCTTCCTAAGAGAGTGAAGTCAAGGCTGGTAGGTAAACAGGGTGCAAATTCTACTAAAGAAGTAAAATTTAATTTTATGCTTGAGCAGCAACCTGAGCATGTGGCAGCAGCAAAACACAATCTGGTGCTCTCCTTAATCATTGCAAAGCTCAGTAGTTGATCAGGCTACAAAAACTAAGTTCTGTCTCACTCTGGAGAGAATTTCTCCTTCTGCAGGGGTGTGAGTTTGTATCACAGAGTCACAGACTCAGAGAGCATACCTTTTCATACTTGTATTCATAAGTACCATTGCCTTCTTCCATTTCAAAGAATGGTCAAGCTCCTTCACTTACCCTCTGTTCTGAGCAGCTCTTAGTAGGGTTGCATCAAAAGAGCTAGCTGTTTCTTGACATTGTAAAATAATTCAGGTGGGAAGGGACCTCTGCAAGTCTCCAGACACCTGTTCCAAACAGGGTTAGAAAGGGTTGTTCAGGGGTGTCTCCAATTAAGTTTTGATTATCACTAAGGGTGGAGATCCCACACTCTGTTTTACCCCACTGCCTTACACTTCCCACTACAAAAGTTGTAGTTACAAACAGCACACTGGGGTGTCGTGCTTTACAGCACAAACACACACACCCTGATGCAGATCTGTTGGCAGGCACACATACTATTAGAGGCTTAAGAAAGAATGTATTATAGCTGAAATTCTGTGACCAGGTGTTTAAACATGCCTGCTCCATAAAGCAGAAATTGTACTAGATTATTTGAAATTTGGAACAGCTGACTGTTTATTACTCTGAGAAGTGATTGTGAATTTAAATTAAGTACTCTGTTACATTTGAAACTTGAGATTCCTTAGATCTCTAATTACAGTTCACTTAAACCTATCTGCATACTTGTAAATCCAGAATTCTTAAATATTTTTCTTTTTGTGTTTGTTCACCTTTCTTCAAAGACTGACTATTCCCATGTGTCTTGGCTTGGAGGATGTGGAGACAGGGATTTCATCTGTGCTCTAGTGACTAATTCTGTCTTTTTCTCTTAGTCAATCGCTTCAGATATGCGCTTCACAGAGATCTTCGAAGAGAAGGAGGTCAGTCAAGAGAGGAAGAGACAAAGAGTGATCAATTCACGCTACCGTGAAGATTATATTGAACCTGCCTTGTACCGGGCCATCATGGAGTAAACACTGCCTGTGGCAGAGGAAGAAGATGCCCACCTCCCCCAAGGATTTAAATGTTCCAGTACAACAGGCCATATTTGGATGCTTTGAATCCAGGGTTTCTTCTGGGGTTTTGTTCTTTTATATTTTAAGGAAGCTAAAAGGCTGATGCTCTGCAGTAGCTGTAAGGCAGCTGTTGTATAGTGAAAGAGATCCCATTTGCTGAAGCTGATGCCTGCAGACTGCTGGTCTGAAGTTGGGTCCTTACCAAATAAGCCAGCTTGGGGATGTTGCTTTCATCTTGTTGAGCAGTCTTGCTTTTTATTTAGAGACAATTCTGACAGGTGGCAAACTCTTTGGGGAGTTGTTGCCAGGAATCCTGGCAGCTGCAGAATAGTGTGATCTATTGTTTAAACTGAATAATGTTCCTGAAGTCTCCCTGGTGACCACACCTGGGCTTGAGCAGGCAGTATTACTGGTGCTGGAAATGGAACCTCTTTTATATTTATATCAATTTTTTTTTGTCGCAAGCAGCTTCAGTCTCTTGTTTCTCAGCACCTCCTTTCTGAGGTTGAGCTGTAGGCTGTTCAAATCTGAACAGACTGGAGGTGCTTGTGTGAACAGATGAAATGTGAAATTGAATCCTGTAGGACAAATTATTTAACCTTCCATTTAATATTTTTGTTCTGATAGTGCTTTTGACTTACTTAATCATAAGTTTAATTGTTATTAGTATGTGCCTCAGAACCAGTGAAATCTCTCTGGAGCCTTGTGAAGTGCAGCCTTCTAACAAGAATAGGTGTTCAGCTCCCAATAGACATTCAGCTCCCAAAGAGTTTGTTTTGAGTTTCTCTAAGGCAATATGGCTATAAAGGGACAGTCCTAACTCTCCCTTCTTGAGATCCAAGCATCACAGTGTTGGGGATGACAGGGCAGCAGTATCTGAAGCAGTGCTGCTCTGGGGCAGCACTGTCTATCGTGTGTCCACAGGCTTTTGCTTGCAGCAGCTAATACTGGGTCTGAGACAGGTGAAGTGTGCACTGAGCTGTGTGTTCTAACTGAAAGGCTGTGCAATGCTCTTCTGAAGCAGGAGTGCTGCCGTGTTGCTGTCTGGCAAAGGTTACTGTAGCATTTTTATAGAGTATTAGGACACATCTCAGTTGTGGTGGAGAGAATTTGCTACCCCAGCCATAGGAAGCTGAGTTGAGCTGGGTAGTAGGTGTATCTGGAAGATGTGCCAACTTGCTCCTAATAATTTAAGCATTAACACACCACAGTAGGAGCAGTGTAAATACATGTTCCTTTCCCGTTCTGTAGGAAAGGGATTTTAGGCTGTGGAGCAGATTGGCCACCTTCTTTTTGCATGGAATGATGGGGTGGATTTTCCTACTGGAGAAAATCATCATTGTGTGTTCTCCAGAAGCTGTTCAAGAGGAGAATTTTCTAATGAAACAGACCTAATGCATCCCTGCTTCTATAGGGACATGGCAATGTGTCTGCAAAGTCTGGATTTGTAACTTTTTTCCTTTTGTTACATAGGAACGCTATAAACCAAACCCTTCTGAAACCCCGGTGCATCAATTTGTGATTAGCAATAAAATGTAGTATTGAATAGTGATACAACTCTTGATCAGAAAAGAAATAAACTGCAACTTTTATACAGAAAATCTTTAGCCCTACGTTTTTATAGGGTCAGGAGGATAAGTAGAAAAGATTTGCACACTGTTTTGCATGGAGGTAATCTGTCATGTTTTTGTGGTGGAATACCTTGTTCATCAGTATTGGAAGGCTTAAACAGATTCTGAAAGGAGATAATGGCGGGGGAATTGTGGGTTTTTTTGTTTGTTTTAGTTTTTTTTCCCTTTTACCATGTCCAAAACTCCTGGTCTCAGGATATTAAATGACTTTTTTGATGAATGGGATAGTTGGCTTGATGAAACCAGGATCTGTTAAGACCTGAGTCTGGCAGCCGCAGTTAATCTGGTCCAGGCAATAGCAATGAAACTGCACTTGGACATCTGAGCTTGTATGTAAGCCTCTGAAGTGATGTGCTGTGAGCAAATGTGAAGAGCTGGCAGGGCCTTAACAAACTTGCCTCTGTTCTGTCAGAGTTAATTTGGTATTAACTTCTCATAGGATGAACACTACCTGTGTGTTACTGAAAAATACACTCCTTGTCTCAATCTGCCACTCTCCCTCTAGAGAAAAGGTGCTTGCATTCAGTCTTTGTCCTCAAACTGCTGTAGAACTTAAATGCACCTTTTAGGTGCCAGATGTTAGACTACCTGTGCTGCAAACACTTGGCTCAACAGCTTCATCCTAAAATGATGACCTAGTAGGAAACAGCTGGATTTGTTTGGTGTGGTGTTCTTGGAGCTGCTCTGTGCAGGGCCAAGAGCTGGATTTTATTGATTTTTGTGTGTCCTTTCCAACTCAGGATATTCTGTTGTTCACCTGCAGCAGGTTTTGCCACTCACCTCTGACAGTATTCAGTGATTTCAGGAGCTCCTGTGCATAGTATTTGTTCTGGAACAGGAGCTTTGTTATCTGTTTCTGGCACATTTTCTGCAGGTGCCAGATTTGTTCTTGTTGACAGTTGCACAGTTGACTGCCCTGTGTTGGAAAGTGCTGCCATCCTGCACTCTGAGACAAAGGGCCTTCCCAATTTTCCTGTCAGTTCTTGTGCTGCATCATTCAAATGTGAGCACACTGTTAACTGCTGCAGGGACTAAACTGTGTTTTAGGCTTCTCTCCAAACTTAAGATCAGTGACCCTGATGTTTGAGTGGTCTTTATTATCTGACTTTGCAAAAGCAATTTGGTTTATGGCTTGAAGCATAACAGAAAACAGTAAAAGTTCTGTACAGAGCAGTTGTCTCAAAAGTACATAGGCTTTCCATTACCAAGACTTTTATCATGTCTGATTATTTTCTTCAGTGGTTTTGGCTTTTTTGGAAGTGTGTTTATCCTTTTTTACAGCATCATTCCAGTGGGGGCGAGGGGCTGCCAGATTATCAGCTAGTCAGGTGTTTCTTGAGTATGTTAAGTACAAAATCATGCTCAGTGTGAGCTCTGGTGGCCCTTTGTTGGGTCCATTGCATGTGGTGCTGCAGTCACTAGACCTCTTCACTTTTCATGGAGCTTCCATCTGTGACTGATTCAGGTTGGACCCACAAGGAGCAATTTCTGTATAAACAAATAGTGGCTTGCCCTTAATTCAGGATGAGCTTCACAAAGCAATGATAACTTTTCATAGGATTTTAAAAGATGATATATTCTTTGTAAAGCACCTGATTGCAGTAATATTTCTGCCTTTGGCTAGACTTCTAGGAGACCTTTTTTCTATCAGCAGACTTCTCAGATGACCAGAGGTAGTACTGTCAGTAGTAGGACCCATTCTTCTTTCTTCTTCTCTCTCTTTATGGTGTTTTTAGCTGGGATGAATTGATTCTGCGCTGTTTGAGGAGCATAGTCACTTATCCTAACAATTCCAATGCATCTCTGTTCTTCCATTCTTTAACCGGGCTCCTTTTGTCTGACATGTCTGCAGTTGTGCTTGTTTTCTAATGAAACATGGGGTGAAATCAAGACTGGTAGCCTGTATATTGTTTTCAGTTTCCTCAAGAAATAAATCTAATTTCTAAAAAGACAATCTGTAAACTAATTTAAGAACTAAAGCAATGGGACTTGGAAATTCTCATCATGCTTTTAATTTTTCTGTTAGCATTACTCTTTGCTAAAACTCATCTCCTTAATGCTTATCTAGTGAGTTCTCAGGTGTCTTTCAGAGACCTAAGTGGAGTTCTGTTATTTAAGGACTCAGTCTGGCTTGGCTGTTTAGCTAGAACAGAGTTGGGACCACAGAATCATCTCTCCTAATTGAAATACAGAGCTGAGAGATCTGCAGCAAGAACTGAGTTGCCTTAGGTTCCTTTTGTAGCTGAGAGTGCCAGTAGAGGAGTCATCAGAAAATCTTACCTGGGTGCAGTCTCAGACAGCTCTGTTCTTTACTTTGGTGTTGACTCTTGAATTTCACAGTGCTGGTTAAGACATGCTGAACTGGCAGTCAGGGAAAAGAGATTCTTCTACTGTAGCTCAGGGATTTTTGTTACCGATACACCAAGTGTAACAGTAACCTTGAGGAATTTGCTTATTGGGGTGGTATTTCAGCTCATATCTTTGGAACCTAACGTGCCAGGTATTCCTATAGCCAGCTTTTGTAGTTTGGGCAAAATGATAATGGCTCCTTTTCCCTGACAAATTTGTAGCTACTACACAAATCCTATCAGTGTGGGCATTTAGATTAGTGTAAAGTGAGTAGTATTTTCAGCTGAACATGAACAACAATATTGTTGTATTGCTAAAAGTCAAAATAAGCCTTTTTCCTCTTTTCCCATAATCAGTCTTTGTTTTTCTACGTTGCTGTTAGAGCTGTTGAACAGCTGTAGATTTATCCCTTAGATGAATGAAGAGCACAACATTCCAGGTGGCATTTGTTGCTTGGTTCCAGTAATGAGCATAGCTGAGGGTGTGTATCTGCAGTTTCCTTTGGCCTCACAGAATGGTCTCCAGAGGAATGGGAAATATTCATCTGATTGCCCTCTTTTCATGAAGTTGTGGCAGATCCATGCAGAAGCACTGCCACAGCCTCCTTGCTGCAGCATGAGTAATGTGACAATGCCAGCATCAAAACAGTTCTGACAGCACCTAGCAAATGAGGGAAGTTTGTGGGAGGGTATTGGAAAAAGATTTAAATGGTATCGTATGCATGTTAATTTTGAAACAAAACTGAGTGAGGTAGGAGAGCCTGAGAAGAGGTATCTTTGGCCTGGAATTTTGCATTTTGGAAACGTTCTCACTGTTATGAATGGTTCTAGTGGCTGTGAACACCTTCAGTACATGATGCAGGAGAGAAATAAAACAGGCCTGTTGCCTGGGCTCTCCCACCTCCCATGAGTTACTGCCTGGCAGCGTGGGCTCCTCATGCTGCCCCACACCCCAGGAACTGGGATGCTCTCACAGTTATCCACACTGCTGGCTGAAGGAAGAGCTGCCTCCTCACAGGCTGTAGGCAAGGTGGGTGGCTGGTTTTCATATCCAGGCTGAAGTCCTCCATATGGAATTAGGAGCAAGCCTGTCTTTACAGCCCAACAAGTATGCTATAGACCAAAGTAAACTACTTCAAAATGTATAGTGACTTAATCCTACAGTCTTGCTGAATGTAGGGAGGCGTGGCAGTGTGTTGTACCCATGGACCTCCAGGGACTCTTCAGACATGGGGATCAGATGGTTGTGAATGAGCTGATATTAGCTCATATGCTTGGACTCTCATTTCCTCAAGTGCTCCTGCTTCTCTTGAATACAGTATCTTTGCAACTTTTGAGCTAATGTTCTTGCCTATCCTCACAGCAGAGGCTAACTCAAACTTCCTTCCTGATAGCCCCAAGCAATTAAAAAGAAATTACGTCTTGGGTGCAGGATAGTGTGCGTGGACGCCATTAGTGTGGGTGGTGGGTGCTGATGGGCTGCAGGTACAGGTACAGAGGTGCAGTTAACTTGCAGACAGTTCCATGGAAAACAGAGTGATGTGATACAGGAGAGCAAGGAAACTGGTGATGGGGAAGAATGGCTACACCAAAGGGCTGAGCAGCCCATGTGGTTTGGAACTGTGGTTGCCTGTGGTGGATGGCTGCCCAGGCTACTTGGCTCTGCAGCAGGAACACAGCTTTACTTGTTCAGGCCCAGGAGAGCCAGGGCAGGATGAAGAGAGCAGTTGTGTTGGCAGCCAGAGATGGGTCTGTCCTGAGTCCTCTCTGGCCTTCCCAGTTCCAGCTGGATAGATGTTTCCACACACTGTTTAACAGCTGGTGTCCACAGGGACTGGCAGAAGTGTAAATGCTCATATTCTGCCATTCTCTCTTTCAGATGGAGAAGTAGTACAGGGCATCCTGTTTGGACCCTCAGCCATCCACACAGTGGGGCTGGAGCCAACCCTGCTTTTCCTCGCTGGTTGGAGGGTGACTCCTGTGGGAGCAGAGGTCTGCAGTGCTGTCACCAGCAGGGAGACCCCCAGCTTGGGCCCTCAGCACTGTGCAGAGCCTGGCAAGGGGAAAGGACATAAAAAGAGAGCTTGGCTCTTCTCCCTCCCCACTAGAAGCTGGTGAGGGGCTGCCAAGGGCTTTGCAGCAGGGAGAAGAAAGACGGCGTTCATGGGAGCTGCGTGACTCTGAGCTGGTGGGCTGGGAGCCAGGCACGTCAGCACCTGATGGGCCAGCGCAGGAGGAAGGGCTTCCTGCTCCTCACTCCTCACCTTCTCCAGAGGAGCCCTTTCAAGGGGTCCCAGCCCAGTGTAGTGATGTCTCTCCAGCCCAGAACAGGCAGGACAGTGGGGCAGGACTGTTGTCTGTGTGGGGCATTGCACTGGCACAGTGTGCTGGGGAGGTCTTTGCCCAGGAGCCTGGTTTGTTCACTGCTACCCTGGACCATGCTGGCTGAGACAGCTGCCCACAATTCCTCCTGCCTGCCTGTGTCCTCCACCAGATTTGGGGGACCTGGATCAGTCCTTTTGCCATCTTTGCAGACTGCAAAGAAGCAGCCTCCATTTATGCACTGGCTGTGTGGTGGCTGCACAGATCATTCCCAGAGAGAGTGCAGGGCTAGGGCTGTGGGGGCGACCCTGGGGGCTGGACAACCATCACCTCTCACAGAAGATCCCTGCCCCTTCTCCAGGCAGGCTGGAGCCTGCCTAGAAAATCCTTCCTCCAGAAGCCACTGGACAGAGGAGCCCTTGTGCAGCCTTTTTGGAGAGGTGCCTGGTACCTGCTGAGGCAGATTTTCCACTTCCCAGTGAACAGATGCCTGGCTATGGCTGGGCCATATGGTGTTTTGGACTCACAGCTCTCCCAGCACAACCTCTCCTCCAGCCTTACAAGCAGGTGAGATTGCTCAGGGCTCTGATCCCTGGCGACAGCTCCCTGCAGGCTGTGGGAGCTGCCAACAGTCTGGTGCAGGGGGAGGTGTGACAGGTCTGTGCTTGGAGTGTGTGCCTCTGGGAAGTGCCACCCAGTCAGTGGGGCCTTGATGCTGGGTCACTGTTCCTGGAGAGGTTTGGTTGTGTAGGGGGCTTGCCCTGCTAGCCCAGCATCTGAGGAAAGCACACCATGTGATGAGGGTGAGTAAACAGCACTTCTGGTTTGTGGTCAAGGTTGATTGTGACATCCTGTGGACACCTCTGAGGCTGGGATGAAATCAGACTCTGCCTGCCTGCCAAGAGTCTATAGCAGAGCCAGAATCTTTGGATTCACAATCTTATCCTGTAAGCCATTCCTACACGAGCTACTACATCCTTCCTGACTTCTCCAGCAGTCTCTGCTGCTTTTCTCACTCAGGTTTATTGGGTGAGCGATTGCCCGAGGCTCAGCGTCAGCAGTTGTGCTCACTGTCAGGCCATGTGGATTTGAGATGGGAAGGGAGGAGCTGGCAGCTTTGCCCTTTGGCAGCATGTTGCAGGGTATAAAGCCAGCCAGCTTCCTTGCCAACCTGTAAGTTTGGCCCCTTGCTCCAGTGCTTCTCTGGCTTTTCCTGTGGGCTGAGGGTTCATCCCACTCATGCTGTAGCTGCTCTGCTAACTTATCCTTCAGCTCCCTGTGCCCTTATGCTTGTACACATGGTGCTGTCAGCTCAGCTGCCTGGGTGCACTTCTGACTCATCATGTGCTGCCTGGGCAGCTCCCCATTTCATTACTGTTAGGAGTTCATGGCAGTGGCCTGTGAAACTCTGTTCCCCTCTTCCCCACCCTGCTCAGTCCCATGCCCCCAGGAGGGACAAAGCCTATGGAACTGTCTGCCTTGACCAGGATATCCCTAGCAGAGATGCTGTGCCTGTCTGGGATGTTCTGTGTCGTGGTCTGTCCCTGGCACCTCTCTCCTGTGGAGATTTCTGCAGCACAGCACAGGATCCCAAGATCCTGTGCCAGTGCAGGGCAGAGGAGCTGGTGCTTCCCCAGCCCTTCTGGCAGGGACCAGCCATTTCCATCTGCATAATGGAGACTGTAGCACAACCACCATCAACCCACTCTGAGATATTTTTAGGCCTGGCTGTGCTGATGAGGGAGAGATGACAGGCTCACTCCACATCCAGACCATGCGATGCCTCTCCCAGCTGCAGCCACCTGGTGCAATGGGAGAAGTGTGGGCTGTTCCCCCAGAGAAGGCAGCACTTACTGGGTGCTGTGGCTCTGGGCTTGCTGGGAGCAGCTACTGGTGCTGGATACCACCATCCTTCTCCCTCTGAACTTGTTCAGCTTCTCTGCTTCTGAGAAAGCAGCTTAATGAATTCCCCAGGCCTCACTGGCTCTTGACATTAAGGGTATTTGCTGGCTTGTGAAGGAAAAGGAAGGACGAAGCTGTGGGACTGAAGCATGGCAGTGACACACTTGCACACAGTCACTTGCTGTCACAGAATTGGGGAGCCATTTCAGCTGAGGAATTTGGCTTTTCTGCAGGGCCTGAGGCTTGCTGGAAAGTTCTATGGAAGAGGATATCAAGGCTTCCGCTTTTCATCAGAGCCCTGTGTGGGGCTGCAACTGCTGGAGTGGGAGGAGCAGTAGTTTGGAGGTGACTGGGGTGAGTTGATGGAGGACAGAGATCTGGGGCACAAGGCTGTCTCCTGTGGCCAGGCTTGTCTGAAGCTGGTCCCTCAGCACTGCTGGGGAGGCCTTGCATGAAACAGGTCCCCAATGCCCTGGACACACACAATGACACAGTGCTGTTGGGCGGTGACATTGCCAAGCCATGACTGTGTTGTGGGTGCTGGCAGAGGGGAGAACTGTCCTGCACAGGGTCTGTGGCTGGGTTAGAGGGGAGCTAGGCTGGACTGGAGCAGGCTGCTCTACCCAGCTTCACACCAGGGCTCAAATGCCAACCTGGGTACGTTGTAGGTGCTGGACTCTGAACACAAGACTTTTCTGGGTGACTGCAGAAAGCAGTGGTGCTAATCTTCCCCATCCACAGGAACCAGTCTGTCACTGGTACCAACACCTCACTGTGTTTGTCTTACCCAATCCCTTCATTGGAAGGACCAGTTCAGCTGCAGCTGCAAACCTCCCTCAACTGGCTACTGAGACCTGGAAAGCTCCAGCCCTGAGCAGCTGCTTCTGCCTGACCCTGTGGATCTGCCAGCATCCCCCAGCCTAGCTTTGGCTCAGGTGATGGCTGCAGAAAGTTTATATTCCCTTGGCTGTGGCACAGGAAGTTGGTTCCCATGGAGCAGGGTAGAGAAGCTTTGTTGGAGAGGCAGACCTTTGTCCCCACCTTCTTGTGGCTGGGTGGGATGGGCTGCAGCTGAAAACAAGGACTGCTGGCCTGGCTGGTCCCCCATGACTGCTGGGGCAGAGGCAGAGTTCTCCATTGGCTGGCAGCTCTGTGCATTCACTGTTTAGGATCCCACTTACTACACGAGGATCCAGTGTTCCCTTAGTCCTGTTCTCACTCATACCAACATAGACTTGTGTGACTTCGAGTGACGTACTCAGGGGGTTGAGGTGTTTTGGCAGCACCTTTCTGCCTGTGTCCCCTGCCTGTGGCTGGCAGCTGCCTCTTCATGGCTGCTCTTCATTAGCCCACATCCTGGCAGCAAACAGAGCACCCAGAGGCATTTCCCCCTGGCTGCTCTAACTCCCTGTTATGAAAAGCAGCTGCAAGAATGCACAGGTTGTCTGAATCTTCCAAACCAAGCATGTTCATGTCCTGCAGCAGAGCACAAACCCTTGGCTACATCCTGCAGCACAGGAGTCAGGGCAGTGCAAACTGAGCCCTCAGCCCCTGCACCCTCTCACACAGCTCCTAATGGCCCACGCCATGCTTCTCTCCTTTCTTCCTTTTCCCAGGAGAGACCAGATAAGCCTCAGCACCCAGGAGTGGGGAAGAAAGGCACTGGGACATGGCAGGGCTACCTCAGCTGGCAGCTATCCTGCCAACCCAGTGCCCCAGGCCAGGCAGCTGTTCTCATGACCAACAGAGAAGTACCTCCACCAGCAGCACCAGCACTTCCTTCCACCACCTTCCCAGTGGCTGACAGTATTTGAGGTGGTTGGTGCTTTCCCTTCCTCCTCCCTCTCCTTGCCCTTGCTACTTCCCATCTCCTTGACCCTTTTCCTGAGCATCATGCTTGCCCTGGTCTCAGATGTGTGGGAGGTGGGATGCTTCAAGAGCATCTCTCTGGGCTCATGGCCCTGCACCCCAGCAGGTGTTGATATCCCTTGGTACATGACAGGGTTTTCAGAGGGGCAGTCACCCACAGGGGTGCAGCCTGTGGCTCTGCAGACAGGACTTGCCCTGCAAGTTGCTTGCCAAAGGCAGCATTGCTGATCATTTCCTTTGGGCACCTGGGGAGGAGATCAGAGTGACCCAAATGGGGAAGGTTTGTAAACCTGAAGTGGACACTGACTCAGGCACTTGTGCTGCTGTGCTTATGCTGTGGGTTTTGGCACCAGCTCACTTGGGCATGTATGGGAGAGACAGGTATGAGTAACAGAGTTGGTTGCTGTGCTGTATGAAAGTTGCTGGTGCATTACTTGGGTTCAGAGGCTCCAGTTCACTCACCATGGAGCAATGGAGAGGAGGTTCAGGCTGAACAGGATGAAAAGAGGAGCCCATGGCTAGTGGCCCCATCACCATAGCAGGCCAGCTGAAGGTACACAAGGGGTTGCTCCAGTGCAAGTAATTAAGTACTAAAGCTCCAGGCTGGAAATTACGCATTCCCTGGGTCAAGGGCTGGCAATGAACAGTGCTGCACGTAGTGTAATGCCACAGAGCCAGCTCAGGCTGTTGTACCTGTTTTTAGAAAAACATGTGCATGAGCTGGAATAGCAGGTGAACAAGATTGTCCTCAGGCAGAGCCCTCCACACCTTCTCCACTGCCTTCTCTGGCTTGCAGGAATCAGTCCTGGCCTCCTTTTTGCTGCTGGAGCTGTTTGGACAGGAGATCAGGTGGGGTGCTTACAGGTCAGGGCAAAACAGCAAGCATGTCCATGCAGCATCTCTTCTTCATGCCTGAGCCACTAATGTCAAAAAATTTAAGTTGAGACCTTAAACTTGTTGAGATCTAGTTGAGATCTAAACTTATTTTGCAAGCTGCTTCATGGTAGGGATGGCTGCCCCTGCAACCTTCAGTGACCATGCTGTACTTAATTCCAGGCTTCAGTTTTTCTCATCTTCAACTTCTCACCTTTGGCTTCTGCCCTTCCTTCTGCCCATAACAGTACTCTGCTCCTTCTGGCAGTGAGGAGACCTCCTGAGGCAATGAAGTACCTTGTCCTCCTCGCACCCTATGCAGCCTTATTTGTCACATTTCCAACTCTTAGCTCCTTTCTTGTGGTGGTGTTGCTGCTCCTTGGGATTTCTGTGCCTGTTCTGAAGTTTGGATAGCCGGACCAGACATCAAGTTGGCTTTGCCAGAGCTGTAGCTCTGCTTGGAAATCCTCTCCATGTCCCTCTGACTCACGGCCCTCAGAGCCAAGGTACTGTGCTGCAGGCTCACGGCAACAGTCATGTGTGGGGACTGCTCTTTTGCAGCCTTTTTCCTTAATTTCACCTCCCAGCCTCACTTTCAGGGAGATTCTCCATCCTGTGGTACAGCCTGTCTTCTCCATTCCCAAGAACCTTTCTTTGCAGCCCATCACTGGGCTGGAGGCTGTTATAATTTTCCCAGGCCATTCAGCTCATGCTGTAGCAACAAGCAGCGTTCAGTGTTTTATCAGCCCCAAATGTAAGCCTTCATCTTGTTATCCAGATTATTGATATTAAGACCTATTAAATGGCACTGGACCAGGGGTCACTGGGGGTCTAGGTAGGCTTTCTGTTGTTGATGTCTCCCCATTAAGCCTTGGCTCACTGACAGATCTCAGAATGCAGCTGTTAATACATGTAGTTGTTAATCTACTTGAGTCTTATTAATTCTTTATAATACATACTTTTAATTAAAATCCTGCAGCATTATTGAAAGCAGTGGAGAAGGCAAAGTGTTCTCTATAAATGCTCCTACTCTCAGCACCCAGAACTTTCCTTTTGCCCAGGAAGGATTTTCCCTGTGTAACAACCTCAGGATGCCTTTAGCTGTGCTTTCACCTACAGTCTGGGGCTCTCTGCCATTTCTCTGCCCATTGCTTTGACCCTTTAGGTTATGCTGGCCTCCTACCAGCTGACCATTCATTAAAAATTAACACGTGTTTGGGAGAGTCTGTGATTAAATCATCAAATTGTTTGCAAATTACTTGGGCCTGTAGCATGAGTGTGGCTGGTTTGGGGAGCTGCAGCCTCTTCTTGTGCTACTGCTTTGCTGAATATCCTCCTCTCTGTGACAGCATGTGAGATGGAATCACTCCTGCTGTTCCCATTTGAGAGGAGGCAGTGGCTGGATGGTGCCTGCCTGCCTCACCTGACTCTTCCAGCTGTTTTTATGGTATGAAAGGGGATGGGGTAATGCCTGTCTGGAGAGCTCAAGATGAAGCCATTGAGGTTCACAGCCATCACAGTTCTAAGCGTCTCAGAAATTCAAGTTTATTCAGCAATCATCTCAGAAATTCAAAGACAGCACTTCTGGCTTCAGAGAGGCAGCATGGCCACAGCTGGAGCTGGGTTCATTCAAGGTTCCTGCAGCACTGGCATGAAGAAATGCACTGTGATACCAGTGCTGGCACCTGGGCTGAGCAAGACTCCCTGTTTCACTCCCAGATCTCAGGTAGGCTACACTGGGGAGACTGCTGGTAGGGGGGGGGGAGGTTATTTTACCTGGTTTCTTAAGGAGAAGAATTAAAGAGGAAACCTTCACCTAGCCTATTATTTTTAGGAGGCTGTGTTCATGGTGTGCAGCCTGGTAACTAGTCAGTGCACAGATTCTACAGTGACCATTGTCACTCTGGACAGAATGGGTAAAATATTAACAGGCATTGCAAAATACTTCCCAGACAGTCAAACCAGCCTGCATGCCAGCAGGCACTGCTTGGTTCTGTGCTCTCCTCTCTTGCATGGTGCAGTAACCTACTGAGGGCAAGACATTTGCTCCTGGACAACTCACCAGGGCTTAGCAAATCTTCCTAAGGCCAAGCTCAGCTCAGCTAAGCACCCCCAACCATGACATCCATGATTCTAGGACAAGGGAGCAAGTGAGGGAGGTGTGTGGGAGTGGAGGTGTCTCCAACGAGCAAACTCCATTCCTCAGTTCCTGGATGTGCAGCTGAGATACAGGTGGTTCTAACCTGCCAGCAGGGGGTCCGGAAAAGATTGGAGACAATCCTGCCTGAATCCTTATCCTGATGCTGTGGTAGAAAGGACTAATGCAGCTCTTTAAGTCAGAAAATAGGAAAAGCAGATTAAATCCCTGTGTCAAAGCATTAGGGAGGCTCATTGTGGGATTCTATATCTTGAAAAGGATTCAGGAAAATCAGAGAGGCTCTATAGAGCAGAAACACAAAAATTGGCTTGAGGGTGGGAGGAAAAGCCTGGCAGAAAGAGAATTAAGCGAGTCAGTATATTTAGCTTTTCTGAGAGGGGGTTTGCCTGCAGCATATGTGTAGTGTCACAAAGAGAAAATGCCAGGCTCTGAAAGGCTCTTTAATCAAGCAGAAGGCAGAATAAAATGGTATGTCTGCAAGCTGAAGCCAGACACAGAGAGGTGGGATTCTCTTCTGAACGTGAGGGTGAGGGACTCCTGAAACAGACCCAGAAAAGTGGGAGTCTTCAATGATTGTCTTCAATTCAAGCCTACCTCCTCTCTTGGAAACTATGAGTGAACCAAACATAGTGTATTGGAATTACTGCAAGGAGATGAACTGCTGAGCAGGGTGCTGGCCAGGGGCTTGCACTTGCATGACTGCCTGCCAGGTGGGACCATTGGGTCACATCCTCTGAGGAAGATCCTTGGAAAGCTGCTCCACTCAGGCAGAGTACTTGGGGAGGAAATCAGGCAGGCTCCAGATGTTTACCTGCTCCCAAAGTGGTAAGTGTGATTCTTTGCTGTTGAAAACATCTGGAGGGTGGCAGAATTTTTGAGCCAAGTTCAGATTGTTTTAACTTGTTTTGTGTGGGCCTGGTGCTGATGCTGTTTAACATTTCTGTTCTTAGAGTAGCCAGAGCATCAGATATGTAAAGTGTTCTCCACAGTCTGATCATGTTCAGAGTCTGCATTTAAGAATAATACATAATGAGTATGTGAGATGAAACAAGTTTGGTCAGAGAGATAAGACAAACTACAAGTGTCTTATAGTCCAGATTGCATTCCTTGAGCCTATGCATCAGCAGAGGTAATCTCTGTCTAGCCATTACTGAAAGAGATCTTTGCTGTGGTATAGAGTGGTATGTAATTAATCATAAAATATTGCATTAATTAGTATTGGATCTGATTTGATGACATTTAATTTGGGGAGAAGGATTACAGTGTGAGTATTAGAATAGTAATTTTTATAGGGTAAAGAAACAAAATGAGATTAGAAGTCTCTATGAAGGAAGCCTGGAGGCTGATGTGTATATTTGGCATCTGATGCAGATAGTTACAGCCTAACTTAATTTACTGGTGGGAAAAGATGCTGCTCAGCATCTCCTCATGCACATGAGGGGAATTTGCAGAGCAATTCTGGCATGCCTCAGGTGGACTCCTTTCAAAAGAAGGGCTGAAGGAAGCTTTGCTTATGGTCATGGTGGTGTGACCAAGTCATGCTGAGTCCAACATGAGTGTCTCTGCAGCACTGATGCAGGGACACAGGGGTAGGACCCCTCACTGCCTGCTCCAAGCAGTGACCAGCCCTAACTGTTTTATGCTACCTGCTAATGCAGCCACCAGCTGTGCCCTCTGCCAGAGCCCTTTTTCTCCAGATCATGGCCAGTGCTGCTGTAGGAAATTCTCTGCAGACATGGGTAGCTACAGGTTCAACTGGTTTGCTGCAAGTGGGTTTTGTTGAGCAGGATGGGCTAGATCACTTGCCTGATCATTTGGTCAGTTTGGCTTTAAAAAGCTCCAGAGCATTCTGGAAAGCAGCACAGCAATATGATAGGATTTAATCAGACTTAATTATTCCCCTGCTGTCTATCTCCTAGCAACATCCAGCTTGACATCTGCCTGCGAATGAAATGTGTAAGCTAAGTAGGAACATGTTCAGACTAAAGTCCTGCTACTTGAACCAAATCACGCCACTAATCATTGCCTTAATTCATCTCATGGCCATCAAACAGCTGCCAGGCGCTCGTACCTGATTTTCCAAGATGCACAGCGGTCGCTCGCTTTCCGAGTTTTTTCCAGGCTGGCAAGGAGGGTGACTTCATCCCGGGCTCTTTGCAGCACACTGACACCTGATAACGGGGTTAGAGTTTCCTGAGTGACAAACAGGGCTTAGGGGCAAGCCCCAGACTTGTCGCTCTTTGGCTTCGTGCTGTAGGTCCCCGCTTATCTCATCAGTGAAATCAGATCACCTGCTGTGCCCACACACCGCGGGGTTCAAATGCGGTACGGGGGCGGTTTAGGTGAAGCTTGAGGACAGCTGGAGCAGATGTGGCGCAGTGGCAGCAGGCAGTGCAGCAGCTCCGTGTCACAGGGACAAGGGCGGTTGAGGCAGGGAGATGAGAGCCAGCTTACGCAGATGGAGGGATGAAGAGGGGAAGAGAGGAGCAGGCATAAAGCAAGCGTTTGTGAAGCAAAACTGGGCTCCAGCCAGACATGATGTGGCACAGGAGTCGGTGGAGCTGCTGGAAGAAATGAGCCCGGCAGCAGAGCTGGGGCCATAGGAGGAGGCTGCCTGCACCAGCCCTGGCTGCCAGCTCGCCTTGAAGCTGGAGGGAAGGGAGCTGCCTCAGAGCAACGAGCATCCTGAGCAGGTCAGCCCTTCGAACTGGGGGTTGATGGGCCAGTAGCTTGGGGGCAGATCGACAGATAGACAGGGCTGCATGAATGTGGTCGTGTCCCCTCTCCACCTGCCTCCTCACCAGATACCTCCTCACCACATACCTCCTCATGGGGATATTGGTGTCAGTGATACCTGGGTGCTTGCATGAGCCTGTTGGTCTCCTCTGCTGTCTCTAGAAATTATTGTTGGCATAAAAAAAAACCCTAATGGTGTATCAGTGTGACATGTGTCTCCCTTGTGTCTCTGCAGAGGAGAGTGGTAGCTCTGGAAGCCTGGCTGCATGAGTGCCACACTAGCAACCAACTTGTACCGACTTCATTTGTGCAGAGCACAAAGTGGGGTTTCTGGCTCTGAAAATGGGGCTGCAGGAGCCCCCACCAGCTCTCCCTGTGACCAGCAGGAACTTGGTCTTTTGTCAATTCCCTTTGTCAACAGAGCTCAGCCAGCTCTGCGCTGTTCAAGGCAGTGTCTGCCATTCAA
This sequence comes from Zonotrichia albicollis, assembly GCF_047830755.1. Lineage (NCBI taxonomy): Eukaryota > Metazoa > Chordata > Aves > Passeriformes > Passerellidae > Zonotrichia > Zonotrichia albicollis. The sequence continues at coordinate 10,927,721 of NC_133826.1, read as the reverse complement.
CATCAGCACCTCTGCTCACCTCAGTGGGAGCTGCCACCATGCCGGACATGATCTTACTAGGATTCCCCTAAAATCACCTTTTGTTTTCCTTCTGTTACCAGTGACAAATGGAGGGTCACTGGGCTGGTCACTAAAGATGCAGGTTTATTCCTCACCGTTTCTTTCCTTTCAGATGACTTTCCCCTTCACGACTAATAATTTCCCTTTGTCATTCTATTCCTGAGAGGTGTCATTTTGGAATTTATCACTTGCCCTCTGCCTAAGGACCATTAGATGGTTGTGGGACCAGCAAGAACGAGGCAATGCTGTGGGAAGGTTGCGTTGCAGGCTGTTCCCAGTGCTGCTGTGCTCACAGGGCAGCTGTGCAGTGAGAAGGTGGAGACTGTCACACACCGGGAAGCGGTGGAAGCCGCACTGTGTGCGTGGCATGAGCTGTGCTGTGGAAGGGCAGCTGAGGGGGTCCGTGCCACCCGGCCTAGTGTGCTCCAGTGGCGGAGGCTCTGCCACAGCGGGGAGGTGGCGCAGAGCCGTGCAGGGGCTGGGCAGCACCTTGCTGGGTGTGCAGTGCGGGGAGGGTTTGCAGGAGGTGTGAAGGCAGTGGCCGGACGGTGCAGCAGGGACAGGCGCTGTGCGGGGCAGTGATGGAAGCAAAGCCAGGGCTGCGTTGCCGTGTCGCGGCTGCAGCTCGGCTGTGCAGAGCAGGGCAGGGCTGAGAGGCCATCGGAGCAGTACTCGGCGGTCGGGCAATGCAGCACCTGAGGGGAGGCGCAGCGCACTCAGTGCAGTGCCTGGAGGGCGGGCGATGCCGTGTCACTGCAGGGGCAGCAGCTGAGGTGCCTCAGCTGGCGGAAGGTGCAGCGCTGTGGGGTGACAATGCGGAGCCTCACAGCGGGTACAGTGCTGGCAGGGGTCACCCAGTTCCATGCCTGGAGGCACCGCAGTGCTCTGGAGGTGCCGCGGCGAGACTGGAGAGGGGTGTCGGGATTTGGAGGAGGAGCGGTGCCCGGCGGCGGCCGTGAGGGGGGAGCGGGCCCGGGCCGTTCACCGCCGCGCCACCGCCACGCGCTGATTCTGGGGGGCGCTCTGCGCACGCGCACCGCCGCCCTGCCGCAGAGCTCCTCCGGCGGGGACCCCCTGCCCGCGCGCCATTGGCTGCGGAAGCCTCCCGCGATTGGCCGGGGATCGACCCCCCGCGCCGTCCCATTGGCCGGCGGCAGCCGCTATGTGGGCGGGCCCCACCCCGCCCCGCCCCGGCGCGCCATTGGCGGCCGCGGCGCCCCCCGGCGGCGGCGGGTCCCGCTGGGCGCGCCCGGCATGGCGGCGCCCGCAGCCCCGCGCCCGGGGGGCGCAGCCGGCGGCCGAGCGCCCGGGGCCGGCGGCGGCCGGGTGAGGAGGGGAGGGGGGGAGCGGGCGGGCAGGGCCGCTCACGGCGGCTGGCGCGCCGAGCGGGGTCCGGCGGGGCGCGGCGCGGCGTAGCCCGTAGAGGAGCACGGCGAGGCGGGGGCAGCCCGGCGGTGGCGACGCCGCTGCCCGTTCAAACCCAGGCTCCAGCCGGCCGCTGGCGGCTGTCAGCTGGTGGGCAGCTGCCGTCCAGCCCGGGCTCGGCGAGCCCCTCTCCCCAGGCGCCGGTACCTCTCTAGGGCAGCGCGTCCCCGCAGCGCTCAGTGCCCGGGGCTCCGCGGGGCTCCAGCCGGGAGCAGCGCCGCGCCGGCCGCTCCCGCGGGCCCCGACCGCGGACACCCCGGCGCTGGGGGCTCCCTCTGCGGCGTGTCGGCAGGACGCGGTGCTCGCCAGGCCTCGGCGGCCAGGGCCGCGCTGGGCTCGGGTGTGAGGAGGCAGGGGCCGCGGCTGATGCTCGGTCACAGCGTGGCGGTGCCCGCCGGCTCTCCGGAGCGGCGCTGACCCTGTGGCGGCCAGAACCGGCGGCTGCCCGGCGTGGTTCTTGTTCCGCTGCTACGCTTTGGGGAACGCGTGTGTTCTATCTGGCGGAGGAGCACGGTTTGGGATCTGTGCGTTATGGTGGGTATGGGATTGCACGTTTTGGAGAGGATGCCCGTTGGAGAAGGTGGCTCCAGCCTCAACCTGTTTTTCTTTCTCAGGTCATGTAGAAGAGCAGATTTAATGTGAAGATGGGACTCTTGGTGTTTATGCGTAACCTGCTGCTAGCCCTCTGCCTCTTTCTGGTTCTGGGATTTCTGTACTATTCTGCTTGGAAGTTGCACCTTCTCAGATGGGAGGATTCAAGTAAGTAGGGGAACGGTGCAACTGTTTCTGGGCTCCCTAAATCGCCTGTTAAATAGTTGCAATAGTGGTGAGGCGGTTCCGATTTAGTAGTATTAGAAGGATGTGATTAAGCCCACTCAAATGCTAGAGCTTTTAGTATGCTTAAGGGGTCGAATTTGTGACTACCTAATGCTCTTTATGGCTTTGCTTTTATTACTGGGTACAAGAGCAGATTCATGCTTTATAAATCTAGTATTAGAGATCCCAGTTCTTGGAATATTTTGTTAGTTTATGATTCATAATTGTCAAAATAAAGAGTTTGTATGTTGAGGCTTTTATTTCCTGAATCCTCTGTGCATTTTAACATGTCTAAGAAAAGTTTGGTTTTTTCCCTCTGGTGAATTTTGATTTATTTCTGTAATCATCTGTGCTGGTTATCTCATCATCTTACTTTGTCCTTCAGAAATCCCCATCTTCCATTTATCTTCCCTGTTATTATCTGCCAACTATCTGTCATCTAAAGGATGTCTTTCAACCTTTTTAAGTCCAAAGAGACATCTGACCTCATTGAATACAATCTGCGGATTGTACTGTGCAGTAAGGCCATAGAAGGTTACAGTTACAATGAAATTAGGCTGAAGTTTGATTGCTCAGTTGCTGCTCTTATTTTTGTTTGTGTTGATTTTGCCTGCATGCAAGAACTGTTTATTTAAAACATAAAAACAAGAAAACTATTCCCTCCTCTCCCCTCCTGCCCAAAACACAAGCCAGACCTCCTTGCAGCTGTTCCACAGGCTGTTTCAGATGTCTCAGAGCTGACTGTTGCTCCCTGGATCAGCAGCTGAGAAACACTGATCCAGAACTGACAAGAAGCCGCTGGTCAAATTTCTTCTTTGCTGTACTGTGTTTTTTTGCATACTGATAGAGGTTTCTGCTGCAATGCTTCTTAAACTTCAAATTTTTTCTACCTCTGTGTGCTCCAAATCTGTTGTGGTGTGCTCTTAAGAAGTTTTGCATGATGACAGATGATGACTTGGTTATGACATTTGCGCTGATGCACTGATTTGACAGGGAACTACTAAGGTGACTTGGACTAGAACAAGTATTGTAAGACTAAATTTGTAAAAGGAGATGCATAGTGTTTTTCTGAGCAGGGATTTTTTTCTTCAGGTTTGTGCTTCAGAGAGGGAGTTAAAAACCTTCATTATGTGTTTCTGCAGAGTAGCACTTTCATTGGCAAGATGTAGAAAACCTTTCTTGCATGAAAATAATTACAGTTCTGGTTAAAAGAACAGTTTTTCCATATCTGCTATCACATGATGATCTCTTATGAAATTATACCACCTACCATCCTTTACTTCCTTCACGCCACCAGGAAATCATGTTGGACTTCCCAAGGCCTGCAAAAAAAAAAAAAACTTTCATGCCACAACTTTTGTGTGATCTTTGTTACAAATGAAGAAGCAGCTATGTGTTTATGTGTTATGCACCACGGTGCTGGGGAGGGTTCTAACTTTCTGCAATCCTCTTCAGATTTTGTGCCTTTAGCTTTGTGTGCTGTTTGTTGTTTTACAGTCCCTGGGAGGTTTTGTGGTAACTTTGGGTTGCAGTGCAGTGTTGCAAATCTGTGTGCAGACGCTGTGGATTTCTATAAATGGAACACTTTTACCTGGAAAGATGACTCTTAAGTTGCAGCCTAGTTAGAGTGATTTCTGTTAAATGCATTGGCTGCTTTTGGGTGACCAGGATGTTCTGACAGGAGCACTGTGAGGTGGCATAACAGACCTTCGGTTGGTGTGTCTTCCTTTTTCTCATCTTCTGTGTAAAATGTGTCATTCATTTATTCTTGGAAGTCGCAGTGCTTGCATTAAGCTTCTCCAACCTGTACAAAGAGATGATTCTAGCTTGAGGATTCAGCTTGCTGTTCTTTATCAGTTGCCACAATTGATTTAGGCTGTACTGTTGTTCCTTCTAGACACTTTTGTGGATTGTGTCTTAAATATTGGATGAAGTTCTTTGAAATATTAGCATAAGCAGCAGCCTAATGTAAAGGGGCAGATGTTACTTTTGAAACAGTAAGGATGGTACCAGTTTTCAGTTGGTCTTCAGACTTTTTTTATGCATCATAACCCATTTTATTTATCATGTAATTTAACGCAGGACGAGCTTATGCAAATATAAAGTAGAAATTTAAAACCCCATTTTGGGAGACTTCATATGAAGGGTTAATGTTAAATAAATAATGTTCTAGAAATCCGCTTTGGAAGTTAACAAATGACAGATTTGAATTACTTATTTAACTGATTAGGCCTTCTTGAGTATGTGTAATATTATACAATGTATAATGGGGCAATTATACTTTGTATTTGCTCAAGGGGAGCCTTGCTTACTTAAGTGCCCCAGATAGGTGGTGCATAACTCTTGTGGTTTTATTTCCTGAATTACAATGTAGTGTGTGACTTTGTAAATTTCCTTAAGATTGATATGATAATGCTGGTGCCCCCAAAGGCAAAACTAAGTCAGATGTGTTAATTTTGGGGTCCTTAGTAATCAAAGACTATTGATTTTGTGTAAGTTATCTTCTTATTAAATTACTTTCATTTTTCTTGTGACTAGTGCCTTTCATCTGTTTAATAGTGACTTCCTAGCTTCAGCAGTGACGTTTTTGTTCTGTTCTTTGTGCTAGAGGAGGTATGAAACTAAGCTGATCCCAGCACCCGACGCCTTTGCAATCTCTTCAGAGACTTGCTTTAGTAAACTTGACACCGGTGTTTAATAATGGAAATAAACACATTTGTTGTAGAGTATGATGGAAAACATTTGATCTGCTTATTTGCTGCTTGTGTGGTTTGATCACTTAATGTTTTAGAAGATGCCTCTGCTTATCCATTCTCATGGATGAATTGAATGGTAACTGTAAAGTGATATACTGTGTAAACTAGTCTCCCTGACACTTGGATGTTCATGTATTTAGCTGCTAAAGTAAATAAATAGCTAAATTATTTTGTTTATATGTACATCTGACCTCTACAAGAAAGGAGGCTAAACTTCGAAATAGACTGAAAGATACACATCAATGTTTCTCTTAATGTTCCCTTAACATTGAATGTTCTCCTCTTAATGTTAAATCTGTCCTTCTTGAGTGATGCCTTAGTGAGTACTGCAAGATTATTCTCCTTCTTGTATGACTCTCCACCTTGCCAAAGAACAAAGGAGAATAGGAAATAATTAATTTTTTAAAAGGCTTATCTTTACTGCGACAGGAATAGATTAGATTTGGCTCATGTGAACTAATTAACATTGAATTAAGTTCAACTCCTTCTTCTGTTCAGACAAACCTCCAGTGATTGCTACTCTTCTCTCATCCTTTTAGTGAATATCATGGCTGGCTACTCTTCCCCAAGCCTTGTTTCATGTCAGTGGCAGAATGTTACTTCTCAGAGCAGCAACAAAGTTCAAAAATAAGGGGTGTAATGCTGAATGCAGAAGGACCCTTGAGTTCTGGTGATGGTTGGGAGTACATAAGCAGGGTTTGGGACAGATTTCCTTTTTCTCTTTCCTGATGTTTGTAATGCAGCTTCAGTCTCTGACAGTAGTGGTAAGTGACGTGCACTGGCCCTGCATGTTCTCCCCAGGCAGGCAGTACCAGTGGATTCACAGCTCTCTGAGGAAGTGTTGCGTTGCACAGAGGTGTGCTGAGCGCATAGAACTGATAATGTGATGTGGGAGACAAACAAGGAAATAAATAGTTTGTAATCAGGCTTAGCTGTCCTGAACATTCTGGAAGGAACTTAGAGGAGCAAATAATTGTACTGCTGTTCTTTGTGTTTCTGGCCACTTGGTTGTAGGAGAATTCTTGCAGAGTAACGGCAGTGATAGGAGCAGGCCTTGAAGGTCTGAGACATGCAGAGCAGCTCTTTTCCTTTAACTTCCCATCCTGTTCCTTCCCTGATGCATTTGGCTCTGAGGGGGAAGGATGGTGTTGTCTGTACCAGTGTGAAGATACAGCTCGTAGGAGGGTGCACTGTTGTCTTTGAAAAGTATGGTGGGAGATGGAGTTACTTAACCTGATATGTGTGTAGCTGATTTTGCAACTGCAAAATGAATGTGTTGTAAGGAATGATTCCATTACAAAGCATCCTGGCAATGGAAATATTGGACTCATTCCCCCAAGTCAGCTTTTACTTTTTCCCTCTCTTGCAAAGTATTGAAGTATACTTGGGACAAGAACAGTGATGCTATTTTCTTGTTCTCTATTGTATTTCTTTCTACATTAGCATTGAACTAATTTAAAGAAATATATACTCTGCATGAAGTACTTTTGCCAGAACCCATGTTAGTACAGTTTGAGCTTGTCAGTTTGAATGTGGTTTTTGAAACATCTCCAGGTATGTTCTGTTGATGTCTCCTTAAAAAAGTCAAGTCACTATTCTGTCATCTGTTGCTCTGTGTTATTTTCAACTCTAATTCTGGCAAAGCAGCCAAAGAGATAAAGCTTTGGGAGGAGATTTTCCAAAGGTATTTCAGGACCCTTATCCTTTTTACTCCTTTTTTTTTAATGTCTGTTTCCAAGGGAACTGAGGAGACATAAACAGGCAAAACTGACTCACTTCTGGTTGCAGGTTTTTAATCTGCTTGCATTTCCATGGAAACCAGTCATGCAGCAAAAAAAGGCTGAATTAATCAAAAGCAATCAAACCTTTATCATCAATATAAATACTGGTTTATCTCTTTCGAAGTAAAATGGTACTTTTGTCAATTCTTGTATTAGGGTCTAACAATGTACTGACGAAATGGATCTTCTTGCAAGGACTTGGAAAATGTTTACTCTTAGTCAGGTGGCTCATGGATGTGTGTTGGTATCCAGGGTGGATGGGTACAGCTGCTGTGTCTTGGGCCACTGGGAGTGTCCCTTGTTCTGCGTCAAGGGTGTGGCTCTTACGTACATGGACATCTGACTTCCTTCTGTTCTTTGTTTAGTGAAGAACCACTGAAAAGACCTTCAGTTGGTGTGTGAGCAACTAGGCCATGGGGACAAACTTGTCCTCTTTGTGGAGAGAGTCACGTAATGGTTTTGTGTTCTGCTCTGACTGTCCTACTTGCCTTTGCCAAAATATGTGAATGCAGGAGTGCTCCTATAAAAAAATAACAACTCCAGGCCAGCTCAGCTTGGCACTGGGACCATAAATCTAATGAAAGTGGCTTGGGCTGGGATGGCTGAGTTGGTGGTTAGGTGGTTGAGGGAGCATATTTTTTGACAAGGCACTCACAGTGCTGTTGTGAGTGGTAGCAAGCAAATGGTGATGGGAGCAGTTTTAAATGCTCTGTATCTGTGGCATTAGCTTTAGAGGGGGTATGTGTGTGCATTCATTAAAGTAGACCTTACTGCTGTTGCCTCTGCTTCCCAGTCTGGAAATCCTGAGAGACTAACCTTGTGGGCATTGCTTGGGACAGTATTGTGCAGCACTCTAAGCTTCCTGAAACAGTTGGGGATTTTTTTTTTGGTTTGGTGTTTTGTTTTGGTTTTGGTTTTTTTTTTTTTCATTTTGTCGGGTTGGTTTTTTTAAATTTGTTTGTTTGTTTGCTTTGTAGGAAGAGACCAGGTACAGCACTGAGATGGATTATTGTGAATTCTTTAATGTTTGATTATTAGTAACTTCAAGGTTTGTTTCATCCACTTAGCTGTAAAGTGTATTAGTGCTGTACTTTCTGCACCAAAATTGAGAACAAATGTTTAGAAAGTTCTTGTAATATGGATCCAGCTACAGTTTTATGAATCTCTTTGCTAGTTTTCAGATGCTTTAGGGATTTGAGGATCACAGTGAAGCTTTTTTGAAATGCTAAAAATAGCAAGCAGTGTTATTGAGGCAGCAGTTCATATTAGAAACAAAGATGTAAAAATAGAACGTAAAACAAGAGTTGTCTGGTAAAGTAGCTTAACTTTTCTAAGTTTTTCTCATATTGGGCTGAAGTATTCCACTTGTGTTCAGTTAGAAACTTAAAGCTAAAGTGTACTAACTATGGTGGATAATTCTTTTATCTGTGCAGAACACAGGAAAAAATTGATCTGGTGCCCAGAAATTGTCACTGCTCAAGTTACTTTTGTGTTCCCTCTTAGCCTGCCAGAATAAGGAGCATGGCTAAACTTAAACTCCAGCAACTGCAGGACGCTCAGTTGTGCTAGTATCTTTCACAGCTGTAATTGTGCCAGCTATTTCTCTCTTGGCTGGAAGCTGGTGTGTGTGTTCCTGACTGCTCTTGCTGCGGCTGTTAAACGGAAACGCACGGAGCTGTGCCCGGCTCAGCCACGGCAGCTGCCCATGTGCCACCAGGACAGAGGAGACAGTCTGCTCTCTGAATGTGAATCACCACCCAGGAGACTGAAAAACCAACTTCAGAAATTCACGAGTGCCTCTCTGTCTTTTAGAAGGCAGGACTTCACAGGACAGACAAGGAACATAGGGGAATGCAAGTGCCTCATCTTTTTCTGATCTGTTACTGCTTATTTAGTGAAATACCCAGCATTACTTTATGACCCAGCTGTCTCTCCAGGAATTTTGAGTGCTGCTATAATGTTAGCAGTACTGGACAAAACTCTGCAGGGGCAATGGGAAATGATGCATGACAGAGCTGTTGAGAGAGGAAGCAAGTATAACGTGCCTTGTCCTTGGGATTTCTCCAGAGGAGGACACTCCCTGAACAGTCTTCTGGCTTTAGGAACATATAAGGAGCAGGTTTAGTGAAGGTCATTAAGGGCATAACACCCTAAGCATGTTGTGGCTTGAGGGGTGGCTGAAACACTCTATCTTAATTTTGGCTTTTTTGGGTTACTGTTTTAGTTGTGAATGAGTGCTGACCTTTTAGGAAGATGGAAAAGTGAGGTGCAAGAATACTTCTCCATCTCCTTGCTTATGGCTGGGCCTTAGTTTTGCATTTTGAAATAAGTAAGTTGCTCTTGCTTCTCTTGACAGCGACTGTCTTGATGCTATTTGAGTCCCTTTCTCTTTCCCCCATCTCTCCATTTGTGTTATTAGCCATGGGTGCAATTGAGGAATTTGCCCAGTTTAAAACTGAGTGTGATATTTGTTTGTTTCACTCAGTTGACCTCAGCCTGGCTTGGTGTTTCACTTGCTTCACTTTCTCAATTTATTCATTTTCTCCCCAGCCTCCCCACATATTTTTGGGAGGGGTATGTTCCTGTGACTTTAGATGTGTTCATAAAGAACAGTATTTCAGTGTCTTACATGCAGCCGAAGCTGTGTCCTCCAGTATGGATTTGCAGAGGTCAAAGTCAGCAGTTTTCCATATTCTGGAAAGGTACATTGCAGTGAAAGCACTTTACCTCTGGTAGCAATTGCTCTGCAGCTGAGTGCTTTCAGAGGTGAAAGGATTTATTCATCTCAGCTGACTGTGAACCCCTTAGCAATGTGTTCAGCTGGAAACAATACCTCCTTGTGAGAGCTGTGTCATCTGTGCTAGCGAGTGCTTTTCTGCCTCTCCTCCTCACTGTGCATCCTCCTCCTCTCACCTGTACCATTGCAGACTGCCTGTAGTGATTAAGATATTGCCAACGTCAATGGGAGCTCCCCTCACCACTCATTTGATAGGATAGATGGGAATTTTTCCCTTGACTTTAATACAGACATGCTGGCTTTGGGCACCTTCCATGCTCATTTCAGTTCTGTTGAGGCTGGGACAAAGGAGGTAATTTGTGATTTGTCTCAAGTTGGACAGCTGCTGCTGCTGCTGTGATCTAAGTGTGACCTTGGTACTGATTCTGACTATGTCTGACACTTAGGGATGTTTTTCAGAGATTTTTCCTAGTTTGTTTTCTTCTGTCAACACTGTCACTATAACATCTCGTTTTTGTCATTGTAGTCTGGGTTTACATCACAGTGTCAGGCTGAGGCAATAAAGCAGCCAAACAACCTGGGTATGACTTGCAAGGACAAGTACACTTGGGTCATGAGGTCTAGCTCTCTATGAATTATGTATCTCTTCTGCACTTCAGAAGGAATGTAATTGTGCACCCAAGCAAAAAGTAATTTGTACTGTGCATGCATATCCTGAATAGATAGTTTGAACCCAAGGTAGCTGATTTCAAGTGGTTACTCCTTCATGGCACTGGCTGATTATATTGCTCTTGTATGCATTGCCTTCCTGAGAGAGTAACAGAATAGTGCCAAAATCCTAGTCAGGTACAGAAACTACAGGATGTTTCTTAAGCAGTCCTTGGTATTTTTCATAACCAAAGGCCTCAACAATCCAGGAAGTGTATATCTCTGAGGGTCAGAATTTAGCATTCCTTGCTCAGTTCCAAAAAAAAAAAAAAAATCAGAATGTGTTAAAATCATCCATTTCCATTTTTAAGTGCTTATAACCATGCATTTTAAAAACTTTTTTCATATCCTGCTGGGATCCCTCCTACTTTAACTCAGTTCTGTTAGAGCATGTCACTTTTTCACAGTTGTTACCCTGTGAGTTTCAGTGTTTGGACCCTGATTAAATGTGAGTCATTAGAGCTGCAGCAGTGCAGGAAGTGTACTCCTTAATCACTCACAGAACAAAAGAGATAATAACTACAGAAAAGTTTAACTGATATCTAACTACAGTGAAGTATGCATGTTCCAAGGAGGATCTTCTTTCAAAGCACTATGAACAGATGCATGTATGCTTTAAAAGAAGTAGTGAAAAAAAGATGGCACAGAAATTAATAAAAACTGAGTTTTACTAACAGATAAGTAGCTGATGGCTTCCTACTTCTGAAGGCTTACCCTTACTGTTGTAATGTTAATAATTTATAAGTGCAATTGCATTTATTTGTCTTTGTTACAAGTTAATCAATCTCAGAGTAGCTATAAAATGCTATGTAAATATTTTTTCTCAGCTGTAATTGTGCCCAGACATACTAATGGGAAAAATGTACTGAGGCACATGTCTTAGGATGAAGGGTGATGAATAGACCTGACTCAGGGAGGCAGAGGAAGCTGAGGCACAGGAAAGTCAAATTTTTCTACGTCATGCAGCAGCTCAAGGGCAGAGCTATGAATAGAATAAAGGTCTCAAGGTTTTTCATCTCAGTCCAGTTGGCCAAATGAGACTCACTGTCCTATAATTACACATTCTGTGTCTCTGGTTTAGGAGGGCAGCAATATGTTGAAGTTACTTGCTTGTGGCAGAGGTCACCTGTGGGTGCCTGTAAAGCACAGGCAGTATTTCAGAGAGCTGTGCTGATGGTAAAGCATGGTCTGCATGGGCAGTGCTGCTGGAGTGATGCAGGGGCTATAATTAGGGTGGGATGTGGCTGCTGTGAGTTGCTGCTGCAAGCTGTCTCAGATGCATCTGTGCAAGTGCCTTCAGAACTAAGTGTACAGCCTGAACTGTTGTGAATTCTGGTCTGGGGCTTTTCAACCTTTGAAAGGGTTGATTTGCCCCATCAAAGGCCCTGTACTTCTTGCTTTTTAGCTGCTTCAGTACTGGGGAGTATTTTTTTTTGTAGTGGAAAAGTTTAATTTTGCTCTCCATATATAAGGTCAAGACTCTGTGTTATTCTAAAGTTTAAACTTTAAACAAATACATGTTCAGGCAGACTAAACTTCTAGAATTTCTGCTCAAACAATGAAAGACTGAGCTTTCAGAAAGAGAGGAACAACGAAACAGTTCAGGCTGTTTTAACCATAGCAATCATTAATGCTCTGGGTATAATTAGAAACCTAATTACTGTGAATTTACTTGCAAAGACTTTTCAGCCTTTTGAGACTTGCCCCACACAATTCTATCAGGTTCCAAGTGGAGCATGGGTGGTTCTCCATTAAGCAGCTAGGAAATTAGTAATGCTGCTTTTTTTTGTTAGCACCGCTGCTATAATCTCTGTTTAAAAGTGCCTTATCTGAACAATGGTAAGGCTTTTATTATTTTTCATTATGATTCATTTTACTATTATTTTCTATATATTTGAGTCCAGAGCTTTTGTATTTGGGTCAGATACTTCATTAGAGGCAAAAGCCTGAGTTAATGCAATATAATGAGTGCAAATTGTATTACAGTGGAAAAATGTGTTAATTTTGATTGAATTTTCTAATTTTACCTTTTTATTTAACAGTTCTTCAAATATAATTTTTAATATTCCTAAACTTTTGAAAGATAGGTTTATGCATTGATTTCAGTTAGGTATGAGGAAGAAATTCTTCATTGTGAGACTGGTGAGACACTGGAACATGGCCTGGAGAAGTTGTGGATCCCCCATCCCTGGAAGTGTTTAAGGCCAGGCTGGATGGGGCATTGACCAACCTGGTCTATTGGAAGGTGTCCCGTGCCCACAGTGGAGGAATTGGAACTAGATGATCTGTGCTCTTAATTTTTTTTCCAATTAAATACTTCAGTCTTTGTAAAGATTAAATAACATGACAGAATAGGTAATGTGAAACGGGATTTCTGTACTGGAAAGTTTCTGCAGAGGTCCTGTCTAAGCAGTTTCTGCTCCTCTGGTTTGCATTCAGATATCTAAAAAACTTGTTTGTGTAGTGAATTAGTCCAGGGAACTGATATTGTGTGAAAATACAGGGACCTTCTCTTCCTCCCCCCTCCAACACTTTAGGAAATGTTATTTTAAATCTGTCCTGGACAGACCGACATTCTTAACTCAGGATTTTTACGGAATCATCAGGATTTTTGCAGAAACATCAGGACTTTTACAGAAACATGAGGATTTTTAAGGAAACATCAGGATTTTTACGGAAATATCAGGATTTTCCGGGGAGCTTCGCGCAGCCCCGCAGGTGAGGACGGATGGGCGGCCGGGCCTGCAGTAGCGCCCGAGTACCGCGCGGGGGCAGCAGAGGCCCGGCGCGCCCGCCACGTCACGGCCGCGGCAAAAATGTTGGGTTAAAAAACCACGAAAAACTCCAAAACCAAAAACCCAGAGCACTCTTTATTTTCATCGCAGTTACAGAATGGCAGCTGCCATTCCCTGGGTGAAAATTAAGAAAACCTTCCGTGGAGTAATTTGGTTTTACAGTGCCTTAATTTGGAGAAACCTTGCTATTTATATCCACTTATATTTAACAGTCCATTACTGTTGCCTATAGCTCTTCTCATAATCTGATCATTCAGATCACGTCCTGTGTCAAATGTATGGTTTTATCTCCTGACACTGGTGTTCAGAAGGTCTTTCCTAGTGGATTTTTTTTTCTTTTGCATTCAATATAAATTCTATATTTGTCCAAAGAATCTGGAGAGATCACACAGGAATATAAAGTTTTGAGTACCATTATTGCAGGGAGGAGAAAATGTTGACAAATCTAAAATTTGTAGGAAGTCAGACTTTGTTACTTCACTTATTTATAAAACAGCTCATTCTATTTGAAGGACTTCTGCCAGCTGAGGAGAGAGAAGAAAAGTTCTTACTATTTAATCTTGTCTCATGGGTTGCTGCTGTGGAGAAAATCTGGGTGCTTTTAATCTTGAATAATTGGAAGGTCCAGAAAACCTGCAGATCCTTCTGCAGAGGTTGAAGCAGGAGGAGAATAAAGACACATTTGATAATCTGAATTGCTTTCCATAAGGTAGACCTGATATGGGAACTGAAAATGAAAATATGCTGCAGTCCTCTGACAAGTGATGATGACATGTTTATAATTACTGAAACAACTGCTGCTCTTAGTTTCAGGTACTTTAAAGAAAGAAGTAAAATAAAAGCTTTGGAAGACAAGTTTGTGTTCAGAAGCACATCTGTTGTAAATGTCTCTCATGGCAGAATCTGTGCAGGTGAGTTCTGCCCCTCTGGCACTGGTGCCAGTCTTGTGTAAGGACAAATGGGCCTGCTCAGGCCAGAGGCACAAGCAGCAGACAGTGGGGTTAGCAGGTACTGTTGTTCCTCCCACCCTATTCTCCTCTCTTCCTGCAGTGTGTGACCATTGGTTTCCTGAGATAGATATGTTATCTTTTTATATAATAGTGCCTGTTAAGATTTTCAGACATAAACTTGTCTGACTGCTTTGCAAACCTACATGAGAGCTTCTGTTAACCATCTTCACATGGTATTGAGCTTCCCAGACTAATGGTGTTGTCTGAAAAAGCACCCCTAATGCCTAGTTAAAACATAAATGAGTCAAGAAGACGGGGAGAGAATTAATGTTTCTAGAAATGCTTGATAAAATTGCCCTAAATGAATGGCAAAGTATTCTCTTTGTTTATGTTTTGTCAAAAGGTGTTTAAGAAGACAGGGTAGTGAGTGTTTAACTCTGTGTAGAAATTACAATGAGACTCTTAAGAATTTACCTGGGTTCCAAAAATAATTTAGTGTCTACATAGATATTGGAAATTGATTGTGTGACTAACCAAGACTGTAGAAAGCCAGTTTAGGAAGGAGAATTAATAGTATTTCAAGATATTAAACTTCTTTATGAGAACTTACTTGGAAAAAAATATATTGTAATTGAAGCAGTACTTTTCCAAATGTTCCCTATGTTGTAAGCACCTGAAATATTAAGTGCACATACTACATTATTTCTTTGAAAACAACTAATCTTTGTACTATTTAGGTTTGCACATTGTAACTGTTGACATGAGATCGGCTTGAAGATGAAAGTAGATTTATTCTATCAAAGCAGGGTGAGACTGTGAATTAGTCTTGGGATATATGAGAATTAGCCATATTCGTAAATAGAAATATTAGATATGTTCAGAATTTCTGTCTCTGCTCTGTTGTTTAAAGCAGAATGTTTTTGCATCTTTCACCTTAGTTATTAGTATATTTCTTAGTATTACTTAGTTATTAGTATATTTCTCTCTGACTCTGTTTAGCCATTATTGTTGCAGGCTTAGTAGTAAAAAGAGCTCTTTTACTAAAGGTAACTATAGTACACTCTCATATTTGTGTGCCTACATCTGCAATGTGTAAATAGTGGGAAAAATAATCCTTTCCATCTTATGTGTCCAGATATGGTAAGCTAGAGGAAAAGAAATCTACATGGATTAGTTTTAATGTTTGATTTGTTCAAGTTTAAAATACCTTTAAAAAAATCTTAAGTGTTTTTAAGAATAGAGCAAGACTTTGCAAAATTAGAGGATAATAATAGTTGGAATGAATGTAACTAAATTTCTAGTCCAACCTCCTGGTCAAAGCAGCATCAATTATTGGCTGAGACCAAGTCTTTATCAGTCAGGTTTTGAAAACTTCCAAGAATGGAGACTGCACAACCTTTCTTTTCCAATATACAGTCTTTTCCAATATATCACTGTCTTCATGGTGAAGAGATTTCTCTTTACATCCAACAGTCCCAATCTCTCATTTCAGCTTGTGCCCACTGCCTCTCATTGTCCCACCGTGTGGCACTTTGGGAACCAGGCTCCATTTCCTGGGGAGCCTCCTGCAGGTGCTGGAGGGCTGCCCTTGGGCCTCCCCCAGGTGCAGGCTAAACAGGCTCATTGCCTCAGTCTCTCCTCACAGGCCTTGTGTCAGTGCCCTGGTGTTTGATCATCTGCACAACCCCTGCACAATCCCTTGTTTGTCTGTAGCCCTCCCTAGGGACCAGGCATGATGTAGTAGAACAGAGGGTTCATTGTCATCTGGAGTGGTTTTTTATATTTGTGTATTCCTGTACCCCTTTTCCTAAACTTATTTGCTGTTTTCTGTCAGTTAAATAGTTCTATATACTTTTTGGCACGTCATCTTATGTTTCACACACCTCTTTGTCACGCCTCTGTTGCACTGGAGATGCTCATATTGGAGCTGGCTGAAGAAATGTCAGGTGAATGAAGGGACACATAACATGGAATGTACAGTATTGAATGTACAATAACAATGTAGGTATTGATGTTGCTGCCACAAAGGCTTTATGCTTCTCAAGGGGATTAGTCAAAAAGCAGTTAGTTTTAAGGGAGTATAGAACAGAATGATTAGTAGAAAAACAGACTTCAGGTACCAGGCACCATCTGTGGGCAGCCTGTTCCATTGTGCTGTGGTAGAGACATTTTTCCTAATGTCCAGTCAGAACATCCTAATCTGTAACTTGTGGCCATTGTCACTTCCTTCCCCTGAAGGACTTGCAGGATCGCGTGAGAATTGAATATGTGTTCCATATGCTACACTTTTTTTTTTGGTTTATAATGGTGGGTATAAAGTGAAGACCAGAAGACAGTGTGAGAAGTAATTACCAGAGTAATCAGGGCTGTCACTCAAAATTTCAGAACTCAACAGATGAGAAGGTCAGTGAGGAAAGGCAGTGGCTGTTACTGACTGCTGTGAAATCAGAAGCTGAGGGCTGTGAGAAGATGATGGTTGCAAGGGGGACCATGCATGTTGTAACTGGCTCCCTCTGGAGAAGGCAGAGCTGCTGAAAATGGCTGGGTTGGGTGTGAACACTGATGTGTTTTTACAACTTCTGCTGCTGCCAGCTATTAATGATAGGCATGTCTGGATTGTGACTAAAATGTGGAGATATCTGGAGTGTTGAACATAGGTTTGTTTAATATTGAAGTGACTATAAATTTGTGGTTGCAACCTGTTTTAGAGGCAGTTGGGGACTGCAACATGTTGCATCCAAAAGGAGTGGTGCCCTTAAAGTCTCCCTTTTGTACTTTTGTTTGATTTTTCTAATCCTTTTGAACATTTGTATTGCTTATTTGATCATGCTTCAACTTTCTGCACATCTTTCTTAAATTTTCTTCAAGTTCTGGTTCCTGGTGTAGCACAGATGTTGTTTTCCAAACTATTTTTGAGGTAGTTTAGTTTTTCAGGTATCCACACTAAGCTCTTTAAATCTCTCCCATGAATTGCTTCATTGATTCAAAACTCTGTGGTATAGGAACACTGGAGGTATTTAATGAATTGTGCAATAAGATATATGCTGGTGGCAACCATAGTGTTGTGTGTTGCAAATTCATTTCCCTTTTGAGTCCTTTTAGCCATTGCACACAAGTGTTTGTCTTCCTGCTTGCAGTGACTGCACCAACAGTAGTGGTTGTCCCTTCCTCATAGCACCTCCACTTATTGTCCTTGAAAGGTGAGATTTCCAAAGCTATTAGTTCATAACAAATACCATAATTTCTTTTCTTTTAGTAGGAGTTGAGAAGTAAGTATACTCCTTTTCTAAGACATTTGATCTTATTATCTTTTTTACCAGTTCCTTCTAGTGTGTGCCTGTGTACACTTTGTAACACATTTTAATTAAAAAGCATTATTTGTGGTATTTCCTTTGTCCGTGTCCAGTGGGATGAATGTTTCCAGAAGGCTTCATCTTGCATAGATTGCTGGGTGGTTCCCTTCCTGCATCCTGTGCAGTGTGAAGCCTCATCTCTGGAATGTCTGTCTGGTCCAATAAAGTGTTTGGGGAATGCAGTTACTTGGAATCACGTGGGGTATAAATCCCCTGCTATTGCATATTGAATGCTCGGCTCTGTCAGGATTACAAACATGTGGAGGTGCTTGCACATTGCAAGTTTCATCTTGAAGACAGAAGCAAATCTGTATTTATAATTTTTAATTCTTTTTTCTTCCATGTTGTTTCTCTATCAAGGCAAATGTTTTTGGCTTCTTTAAAGAACAGGCTTGAACCAGTCTCAAATTTCTACAGGGATGTTGGTCAATTGTACGGAGGAAGAAGTTACATTGTTGAGATTGTAACCTTCTTAGGACTTGGGTAGTATTGAAGAATAATGTTTCTCTGGCCATAAAGTAGAAGCCTCCTTCCTTATTGCTGTCCTAATGCTAAAGTTGGTTGCAAATTAATTTTCTTCTTTTTTTTTTTTTTTTTTTTTTTAAGCACTGACAGCAGCAAGATAATATCAGCAAGTGAGAATAACAGTCCTGAACAGTCAGTCTGTAGGTAAGAAAGGGATAGTTTTAAGAGGGATAGTGTTAAGCTTCCAAATAATTATTTAGGTTTTGAAAATATAATTATTATTTCTTTTTAACTTATTTTCATATTTATGTTATGTACCTCAGTGCTGTTATCTTGCCTTTTTGTACTCCTGGCACTCTGACATTTAGTCCAGCTACCTCACTGGCATTAAGAAACAACAGGGAGTGACCTGGGTGTACAAGGCAATTTCCTTTCCTTCTGTATAACATTTAGGTACTTTCTAAGATACTTTAGTAAGTATTTAATTTGAAAAATAATTGTCCTGTGCTTTTTTAAAGTGTAGATTAATAGGCTTGATTTCTAGTAGTGTGTTTTCTTGATTATCTGACCTTAAATGTTACTACTTATTTTAGAGGTTGTATATTCTAATAATGGCCATTCAAAATGTTTTCCTTCATAGGAAATTGTAGCAAATAACACTGGAAAGAACTACCCCAGGTCTTTCTCTGGACTTTTAGAAACAATATTTTTAACATCTTTTTATTCCAACATATGTCATAAGTACTCTATAAAATCTAATTAGGGGAACTGGTACAATCTGTCCCAGTGCTTAATTGTTCTTCCCTCTAGGCAGATTTTTCCTGATGTCTACTCTAAATCCCTTTGGCCACAATGAAGTCATTTGCAAGCTTTTCTGACTTTCACCCTCACTCATTTTAATTTTTTTTCTCCCCTCAACATGTGTTTGTGAGTTTTAGATTAGTTGATAAGCTTCTTGCAGTCTTACTTTCTTCAGATTTGGGCTTTATAATCTTTCTAGTGGAAATTTAAAAAAAAAATATTAAACATTGCTACTTCTAAATACTCTCTAACATGTATGTATGTTTCTTGGTGTGTGGTGCTCCAGCATGTATTTCTTTGGAATGAGTGGAATAGAGAAATGTGGTTTGCAGTTGTGCTCTAGCTGATGCTTTTCAGTGCAAAGACATGAGGGTTTCAGCGTTGTGGTGCCAATTCAGATCAGCTTGCTGTTCACTGTAACTCATTACAACACCATTGAGTCCCCTTGGAAGCACTTTGTTCCCTTTCCAAGATCAAATATTTGTATACTTGCCATACACTTGGAAGTCGTGTTGCTGTTAAATGTATGGAAATTTGATTCTAAGTCTGCTCGTGATGGAAAGACATGAAACCAGCCTTGAAGCTTCAAAGTTGTGTCCTTTGCTCAGAGGCAGCTGACTGCTGTCTCCCATCGCTTCAGAAGAAGACACTGAACTGGGTGGAACTGCCCTGTTGACAATATAGTTAAGGACAACATGCTTTGTTCAGTTTCTTTTGGTTTTAAGCTCTGTAGACATTTTCTGTCATATGTCACCCTGCTCTGAAAAGATTTTGAGATCAAGCAGTAGAGGTTTCTTTTCCATTGCAAGTTGTACCAATTTGTTTCTTCTCTATACTGAAAGAGTTCTATTTTCTGGTTTGTTTGTTTTGAGGTTTTTTTTTCTGTAGTTCTGGATTATACTTCAGTGTATTCATTCACAGTTCTATTTTGGCACGGTCATCTTAACTATGTAATCTAGTTAGAGCATTCCTTGTTCTTGTATGTCTTTTCCTCCTTGTGCTTGTTCATACAGGCTGCCTTGGTGAGATGCCTGTGCCGCAAATCCCACTTGGGGGCATTTTTTCCCCTGTACTGCTCATACAATTTGTGCCTATCCTCCTTGACATTGCCTTCCACATGAGGGGACAAGAACAGTAGTACACTCCATTTCTGAATTTCTCTGCTGCTGGTGATCATCAGCTGGACACTCTGAGGGAGGTGTCTCCTCAGGTTCAGGGCTTTTCCTGAAGCTTCATGGTGACCCTGCGTGGGTGGCTCTGGAATTTTCATCACAGGGGAATTCCCTGCCTCGCCTCCCTGTTTCTGCTCTTGCTGTGCTGCATCTGCAGTGTGATGGTCCTTCTTCCAGCATGGGCATGCTGGGTTATCAGAGGATATCAGAAGTACAGGAGTCTTCCTGTGTTGTTTCCTCTAGGGCCATTTGCCAGATGGGATGTAGCCCTCAAGATGCATTTTGAAAAACCTTGTGGTAGAATATCTGATGTGTGGTTGTTGAGCAATACACTGATTTTAAAATCTAAAACCCCCTTTTGGCTTTACAGAAATGTTCCAGAAAATATTATTGTGGTGTTGACTGGGTCTTGTCTTCCTTAGAGGATAGCCTTCCATTTTGTTTTTGTTAATTTTAAAAGATTAATTTAAAAATTATTTCTAAGGCTGAAACTGTGTTTTTCTAATCACAGAAGAAGGTTTTGGGACAATAAGTATATTAATATTATAACCAACCCAAAACCTGTCTCGTTAGTAGGAAGTAACCAATACATCTGGAATATCTTTACAGGAAGTGGGATAATTAATGAATAAAGCTAGGTGGATGCTTTTGATGGATGGAATATTCTGATCGTCAGGGCTGGATGTCACCTTATGCAGTGCAGCTTTGGAACAGCAGAGGGTACTGTTGGTGCAAGATAAAAAATGAGGTTTTTCACACCGAGTTTGGAATTTTTTTGCTCCTAATATGTTACTCATTGGAACTGTTGACATGTTATTGGTCTTTGTTGGATCACTGCCCTGTCCTCATAGCATGCATTTATGAGTAGTTTTGTGGAGAATCACCCAATTAAGTACGAATGTTTTCTCATTAGTTCTGATGTCACAAAGAGTGCTTCAAAGATGTGTATTCTGATACAGTTGTTTGTCCTTCAGTGTTGTGGAAGGACTGACTGTTCCTTCTTTGTTCTAGATTGAGGAGTTGATTATGCTGGAACTTTCCAGAGAGTTTTTCTTCTGGAGATAAACTATAAAAGAACCAGTAAAGGTTTGGGGACAAAGTTGCAATTATTCCATCTCTTGTTGGACAGCCCTGCTCTCTCCTCCTGTGTTTTATTTACCACATTCTTGCACAGTCTCTGGCTGCTGTTCACCAGAGTTGTGTTTTATTTGAATGTCAACAGGTGGGCTGTTATTTAAGACCCGCTTTTAAGGAATGTTACCGTTTTGCCAGGGATCATTTCAGTTCTGTGGAAAGGACCTGAGCTTTCCAAATCTAAGTTTCGGAGAGTACAGTTACATAGTGTGTTGATTTTTGTGATAAATCTGCTCTAAATGACTACTTAATAGTAACATTTTTAAGGACTATTTTTGGTGATTTTTGTCCCATACTTTTTCAGTGATCCAATTTACCACGTCCCCTCTCCCTGTGAGCAATTGTCATGGCACAGCTGTGTTGGGGGCAGTTGCAGTGATGTGCTGGGCCACACAGGGTGTGAAAATCTCCTAAATTTTTCTTTGGTGCCAGAGTATCCTGTCTAGCCTTGAGGCTGGTGTTAATTTGGGGTTGGAATTGGTAATCCTGATGGAAGTGAGACACCTTCAGTTTGGTCACTGCTGTGTTCTGACTCCACTGTAATGTACCTGTGCTTACAGAAATGGTTTCAAACTGAAAGCGCAGGTTTAGACTGAATATTAGGAAGAAATTATTTACTGTGAGGCTGGTGAGGCACTAGAAGAGGGTTCCCAGAGAAGTTGTGGCTGCCTCATTCCTGGAAGCCTTGAAGGCCAGGTTGGACAGGGGTTTGAGCAACCTGGTCTGGTGGAAGTTGTTTCTGCCCATGGCAGGGGGTTGGAACTATGGTGGTTTTTAAGATCTGGATGGTTTTTAAAACTATATGGTTTTTAAGATCCCTTCCAAACCTAAACATTCTGTGATTCTATGGAATTCTGGTATGGGCTTATTTGATATTAAGTTGGCAAAAAGAATTGCTCTGTGACTGAGGTTTTCTGCTTTGCAAAGCCATGATCTAAGCCATGGTGGCAGAAGACACCCCTTGTAGTTATAAGATGTAGTAGATATAGTAGCAAACTCACTGAAGCACTTTGTGCTGAGTCTACCTCTCATCGTGGTTTGTCCTCATGGATAATTTTACAGGTACTAACTACAGTATGATTTCATTGAGAGAAGACCTTATAAAGACAGGCTTGAAAAATAAAAAATATTCAAAAGCCACAATAACTCTTTTCCCGATCTGTCTTCATTCTTCGGCATTTTTCTGGGACTGTAGGTGGCTTTCAGTGATGGAATCTGTTGGGAGCAGAAGACAAGATGCCTGGTAGGGGTAGAGCCACAGTGAAGGAGGAGTGGATAGAAAGGTATTAATGTGCCTTTGGCTGCAGGAAACACTGCTAGCACTGGCTACAACTGTGTTTTGGAACATCACTCACATTCTTTGTGCTTCGACCCTAGCCATTATTTCTACAGCTTACCTTGAGCCAGCTGTTTGTTTGACTGATGGCATGGCAAACTATGCCAGCCTACTGCAAAACAGCAGAAAACCAAAATGGAAAGTCTGACCTTTCAGCCATGGGAGTCTTTGTGATGGCTCAAAGGAGGGGGCCTAGGGGAATGGGCTGTTTGGGGCTGTGGTGGGTAGCTGTGCCTTCTGGGCCATCGCTATGTAAATTTTCACTTGCAGAATGCAGGACATTAATAATCCACCTGCTTGAAATCTTCTGAAGGGTGAAATTTGAGGGGGGAATTTGTCAGTGTGGGACACTCCAGTCATGTTGAATATGTTGAGCAACTGTAGAGAAACTGCCCAGATCCTTCTAGCTCAGTTTCTGGCCAAAACACTCCAGTGTGCACATTGTATTTAACTGGCTGCTCTTCTTGTGAAAGACAGTAGGAAAACCCAGTTCATTATGGGTAATAATCATGACCTCAGCAGGATTATTGGATTTTCACTCCTGGACTCAAATAGTAGCCATTAACAATATATTTCATTATACTGGGAAGGAAATTCTTTGTAAATGAACCCTAACCTTGTAGTTATTAGATTTACCCTGTGCTCCATTTGGGATAAATTGAGGTCTCACTTTTTAAAGGCATTTGTTCAGAATTTTTGCCTGGCGTCATCTTACCAGCAGACTGGAAGGTTTGTCTTTTTTTGCAGTTGATTCCTTTGCATTTAATTTGTTCTGAAGCAATCTCAATTGAGGGGCAGTACTTGCACTAAAATCCTAAGAGCAATACTTACTTAGAACACAAGGGTGTTTGACAGAGTCACAAAATAGTTGTAACTCAGTGGCATCCCCATAGTACAGATGTGTTTTTTTATGAGGTTTAAACAGAATTTCCTGCTTCTCACTTTGTTCCCATTGCCTATTGTCCTTTCACTGGTCACCTCACCTCTGAGCCCATCTCTGCCTTCTTTAATCCTTGCCATCAGGTTAAGTTACTAAGATCCCCCTGAGCTGTCTCTGCTCAAGGCTGAGCAATCCCAGCTCTCTCAGCCTCCCCTTGTGGCAGATGCTCCAATCCTTTAATCATCTTAGCCTGCTGGACTGGTTCCAGTGTGTGTCTCTGCAGAGGGGAGCCCAGCAGTGCCCCAGCCCTGCAGCAGAGCCCCCCAGTGCTGAGCAGGGGAAGGGTCCCCACCCTGGGGGCTGGAGGCTGCCTTTGTGACAAGGGCATGCTGCTGGCTCGGGTCAGCTGCTCCACCCTGATTCCCAGGTTCTTCTCTGCAAAGCTGTTTTCCAGCAAGTTGGCACCCAGCCTGAAGGGCATAGTTATTCCTCTCCAGGAGCAGGACTTTGCATTTTTCTTTGCTGAACTTCATGAGATCTGCCTGCCCGTTTCTCCAGGCCTTTTCCATATTTTTTTCTCGGCAGCAGGCCCACATTTTCTCTAACCTTCTTTTTACTGCTCTATTGCTTGTAGAAGCACTTCTTGTCCCTGGCTGTTTTCAGCTCCAGGCAGGATTTGACCTTCCCAAGTCTGTCTTTGCACACTAGGGCAGTGTCTCTACATTTGTCCCTGCTCACCTGGCCCTGCTCCCACCTCTTATGTGCATTCTTTTATATTTGAGTATTGTCAAAATCTCCTCGTTGATCCATGTGGGTCTCCTGGTACTGTATCTTGATTTTCTGCACATTGGCTCTATGATTCTTGAGCACAGTGGAGGTCATTCTTAAAAATGAGCAAACTCTCCTGCACCAGTCTTCTCCCAAGGCCCAAATCCTATGGGCTTTTGTGAAGCTGGTCCCTGAATTTTGCTCCTGCAACTTCCACTGTTTCCTTTGCCTTGGTTCAGACTTAAGGCTTGATTCCTGGCAACTTTCCTGGCTTTAGTGACAGCAGTCTGCATTTATTGGAGGTGGCCAGGTCAGTGTTTTAATCTGAACTAGTGTTTGTATCAGATATTCATACCTTGAGTGAACCAGACAGACCAGGTGTGGGTACATGCTAAGTGTTCCTGCAGAAGGCTGATTTTTTTAAAATATTTTTTTCATGTTCTTGACATATGTTTAGTAATCAATCTATTCCTTATGTGTGTTGGTCTCATGTACCAGTGCTGGTACTGATACCATTAGTGTCTCCCACTCCAATTGCTGGTCATAGATTCACCTTAGAAAAAAATTTCCATGTAGTTAGATGCCATTAAAATTACTCCTTTTCTAGACCCTTTCTCATTCCCTTAATGGGGCTTACATTTGCACAGTCTGCCCATGCCCTGCATTGTTCTGACGTCCTGGTATAACCCAAAGCATTTCTTCATACTAAACCTGCCCTATCCTGCATGTATGCATAAAAGAAAAACTACACAAATAGCCTAGAAATTATATGGGCCATTCTGTTTGTTACAACTCCAAAATCTCCTCAATATCCATGTGATCATTTATAGGTTTATGTACCATGGACATGGCCAAGGTATTATGGGATTCTGGCAAGTGATCTACCTGCTTTTTCAGGAGCAGTTTTCTCAGTGGAATTTATCCAATGCCTTTCCTCACATTCTGCATCTTCTCCCCACACTCCATTATCTGTAAACAGTGGCTCCAATTACCTGTAAACTGTGGCTGTACCAGATGATTTTAAAGGAGAGTGGATACACGGCTTTAAAATGCCGTACCTCAGACAGATCCTAGTTAGTATCAAGTATCCTGGTTATCACAGATGGTGAAATGCTGGCAAAAATGCTTGCAAAGTGATTTGGGAGGGCTCTGCTTGCTGTCAGTCACTACTGCCAAATTAGCTTAATTAAAACCAGCTGTGGGAAAGTGCTCTGCTGCAACTGATAACTTTGTTTCCTTCTCTGAAGTCTTGTGGGTCTGGGGCTGGTGATAACGAGTTGCTCAGATTCAGTGAGGATCTTAAAGTGGTTGCAGTTCTCTTACATATATACAGTTTTGAAGTTGGCCCTAAATCCTGCTTTTGGCTTGTGTTTCTCCATATGGAGTCCTTGGCCTTGAGATGCTGAGGTTTGTGTATTGCCTTGAATAGCACCTACTGTGGTTAGTGTTGCCATTTCTTGATCCGATTTGGGAGAGCTGGTGGCCATGTTTGTTTTAGTATGGTTTAAAAGGAATGTCAAGGTTATCCAGCCTGAGAAAGACACTCTTTTATTACAGTTTAAAAACATTATAAAACTCAAGAACCTCTTCCTCTACACCCAGTCCTTGATTTTGTAACCCAACAGCTTAAGCTATTCAATGCAGTTTGCCTTTTCTGAGTGACCAGCAGCCCTTTGTGTTTTGTGAACTGTTGTCTCAGGCTTCTGCAATATTCTTTATTTGTAGAATGCCCTACTCGTTGCTATCTCCCTTTCCTTAATCCTCTCCTCTCTTTCCCTATCATCTGCTCAGTTGTGCAGGCAATTTCATAGTCAAATTTAGGGCCAAAAAGTTGCCAAAATTGATGACTTGTCACAAATCAAGAAAAGGCCTTTTTCCATTTCTGAGTTGATCCCAGACCTGCCAACATCAAGCTGTTGGGTTTTTTGCCAGTCAAAAGAAGTTGTGTTAGATGAGGCAGCTGTTTTAGAATAAGGTTAATAAAATGACTGTTGCCTTTTATAAGGAGTTCTGTTAGTGGAGTAATCCAGAACTGGTAAAACTCTAAAATTTGTGAATCCCAGTGAGCCTGTGAAATCCTGGCTGGAAGCACACATTGGCAGGTGGCTGGAAATGCTAATAAGGACTGGAGTCTGTTGTGGAGTGTTGTGGAAGTTTTGTCTTTCTGAGATTACAGTAGATTTTCTTTGTGGAAATTGACTTAGAAAGGGAGTTGTTCTTGGCATCTCTCAATTTCTGAAGTTTCAACTTTAAGTGGAGTTGGCAGTTTCACAGGATCTTCAACAACAACAAAAAAATTGATGCTTCAGTGATGCTGCTGCACTGCATGCTGGATTACTGTTCTTAAGCAAGTTTATCCCTTGTCTCCATATTTTCCTTAAAGTAGTCCATTGATGTGGATTGGGATTTCAGCTTTTTTTTCTTCTGTATTTGGGGTGGGTTTTCTTGTTTAGCTTTTTTTTTCCAGAAGAATTTTGATTGCTTGTTGCAAAGATGCAAGAGACTTTGTGGCTTTCCTGGGTTCTCTGGTATTTTACTGCCTATTCCAGTTTTGCACACAAGTTTTGTGTCGCTGTAACCTTCAGTCTGGCTGACAAGGATCTTTTTGATAGAATTAATCCATGGACAGTAAAAGTTCTTGTAGCTGGAGGTGACATTGGTATTTTTTTTATGTCCTTTTCCCACTTAGAAGAGTGACTGCTGATTTTTAATCACTGCTGACTTGGAAACTACCTATGAGTTTTTTTTTTTTTAAAGGCTGAAACATTTCAGGGAGGTGCTCAACAGTTTAATTCCATTGATCCCAGACTGCAATCGATGTTTCTTCTTATTTAACCTTCTGGGTGCCTTGGAATTATTTTAATGCTTTATTTGGTTGGTTGCTTTTTTTTTTCCCCTCACTGGCTTGTTTCTCTGCCAAGTGCTAATCTAAAGGGATTCATTGTATTTTTCTATGTGGTGTGATAGGAGAACACTTTTCCTTAGATTGTCTCCAGCTGTATTTGTCCAGGGGCTGAGTGGTGTGTGTGGTGATCAACTTCCACTCCTGCAGCTGCTATTTCAATAAGTTTTTCATTGTCCCGCAATTTCTGCACATGGAAATGAGGCATTACTGACAATATTTAGTGCATCCCTGAGTTATTTTTCTTATGTTTTGATGAACTCTTTTATTAAAAATTAAAACCAAACACTTCTTTAAAAGAAAATAATAGGAAATGAGAATATAGGCACTGTTCAGTAACTGTGGTTCTTGTTTTGGAGCTTTTTATGGGTTTTTTTTCCCTCTGAGTATGGGCGCTTTCATAGTCCAGCAGATACTCTGGGAACACCTTTATTTCAGATTTGCTTGTGGCAGTGTTTGGTTTAGGATGTGAAGGCTTTTGTGTAGACATAATGTCCTTTGTAGGCCAGTTAGTGTGTCAGTAAGGTAAAGACAAATTGCTCCCCAAACTGTCAGCTTGGGAAGAACTTATGCTCCATATCTCTGAGTCTGTCTGCTACCTATAAAATCACATATTGTGTAGGATCTCTCAAATCAAAATTTTCATTTGGAAGTCTCAGCGTGTTTTGGAAACTTACTAAATTTTAGGATTTGATGAGCCAGAAATCCCTTCAGATTTTGGAATCAGTTGTGGCGATGCTGTTAAAAGTTAAACGAATTCCCACAAACTTCTCCCTGGCCCCAAAGTGCAGAATACATGAGTGAAAAATGGATCCAGCAGACTTTCTGTTCAACATCACTTTTCATGTTAATAAATGATCTAGATCCTTGCAATGCAAAAGAGATTCAAGTGTGGTCATTTTCTGGACAGGATCCCTCTAAAACACTTGTATTCAGGAGATGCTTTAGGTTCTTACCTCATACCTTAGTCCTTCCTGTAATTTGTTTGTGCTCCAGGCAGAGTCAGGAGAAATGACAAATCTTACTGTAAAAACTACATAGGAGCTTGTTGGCAGTTACTGTGGTAGTTAGGCCAAATATTGCATGCTTTAAGATTTTGGGAAGCTTCTGACCACTGGCTAAATATCTTAAGTTGTAGATCATTTTCAAAGAAACTCAAGAATGTGAATTTCCTGATGGAAGTATTTGTACTTCTGCTTTTGAGAAAGGAGGGGTTCCTGAGAGTTAGCTTGGAAAAGGAAAGGGTTTTTGCATGTGAGGGAAAGGGAGGAAAAAATGGTTGAGTGGCTCAATAGGCATAAAACCAAGATTAGTTTATAAAATAGTTGTTGTCCTGATTGTCATTAATTGTGTGTAGATATCTTCACTTATGTAAACCAGAAAATGGTGTGCATCAGCCTTCCAGAATTCTCTGACAGCTGTGTGAGTATATGTAAGTTTGAGACACAAACTGTGTTTTATTATGGTAAAAGCCCATGACCATATTTAGGAAAAATGCTACAAGACTAAAGCAATTTATTTCAAATTATAAATGCTTTGTGTTTTATAGTATCTAAGCTAGCAATATATGCTTTTTTTACAATATGAAAATACAGAATTAATTTTCTCTGTGCTGTGTAATTCCCCAACTGCCAGTACCTATTTTCTGTCTTGCCACACAGATTGTTATCTTCAAAGAGAGAAATTATTCTGCTTTGTAATTTATTGCATGTTCTTCTATGGAATTTGGGAGTATGACTGACTTTTTGCTACGGTAATAATTGAAACCAAAATATGAGGCTTGTCTTAGGAGATAATGAGCTCCTTAAAATACTGAGAATCTGTTTGAGATTAGCTATAAAGAATTTCTCATTGTCAAGAAAAGAATTTCTTGGATACCAGCTTTATTGGCAGAGTTTGGCCTGGCTGTTTTTGTGACTTTATGATAGTTCTGTACGTTCTCCGGAGTTGTGTTCCTCAAAGCCAGGTGTGTCTTCATTAATGCCTGCAGCACCTTGATCTCACCTTGTCCTTTGTCTCTGGGAACTGTCCACCTCCCTTCTGGAAAGTGCAAGGTGAGAGGCAGGAGCTGTTGGCCTTCCCCTGGATCAGGAGCTGTGATGGGCACGGAGGAGCTGCCTGTCCCTGATGCTCAGTAAGCACCATGCTGATCATGGCTCTGAGAAGTTATGTAGTAGATCCAAATAAATACTGATCTTATGAGCAAAACATACCAGCCCTTCCCGCCACCAAACAGTTATTTGGGCACTGCTGAAGACAATAGCAATGTAATATCCTTCTGATGCATTTGCCAGCTGGCACAGGATGCCACATCTTTTCATTCCATTCATTCATTGCAGAATAAAGAAAATCGGCATGCTCAAACCATTTTAAAAATACATCTGTTCAGAACATGAGTGTTGTTCAGTTCATTTACCACTTCATAACAAACGTCCTGATGAGAAAGGAGTAATGCACAAAACAGCAAGTGTAAAAAGGTTGGTTAGGTTCCATGAAATTAATAAAAATTGCCTAAAGGAATATTACTACATCTCTCAAGTTCAGTATCACTAAGAGAACTGTATTTTCAATTAAATGACAGGAAATTGAGAGGTGATAGAGAATGACTTTTCTGTTTACAGTGTAACCAGTAGACCTTGATGCCACATTGAATTCTCCAGACAAGTGATAATGCTTTGCTATATCCATTCTTAACTTTCAAGCCTTTTATCCAAGGGTCTTTGGAAAAAATCAGATTGTTTATTTTTGTGGATGAGAAACAATTTAATCAAAGGACTTGTTCAGGGCTGCATGGGTTATAGCAGAATTACCCCTGTTGGTTGTGGCTTAGTTTGCAGAGACTCACTCAGAGCCAGCTGTGCCTGCCCTCCCCAGCAGAGCTTGTGCTGAGCCTCAGTGCTCCGTGTCAAGTTTCCCAGTGTGGAAGCTGGCTGCCTCCAGGCTGAAGCACAAAAGGGACATCATGTCTGCACAGAGAGGATGGCCAAGGAATCTGGGTTCAGATCTAAGCTTGGCTGTGAAGTCAGCTGTCAGTAAAATGGGTGTTTTGGGTGAGCCACAAAAATGGAGAGAGAACCTATGGTCTTCAGTACTGTGTGCTTTGTGAATGGGAATGGTATTTCAAGAGATAGTGGCTAGAGCAACATGCAGAAACTTTTACTTGTACAGTGCATAACTGAATTACTGTTAAGAATGAGATATTTCCATTATTATGATATCTCTCAATGATGCGTGTTCTCAAATGAGGATGAATCTTCCCTCACAGATACGTTATTTGAAACAAGCATTGTCCTATTCCCACATCTCCATACCAAAATAAGTACAGCCAGGTGGCACACAGGACAGACATTCAAATTTAGTGTAGCCTTGTTTTAAGACAATTTATTAAACCCAGAGTTTATTGGAAATGTTCTTTACAATCGGATGTTTCCTGTTGCTAAGATGTGTCCTGTTGCTGAGTGACTTTTCCCATAAAGGGACTAAGTTTTGAACTTTGAACCTGGATCTCCTATCAGCTGCAGACAGCACTGGACTGAAACTCTGCATGTGTTTTGCTTGCCAAAACTTGCAGTTCCTTTATTTGCTGCTATTTGCTCTCACATCTGTGACTAGGAAGTGTGCCTGTGCTCTGTGTCTGTCATCTTTATATGTATTTTCTCATCTTAGATATTGAAAATGTTAGAATTATGCTGCTCAAACAATACACTTGAGATCATAACTCCTTGTGGTGTCTAAACACAGGAGCAGTAGTGATTATTTTTGACAAAGTACGTGTGTAGGAGCTGAGATTATCAGTAAGAGTGGTGTGATATGTGTTTCCTTTGACCTTCACTGATACTGTGTGAAGTGGAGCTTAGGTGATGTCTTACAATTAGTGCCTTGAGTTTTAAATGATGAATATGAGTCATTTGGAACATCCTTGAACTGTGGTACAGAAGATGTTATTGTAGTGACTAGTGCCCTTAACACAGAGCCATCTCACTGTGTCCAGAAAACGAGGTGTCAGGTAGGAAAATCCTTGACACTATAGAAGAAAGAGCTTAGTAAAGCAAAATAGACCAAGCTGGGGGAATGGGGAGCCCAACATTAATGCAAAAGTAGGATACTTACTAAGTTAGTCAGATGGCATTTGTCATTAAACTCAGTAAATTACTTAGCCCTTTCCTGAATCCATCTTCAGCATGCAAAACAATGTGTTAGGAAGTGAAGGTTGCCTTGTCAAGGAATTTTTAAGTGCAGGCAGTTATGTTTTACTGAATCTGAGGAAGGATATTCATACTTTAGATATCTAAGTGAGATCTCTAAGCCAGAAATGAAATTATTCAGTTCCTCTCAGTTCTTTGGGTATAAGAATTATTCAGTATGAGGCATAGTCATCATAAGATAGGGTCTTATTCAAAATATTTTTCTTTGGGGCAGGAGATGTTCTAAGATCTTCTTGCCAAATGAATCCCAACAGTGGAATGTGTTTGAGAGTGCTTTGTATGCTTCATTTCCTGACTAGGTGAAACATAATAATAGTTTTTGTTGTTATTGATCTCTTTGTCAGCAAGTTATGAAGAGTTTCAGGCATTAAATATTCCTTCTCTGGTCTGTCACATTTCAGAATATTGATCTCAAATAGAAAATAAATTTTGATGGCTCTTGGGATGTTTGATCCTGTACTTTTCAGTACTCAGCAGAAAAAAGGAGACACAGATGAATGACAGACTCTTAAGAATGTTCTTCTAATTCCTTGATTAAAATGAAGCCCCTCTTTTTTTTCTTTTCACTCTGAATAAAAATTCTGTTGGGCAATATTACTGCAGTTGCCATCCCCAGGCCAGCTGATGGAGCTCTGCAGGATCTCTGGTCTCTAATCAAGCTCTGGAGGTATAAATTACATTAGATGTTATTAAATACAGGTTGTAGTTCTGTTGGAATCCATCAGAGTATCTGGAGAACAGAGGTATATGGAATGAGAGACACTGATAATGCATGTAAGAAAGCAATGCAGACCTCAGGGCTTGAACATGTGAAGAAGGATGTGCCAAATCACAGCCTTATGTTGTGATGTGTTCTTGTATTCCCTGTTTGGCTTGGCCTGTGGAGTGTATTGCTATACTGGTATGTGGTACTGAGGCTGTGTTAAGCCTTTATTATTAAACTCTTATAACTCCAGTGGGACTGACAGTTTGTGGTTTCTCAGGACCATTTCCAAAGCAGCACGCAATCATGTTGGTTTTTTTGGGGAAGTTACTTTATTGCTGAAGTCTGGTTTTGCATTTCATTTTTTTTTTCTTTAAAAAACCCCTAAACAATCCTCC
The DNA here is from genome assembly GCF_047830755.1 of Zonotrichia albicollis. NCBI lineage: Eukaryota > Metazoa > Chordata > Aves > Passeriformes > Passerellidae > Zonotrichia > Zonotrichia albicollis. Next base: position 10,895,576 of record NC_133826.1, on the reverse strand, counting down.
CCTAAAAAAAAAATAGGAGAGAGAAGTTATTGGTTCAGCTTCTTTGGTTTCCAATAGGTTGAGACAAATATCTACAAATCCTTGCAGGGCGAATCTGTAAAAAGCAATAAAAACTTAGCGACTTCTCAGAGGGACTTACTATAAAAATCTTAACTGAAATTTTGAAACAGCACTTAGGTAAACATGCAGTTTATGTACAGTTCTTGTTTGAATGTGGATTATATTTGCAGTTCTCATTATGTGTTGTCACTGCTTATGTTTTGGTTTGTATATTGCATCTTCTTCAATTATGAAATCAAAGTAAGGATAGTATTTGTGTTGGAAATTAATCCATGTATTTGCTCCTGCATGATTTTAAGAACTTGACACAACTGGGCTTTTAAGAGCTGTTTCCATACATCTCTTCAGTGCAGTACCCATGGTAAATGTTTATCTAGGGATGTGCATGGAGTATGAAACTTCAGGTGCTTTTCAGCATGGCTTTGTCTCCTACAAATCCGCAGTTGGTGCGGGTCATCAGTCATTTGTGAAGACCCAAATCTGCATTTATTTTTCTGTTCAGAAACCAGAGTACTGGAAAAGATACAGCAATGTGTTACAAGTAGCAGTTAAATACTAGTCTGGTGTCCAGAAATGCCCTGAACTAAGATGCACAATATATGCAGCAAGATGGATGATTTGTCTGTCTTGGGGACAGGGGAATGTGGTGCACAGTTATCCAGGCCCTGAGAAAGGTAAGGGGTTAGCAACACTTGAAGTGCATCCCTTGCCTTGAAATACAATCAGTCCACATACCTGGATGTCTTATCTGGAATGTGGTATAAGTGCAGCAATAAATTTAGTCATCACAGATTTGCTTGAAGGTGGGTTTTTTTGAGGTTTGGGTTTTGTTTTTGTTTTTTCTTTTACTACAGCACAGATCTGTTGAAGTCCAATTGTATTGCTTTGAAGGTGCATTCAGCTCTGGGTCCTGTATGGACCATTGTTGGAAATGATTTAAATTTGTTCCCAGACCAGCATTGAGGGTCTTTGCAGAGTCTGTCTTCGAGCTCCTTTTTCCTGAATGAAGTGGGACCCTTGTGTTGGTTTCACAGCAGTGGAGCAGGGTCTCATGAAACACTCCACACTCCAAAGTGATGGAGTACCTTCAGGTAGCCCTGCACAGCGCTGTTTTGTGGGGCATGATGGAGCACATTTGTATATTGGTCCAATTTGTGATGCTCTAACTGGATGGTGGGAGTGAGGGAAAGTGACCCAGAGCATAGGTCCCAATGCAATTTCAGGTTTAAGTTGACACAAAGTGACCCAAAGCAACTTTGCAATCTGGCTGGTGAGGTCTCAGCCATCATTATTCCTGGCACCGAGTGCCTTCTAAATTGAGTGAGTGCTTGTGCTGTCTTTGCTTCTTCTGATGGATTGGATAAGATCCAGAATTACATTTGGATTTTGCTATATCGTGTTGTTTTGGGTTTTTTTTTCCTTTTCTTTTTTAAGCTGCTAGAGCCACTGAAAAAAAGATTGTAGTTAACATGAAAACAGATGTAGAAGACTGGCACTGTGGCATGTGCAGCCTTAAGCTGTACATATTGGCAAGTTACTGTGTGTCAGATTTCATGATTTAGGCATAAAGGTTGCCCTTCAGTTAAGGCAGGAGGACAAAAATTTAAGCTTATTTATGGAAATAGGTATCTGAAAGGTTGGGGATTGCTCCTTCAGGCACGAACACTTCCTGGCACCTAAAGCAAGGGTGCATGTAAGTGGGTATGCTTTGCATTGTATCTTAATGAGTTTTGAAAGATAAAGCCTTTGAATTTTGCCTTTGAAAGGTAGAGCCCACCCTGGGGCTTGGGGAAAGGCACTGTGCACAGACAGAGCTGCACTTTGTCTCGGCAAAAAAGACCCCCTAGAAAGTCAGGGGGATTTTCAACCGAGCGATGACTGGAAGAGATTTGAAAATAGAAGCAAAGAAACTTTTCTTTTTGAGTTCTGCGAAGCAGAACTCAGTGTATTTGCAAGTAAATCTGGCTTGCTTCAAAGAAATGTTTATCTATCTCCATCAAATTCTGACAGAAATAACCTGTAGCTCTGAGTTTGGATGTGAGTAGGTTTTGGGGGTAGAAGAAAGGCGACATATTATTATCTTCTCAGCCTTTTCCAGGTTTATAGTTTCTTCACTTTTGGAGTGTTAATACCAGAAATAAACACAGTGTTTTAATAAAAATCCATTTTTAGTGAAATTACTTCTGGAGGTCTAGGGGGAGTTAACTATAATTCAGGTTATTCATAGTGAATTTGATTAGTTGAAACTAATAGTAGCATGAAGGACTGGATTGGAAAAGGGAGCTTCTAATCTGCTTGTAAATTGTTTTTTTTTAATATGAGGAAGATAATGTTCTCAGTTAAGGGAATGAAACATTATGCTATTTTGTGGGTTGCAATAATGTTATTAGTTTGGTGCTTGCAGTGCTTTTCAGCCATTCTCAGATAAATCCTAATATTTCATGTGCAGTGTTTGAATGCAAAATATATTTTAGGAAAATTAACAGCTTTTAAATTTGACATTAACTACAAAGCAGTACTTTGTGTTGATAAAAATCTCAACAGTTTTTTAAAAGTAGAACCCCACACAGATACTTTAAAATTGATGACAAATGAAGTTAATGCAGTTAAAATGAATTAAACTCCTTGCTATTTAGAATAATATAATGATGTCTGAATTTTATTCCCAAAAGAGGAAATACAGTTTTTAAGTCCAGATGGATTTTTATTTTTGTTGGAGTAAGTTTTGAGACTAGCAATATCTTCTTTTTAATTTTTTTAACGTTACTACCATAGTGCTGGATCCGTGACAGTACAGACCTCCTTTTTCTAAATTCTTTTAAACCCAGTCAAATTAACAGTCCCTTATTAAAACAACAGTGTTTATTTTGAAAATTAGCAGTTTCTTATTGCATTTTTAAGAGTTGGGAAATAAGCAGCAGGATAATGTAAAATATAGAGAAGCCCAGGGCTCAGTCCTGTCAAGTTATTTTCAGCTCTAACATGGTAACTGCCTGTGATTGTAGCCTGGCTAAATTTCAAGTGGTGCAGCAGGAGGTTAAGCTCTTCAGCAGGCTAAGTCTTCTTGTGCTTGAGCTTTTTGCCTTGCACTGAGGGCTTGCACCTTGGCAGCCTTTGTGGTGCTGCAAAGGATGTGTGGTGAGTTGATCACACATCTGAAACCTGAGTGACAAAGATAAAGGATTCAGACCATTTGTTTAGATGAAGATGAAAGGCAGTTCAGCTGTTGCTGTGTCAGTTTAAAGCTTCTCAGGCCATAAAATTATTAATCCTATTGTGCTGGTTTGTTCTTTTCTGTGTTTTACCCATTGGCAATTTTTTTCTAAGTTCTGGGCCCTATTTTGCTCCACTGTTAGGGAAATAGAATTTGGTCATCTTTCTCCTTCATTATAGGACTTCCATGAAAATAGATGGGAAACCAGGAGGCTTGCTGCCGAAGTAAATCCTGGTTTGTCTCAAATAAGCATAAAGCTGGGGGCAAGTCCCATTATTGAGCATAACATAATGCAACTCCACTTGGAACAGAATATCAAATCATTACTGATAATTTTGCAAACAAATTCTAGGTTGGAAGGCTCCTATGTGAGGAAAATGAATGACTTATAGAGGGGTCTGGATCATGGGGTAAGCTGATTGCAAGCAGGCACTATGGGTTTCTATGGCCAAATGTCAAGTTGCATATATAAAAACTCTGGTCTTTAAACCACAGTTGAAGCAAAGGGTGCCCCATCATATGAAACAGTGACTACGTGTCAGACATTAACTGGTGAGCAAGAATTGCCACTGCAGTCATGGATAAAAGCTTTGTTGTGATTCCCAGATAGAAAAATAAAAGTGTATCAAGTACAGAGGTTATATTTTCTTGATGCTTGACACATGTGTTGCATATAGTACAAAGGTGAAAAGATATTGATGAATTGAAATGCATTGAGTTGGAAGCCACTACTGTGAGTAAAGATGTGGGAAACATGGTGAGCATGGAGTGCAAGGAGCACAAAGTGCTTGGCTTAGCAAACCGTGTCGGGAAGAACTGATCGTAACAGGCAAGTCCTCTAAGTGGGGACAAAATATTGGGAATACATTTGATAAAAAAACTATCTGGGCCAGCAGTCAAAGCATGTTATGATTCTGTTGACCAAGCTTATTAGACATAAAATTAATTTATTTTCAATGAGTTGTGGCTACTTCATTGGTTAACAGCACTGTGATTTACTGCATACTGCGTTGTTCTGCCTTTGCTAGGTGCCTGTTTTCTTTCTGGTTGGTGAAGAAGTTGTTCTGCTTCCTGGCAGAAGGGAGCACAAGGAATTGCTCAAGCAAAATAACAAAAAAAAAAAAGTTACAGCAAGAAATGCTGCTGAAAAAAAGGGGAAAATGAACTTGTACTCTTGTGTTACAGATTCAGTGGTTCTTTCCTTTGACTCCGTTGGACATACAATAGGCTCAGGTACAACATTGCCTTCTTCTTTATCTCCCACCTCATGACAAGGCTTCTCCTTAACTGGACATGGTAGCCATGTTGGGAGGCAGGACACTGAGTCAGGCTTCTGTGGGAATCAACCATCTAGCCAAAGGGTAAATAGGTCCTTTCCCAAGTGCAGTGGGAGTTTTAAGAGCCTTAGTAGGACACAAGGATTAACCTGCGGGACTCTTCCCTTTCCCAGCGAGGAAGCGACCTGGACACGTGTTGATGATGCAGTTTGTGCTCCTCTTCTCATGTGAAAGGCATTAAGATGATGTCACCTACCAGCTGAAGAAAAACTGTTTCATGCTACTAGGATAGTTTCCCAGCTAAACAAACAGTTGAGTTATTTGGGGAAAGACATGAGGAATGCTTCCAGGAAGGAGAAGACGAAGGAGTCGTAACTAAACCAATAGGGCTGGAAACTTTTTTTTTTGGGTGGAGATTGACCAGCATTATTGAACCCCAGGGCAAATCCTTCCCAATCTCATTTTGTTTGGAACCTAAGCATGACCTACAATGAAACTGAACCAGAAATTAAAAATTCTTTTGTGCTAGGAGCACTTCACTAGATCAGTAACTCTCCATTTGGCTGCATGTAATGTGCAAGCTGCAGCCAAGACACGCCACAGTGAGCATGATACTTGATGAAATTCAGTTTAAAGTGTGTATATAAGGATATATGAAGTGCAAGGGAAAGACTAAGAATTGCTCCTATAACTTTAAACCCCTTAACACTTAAAAGATGGGGATATTTATTGTCTTCTACAAAAGACAAAACCTTCACTTGGATTTTTTTTGTCTTGCTTGCCAGCCTTTCCTCTTAGGTTGATAGGGGGAACATGCTGCCTTCCAACATAGCACCTGTCTTCTGCCTGCACACTTTGAAAGAGAGCCTGCTGCCTGACACTAACATTGAAGCTTGAACACACATCTGATTTACTAACCCCTCAACTAGTGGTAGTAACTTACTTTGTTTAGAACACCTCAAACTTTTTCTGCTCTCCCTGTATCTCCTCTAAAACTTGTATCTGGAAATAGATCTAATCTTAGTGCATGATCTGATGTGGGAGTATCTCTAGGGTGCCAAATGGATATGTTTTTTGTGTATATGGGGGGAAGAAATCCTCTGTTCATTCTCTCTTACTAATTACTGTGTTATAACTAAAGTGTGTTGTTGCCTGTCTCCTGTATTGGGTTGTGGTCTCTTCAGCCTGCAGAAGTAGAGAGGAAGTTGCATAGGTTTGAGATATCCTTGCTTGAATTTTAACCACAGGTTTTGTATCTGTGGAGTTAACCATAAATGTTTCCACCAATAGGCAAGTAAACTTAGTGATGAAAAACAGCTCAACTACTCTGTGTCTTTTGGAGTTCTGTTAATCTGGAGGGTGGGAGACAGGCTCATGTGAGCCATGCACTGCCTGGGCCTGATTTAAAAGCACTGGTCTTTGTTCTGCTTGCATTTTACAACTCAAGCTTGAGTTGGTTAGGAATTGAGACAGTAAGACCTGATCTTTTGTAAACCCTTTCACTGCAACAAGACTGGCTTCCTTCATTGAAGAAATGTGAAGAAAACTCATATATTTGAGAAAGGAGGCTCAGAAATGCCCGAGAAAGCTGTATGTTTATTGCTCTTGTGTTTAGTACTTTGCACTTACTGTGCTGCAAGGTTCACCTTGCTCTGAACTGGTATGTTTAATAAGATGTCAAGATGTGTGATATCTGTCCAACTGAGGGATAGCTTTCCTTGTTGAACAGGAAGGAGAGAGAGAAAAACTGTGGCTATTGTGCTTCCGCTGTCCATCCCATCTCACCTTGCTGCAGACCCAGGAAAAGACAGAGCCCAGAAAGAACCCACAGAAACCATGGCAGCTCCAGGCCCAGCCATTCCCAGTAGGTGATGTTTCAGCTAAAGTTATATGCTTTGAAACATAAAATTACATATACCTTTTTCTTTATTAGTCAAAACCAGCTGAGAATAAGTCTCCCTGTTAAGATTTCATGCTGCTTAAAACTGGTACTTATATTTGCATATTAAACAACTTAGAAGTGCTTTTAGTACCTGTTAGTCATGCCATGTGGAGGGCAATGTCTTGGTGCAGCTTCTGTATCATACTTGAATTGGCTGTTTGTCCTTATCTTGGCTTTCCCCTTCACTTTGTCCCACATGCAAGTCTCAGTTTTCAGAAAAGCTGCAAATCTGTCCTTATGCAACTCAGATTAATGGCACTTAATGGTCCAGGTTTTTCTGGATAAACTTTCTGAACTGAGTGTTCAGAAGCTCATCTGGCTATGGAGCTTCATAGGAGATTATTGGGTAGAGGGCATGTGAGCCAAATGTGTTTTGAGTGAGGCTGAACCATGAGGTTCATGCTGTGGTCCAGCCTTCACAAGTCCAGATGTTTTTGTAATTCTCTTCATGGCTGTCTGTTCCCTTAAAAGATAAAGCTTGAGCAGCTGAGATAAGTGTTTGATGTTATGTCTAGGCCAGAGTTTCAGCTGAAACCATTTCAGAAAGAAGGGTGTCATGCTCTGAAGTTGGGAAAACAATCAGGACACAGGGTGTTTCAGGAGTCCTAGATTTCATTCACTTGCCATAGACAGCTAGTGCTTCTTTTATTTTTTTCTTTTCTCTATAGTTACTTTGTTTTACTTTGTTGCTACCAAATCAAACATTGGACCTTGAAAGTTAGATTTATACCCCTGCTATTTTTGTTCAAGACTTTTTCCTACCTCCTGTGTCTAACAGCAAGCTAAATTTTTCTTCTCTAAGCCTTGGATAGGAGTGCACTGGATGTGCAAGTTTCCCAGATGCTACTGAGCTTGCTGAAAATACTGAATACCTTTGGGCTGTAGGCTTATGCTCATGTCAGATGTGTTTGATTGCAGTACTGACCACTGATTCATTGCAGATGTTCTCACTTGCAGGCTTAAAAGGTGCTAGTTCTAACATTACAAGCAACCAAGTGTTATCTAGGTCTTGCTCAAATTGTTTGCATGTATTAACTCTTCTGGATTCGCAGACTTTGGTTTAAAGTAGCTGTCTGTTGCAGCTCAAGTGCTTGTGACAGCCCACATGTAAGACCATGCTTCCAAATGCTGAGTTCACACTGACAGTGGAGTAATCATCTGAGAATTTAAATCTGTGCTTCTTCTGGAATTTGTTCTTAGTGATTCCTTAAGTCAAAGTCCATAAACCATTTTGGGAAAAGCTGTGAGAACTATGAGGGAAACTTTCTCTGTTTCATTCAGCTGCTGAAGATGCTCAGATAACCATTGTGTGAAGGATGAGAATAACCCTGTGTCTGTCCTACCAAATACAGCTCCAGAGTGAATTTGGTGACTGCTTGCCTATGTTTTAGATAGAGAGTGGTATGGATGGAGGCCAGGAATAGAAATACAACTGAATGAGGTATCAAATCTATAGGGCAGTGATAGATTCCTAGCATAAGAGAGAAACATTGGTGACTTGCAGAAGATTCTTTGCTGTTCATTTGATTTCTCAATGATACTCTGATAGTACAAATGTCTACAGTTGCACGCTCTGATATTTCCTGGGTTTTCAGGTCAGTGGTAATTAACTTTAGGCATTCTTAGTTTGAGGAAAGCAACTTTAATTAATGTTTGGAGCTGATGTGTTTCTAGAGTGTTGGGGTTTTTCACCCAAATTGCATTTCTGTCTTAGGACTATGTGATAATGATGTGAAAGGAAAGATGAACTTACTATGTTGTATATTTCTTCGTTCCTGTAAGGCAGAAAGAAAAAAGGGAAATACATGTATTTTCTCTGCTGGTTTTAGTGGCTTTTTTTCTGCAGAAATGCTTTTTCCTTTTCATTCTTGATTAATGAAGTTCTACTTCATTCTTTATTTTTCTGAGTGTTGACTGTGGGAGCTGCTTGAATCTTTGCCAGTGACTGTCATGAAGCAGTTTCATAGTCCTTATGTGATTTTGCCAGTGTGTTCAGTATCATCATCTGTCTTATTAATGCTCTATTCCTCCAGTTGAAAATACAGCTGTGAATGATTTGAGGTGCAAATGTCAAGAAGTGGCTTAATGAATGCCTCAAATTAAGAGTATTTCAATGTGATTTTTCTCTCTCGTGACATCTCTGCATCAAATCAGCACATCTTGTAAGTCACTAAAAGCCAATATAGATTACTGGTTTGTTAATATTGTTCTTGACTTTTATTAGGAAATACGATAAATTTTATAGAATAAAGAGTATGTTGGGAAACTCAGTAGGGCAGCATTAACTCCATTTGCCAAGTGGACTCATGGCAGTAAATGTTTAGCAAAGGCTGTAATCTGTCTTGAAACAGATGACTTCCTGGGAAAAGTGAAAGGGCATATGCATATCATAGGAGGAAATATTTCATCTTCCTATTGTAGTCTTTCCTAGATTCAGCTTAAAGCAGTCAGTTGCTTTTCTGTAATTGGAGGTAACTATAGTTTTATTAGGATGTGCAGATGTAGACTGGTGAAGTAAGCTTCTGGTGCTGGGCTGCAAGGGCTGAGCACTTCTGCTCCTTCTGTGATTGTTACAGAGCAGGGAAAGGCACCAGGGACTGGGCTTTGTCTTAGCAGTTTTCTTGGTGTTTTTCTTGATGTCACTTGGCAACCTGCAGAAAAAGGTTGATAAATGCATATGCAAAAGCTTGAGTGGGGGTAAGGAGGAAACTGAAGCATACGCCTGCCTGCAGTCCATGCAGGGCTGTGCTGAGAAGCTCAGGTGGCCTCAGCTGTACCACTCCTGAACTTGCCTTTGCAGTCTTTTTTATTCCCTGGTTATTTAAATAGAAGATAATGTTTTCACCAGTAAATTCCATCACTGAAGAGGTTAAAGGGAAAATCCTATGGAAAGTATGTAACATTAAGTCTTTGTTTATCCAGTACTTTGATTGTTACTCAGTAGTCCTGACTGCTATTTTTTTAACCTTGCAATAAAAGCTTTCTTTTGTCCTTTTCAGTTGATCCATTTAACATGACTTTTTTTAAATTAATTCTTTCTTGTCTCTCGAGTTCTAGCAGAATTATTTTACATTGGTGAACTCTTATAACTGTCCATATGTGTTTTCTTAGTCCAAGGTGAATGTGATGTGTTTGGCCTTTTTCATTGCAGAATAAGTTATTTTACTTGTGGCCTTTGCTGCAGATGTAGAACTTGCATGTGAATAGTGACCAGGGCTTGGCTCATATAGATCCTCAATTCTGCAGAGACCAAACTGCACTGGACAGGATGAAATGTATCAGGGTGGTCTGAGCATCCTTGATAGGACTTCTGTCTCTTAAGAATCATACTGATTTCTTTGACAAACACAAACATTTTGAATAAAATAGCAAAATTGAATCTTCTGCCTTCCCTCCTGTACTTGCAGTTAGCAATTAAACACCGAGCTAGAACTGCATATAGCCTGTCTTTTTAAAAAAAAGTTTAATTTTCTATTTCTGCTTCTTTATAGCTATATTGGCTGCAGATGCAAGAGGCAACTTGAATACTTGCTAGATACTGTACACTGGACTTTATGGCTTCCTGGGTGGTCTGCATGGAGTTTTCAGACATGAGACAATGCATCTCTCACTTGCAGCTTGGTAGCTGGATTTCTGTTGGATTCTTAGGAGGAATTTCCATGCTAACGCCAACATTGAATTTGGCACAGGATTTGCATAATTTATAGAAATTGCTATGCTTGGCTCTATTTCTGTTCATGTAATCCCAATTACATGCTTTATTATGAAATAGTTGTCAGTTCTTAGATTCTTATTCAGTTGTGATCTTCCTGGAAATGTAGAAATGCATTTTGGTTTTGACCTAAGATGACCTCTTGTTCTTATGATGCAAGATGGTGCATGATGAAACTTCATTTTCCCTGTTTGTTCACTTCTGTGCACTGCTGTACCACATTGTCGACTGAGATCTGTAGGTCCTTAGCACAGGTGATTGTGATCTTTAGAATGACTTGTGCTCTTCTAATAATGTTACTTTTATCCTTCATGGGCCTTCTGTGGGCTGATAATACGAAGTCTTTTTTGGATTACTCCATGATGTTCTTCCAGGGGATGCAAACGAAGTTCTTTATTAACTTTACTCATCTTTTGCTTTAAAAGCAGATCCTGTGCCACAGAGCATAGAAGTGTCTGGTTTGGAAATTGATGGGTCAGACATGGCCTGGGCTGGATCAGACCTACCAGCATGCTTAAATGTGAAGGGAGTTCTCCAGACTGTACCTGTGAGTGGCTCTGCATTGTCCTTCAGTGCAGAGACCCCTAATGATTGGGGTGCTGGGGGAGAATCATCCTGATGATGTTGGTGGAGGCCAGCATCAAACCACACTTAACATGGCCAGCTGGTCCAAGCTGATTTTTGGTGAAGTCTTTTTACCTTATTCTCTCAGACTATTTTGATTAATTTTCTCTAATATTCCAGCACTTATTTATTCCACTACATGAAAAAGTGGAGAAATATTTCTGTATATCAAGGGGTTAACTTGGTGAGTAAGGCTTTAAACTAAGGTTATGGGAGAAGGAAGCAACCTGTAAGGGCACAGAGAGATGGCATGAGTGCCAAGACAGGCTATTGCCACCTCTGTTTTCAATGGAGAAACAGGTAGGAATGGGATTGCCCCTTTCTCCAGTTATGAGCTGTGTGATCTGTTCCTCTCCTGTAATTGTCACACCTTGACCAAACTGTATTTTAGATTCAGTTGTACTTTGATTGTGTGGATCTGTGTTTTATCTTGTTTTAATTTAGACGCATAACTCCAGACAAGGATTGCCTTTTCCTGCAGCTTGGCTCTGTGTGTTTGATTTTCTTCAGATATTTGGGACTTTATCTGTCTTTTGTGAATCCAGGTCACTTCCAGCCAGCATGTGGGCAGGCTTTTGGCCCCTGTATTTGTAGTGATACAGCTAAATGACACTGGAAGTCTGTAACAAGACTCCAATTTTACTAAAAAGGGAGACAACTTTGAATCTGTAATTTTGGAGTGTCCTAGTGTCTTTGCTGGGGAAACAGCTTGTGATAGAGATTGATTTCTAAGCTAATAGTAATGCTGACTTCCAAAAATACCCGTGAGGGTGAGATGGCCCATGGTGAGAGCAGCATTTCTTTGCATGCAGTAGCTTGCACATCTCACCTGCCAACAAGAGGAAGGGTCATGGATGCTTCTGGTTTGATGTTACAGCCTGAAACTGTACTTACACCCTAGTGAAAATCAAGAACATACCCCTGCATCTGGCTTGAAACCAGAAATGTTGTTTTGTTTTGTAATACTTGTTTTTGGAAGTGCCTGTTTCAAGGTAGTGCAAAATAATTTCAGTGAACATGAAAACTTGAAGTCTAGGGAAGGTGAAACTGTTGTGACAAACAGAAGATAAATCTTGTGAAACATTGCAGTGGTGGTGTGTCCTTAGTGTTTAGCTCATATCTGTGTTCTGGTGCTTTGGCTGCAAAGCTGATGAAGTGCTGAGTTAATAGAAAGTCCAGGATGTTGTTGTAGTTATGAGGTGATGTATCTCTTATTGCATTTCCTCTTTTTGTATTTCCTGTTGGGAAGAAGGCAATGTTGGTTTGAATGAGATAAGACTGATGACAGATGGGTCAGTGGCTATAGATGGTTTTAAAAAAAGAATTATTTAAAAAAAATATTTGTGTTTTTTTGCTTAGTACAGATGTTAGTTTTGGGAGTCAGAAGGGTTAATAAAAATTGAAGGCATGTTTCTTTTTATGGAATGGATACCTTCCTATGCACAGTCCTACTGGTGGAGGAGGTGAGGTTGTACAGGACGTAATTTCTTGTGGGAGGAATAAACTGGGAAGAAATTATGAAGAAAGCAGCACATGGGGGAAACAGAACTGTCAGTATGTGAGGAGTGGAGGAGAGATGCACAGGTGGAGTGGGGATGGTGGGTGGCACTCGGGTGCTGGCAGGGAACAGACACTATGTGCCAATATCAAGCGTGCACGTGTTCTGCAGCTTCTGTTACCTGAGTGATGTCAAATAGAATACTTCCTTTGGCTCAGGAATTAAACCTTAATGGGATTGAAACCAATGGCACAGTTTACATTGGCCTGTCTGGTGCAATCATTGTGTCTGAGGTACATGTCTAGGCTTGGCTGTTCTGCTGGTAAATGAGAGTGAAAAGCTTGTGATCTTCAGAGGTAAACTACTGCACCAGAAATCCTAGAGGTGTCTCATGAGAAAAGTAATCTTGTATTTCCAATGAGGTCTCTTTCTAAAAGCTTATGAGAATTTTTTTTCTTGTTGTTTCTTTTAATCTGTGATTGGGTTATCTTTTACTTCTCTGTATTTTTTTTTATTGTAGAGCTGTGAGACCCAGAGGTCCTCAGTGTGAGGAGGCCCCTGAGTTTAACCCAGTACTGCACCTTTTCCTTGTGTATCTCATGTGAATTCTAATAGTTTTATTTTTTGTATCCAGTGCTTGATTTACAAGATCACAAAATATTTAGGGATGCTGTATTTTGTACACATATGCATATATTCTGAATGATTTTGTTTCTGTAGCTGTCCCCTGTTCATGGCATAAACTGACTTTGCAGTTTTATACTGAAAACACCTGAATTTTAAGCATTTTTGCCACTGTGAGTGGCAAAAACCTTTCTCTTGAAAAAGAGCTGCTTGATTATGAAGTTGTGGGTTGGAATGGACAAGGAATGAAGAAAAATTTCAAAGCTCTACATATCAGAACTTAGGAGGAATGTTTTTCATACAGTTTAGTGTCAAGATTATTTATACAGCAAGCAGGAAAGCTTTGTTTATCACTGCCTAAGTGGTTTCAGTAATACTTTTTATCACTCTGGATAGCTTGCTTAACTCTAGTGATTTCTGAATTAATGGTTACCCATGTGTTCTCTTGCTGTGGTATTTCCTGGAGACTGAGAAATGTTAATTTAGGAATACTTTGGAGTAACAATAATCTGTTAACAGCTGCTATAAGGACTTGCTGCTGTTCGGTTTTGGTGCCTTTTGCAGGGGAGACTCTTGCAGCTTTTATGATATTGTGTCCTTTGCTTTTGTTTTCCAGAATATGACAAACTGGGCTTTCTCCTGAACCTGGACTCAAAATTGTAAGTAGAACAGTAGGATTCTTCTTCATTTCTGTAATTACAGCTTTATGTTGTAAGCAACTTTTATGTCACCTGGGCAGCTGGCTCACTAAATTCTGCACTTCTTCCTGGGACAGCCAAGTCCTGCAGCAACCTGGCAATTACAACTCTTTCCTTGCACTAGGCTTTGCAGGCCAGCTTGGGTTGTGGTTCACTGTCATTAATTCCTTAATAACTGATCAAGAGTCTATAAATACCCACTTGAAGCCACGACTGTCTGCTCTAGATAGCCTTCTCTTAACCTCCCAAATGAAAAATTAATTACAGATGTGAAAGCAGAAGAAATGGGAATCTACAATTTCCTGGGATGCTTAGGAATTTATATTTCTTTCCTACTTGTTCCTTTCAAAATGGATATTACTATTTTTGTTGATGAAATAGAGCGGAAGGAACCTCAGCACAAGGCGGGGACCTCTTGCTATGTCAGAGGGACGCTGCAGTGCTGAAGGATGAAGATGCTTCTCGTGCTTTTTGCCTTAAATCAGTCGAATTGAGCCTGGGTTGCCGAACACTAGGGGTCAGTAGCCACCCTGTTTCTGAGGTCAGCAACCTGACGGAATTTTTTGGTATTGGGAGCAAAAACACTGCTAAAAGCCTTCTACTTAAAAGGGCCCAGAACCAATCTCGTGGCTTTGAATGACTTGAGAATCATCCCCTGCACAGCATGTCCTGTCAATATGAACCCCATTCTTAATGTTTTGAAAATATCATTGTACCTATAGGGTGAAACAATTCAGTTTAATAATCATGAGCAGCCTGTGAGCTTCCATAATTGAATAAGAGCATCCTAAGCGTGTTGGGAATTGCTGCTTGCAGGAGATGAGAAAGTTTCTAGGTAGGAACTTCTCTTGCAGATGCAGCTGGGTACATAAACTCAGTTATAGTAACATATGGCAAAAAGATTGCAGAATGCATATAAGAAAGAAGAAATATTGATTATTTGTTTATTAATTTTCCTCCAAAGGCTCTGTATCTTGTTCAGTGGTCAGGAAGGATAGTGTTGACTGCATGAATAGCTCAAGGTTTCTTTCTGCTCTGCTTCAATGTAGTGTTCTACACAGTTTTTGTTGCATGCTGTCTGGAATCCATGCTGGTGACATATTTACCCATTTTCTTTGTTAAATTTTCTGTGTTGGGACATCCTAGTGATTCAGCAACAATAGTGTGTGTACCCATAGATGAGATTCACATGATACATTACCTTCAATTTATACATGTAGAAGTCAAAGCAAAAAGACAAATCCAAAATTGTGAAGTGGGTAAAGTAACCTTTGAGTGAATGTCTGGGTGTTGGAGAGGGAAAATGTTTTTTAGCTTTTTAACTAGACTGATTGTTTTTTCCAGACTATTTCTGTGTATTTTGTAATGTCCAATTTATTGAACACACCCATTGACTGTCCACACACAGTTGTCATCCCAGTCTGTGCTGCATCCAAACCACTGCTTCAGTCTTCCTCTTTCTTCTCCTTCTGCTTGCACTGTCCTTTTCATTGTGCTTTTAGCAAATCCCTTGAGTCTTCCTTCCCCTCAGGCCTCTGTTCCATTCTTTTCCCCCTTCTTTGCCGACTTACCTGTTTGATTACAGCACTCCAAGGCACAGTCTGCTTTTTCTTATTCTTCAGCATGAGGCCAAGTGAGGTTTTTACCTGCTAGAGGGCTTCCAGAGCACTGATTTATTTTCTTAAAACCTAGCCTTTATAAACTTTCCATTGGTTTGATTAAGAAAAGATTTTGTTGACTACTTAAAAATATATATTCTAAATATGCATGTTTATTTTTCAAAGTCCTAGAGTTAACTTCTAGAAAGAGTTGTAACAAAATCAGCATGATTCAAATAAATACTACAAGTTAGCTTAAGGAAAAAGAAAGCAAGTACTGTATGTAGGTGAAATAACTTTTGTTTAACTGCAGCTTTGTTAGGTGTTTGTTTGGTTTTTTTTTCTTTTTGTTGTGGTTTATTTGTTTCTTCTGTAAAATTAAAGCTGATCCTGCTTTGAAAATAGAGCTGATGACCTGCAGACTTCACTTCTGGCCTGAATATTCTGAACTTTTTGTTTTTTTCTTTTTAATAGCATGGAAGACAGAAAATACCATAAAATGTAGGAAATGAATTTGGGAAGAAAAATGGCTGATAGTGTAGAGCTACTATTAGCTACCATTCTACAAGTTCACCTTTGTTGGTCAGAAATTTTGTGGTACCAAATTTCTAAGTTCAGACTGAATTCAGTGGAACTTAGTGGTTAAAAATACTTGCTGTGACTGAGTCAAGATGGTACCATCATAGAAGCACTTTCTGGTTAAAAAAAAATGCTTAGAGTTGAAAGGGGTAATATGTTCTGCACTGATGACTTTACTGGCAGAAATAATTGAATTGTGTCTGTTGTTGTGATATAATCACTCTGGTGGAATCTTGCCATAAATCATAACTTTATAGGGTTCACTTAATTGACAGCATGTGAGAATCTTGTGTGACTTGAAGCACTTAGGGCAACAATTAGTTTTCTTTGCATTCTTTTTCTTAATCTTTCATTTGCTCAAAACCTGATGCTGGCTGTGTCAGTTGATGTCATTGTAACTAGTGGCCCATAAGACCAACATTTTCTGCAAAGGTAGATCTGCATTACACCTTAAGTGCTCTGACTTGCATTTTGGATGTCATACAAAGGAAAACATTTGACATAACTAAGTAGTAATGTGTCCATTTGCCTTTGCATCTTTAGTTTTTTTGTGCATTGCTACTTGAATTCCCCTACCCTGCAGTTGTCCAGGGCTTTTATTCAGATGTAGTACAGTCTGCTGTAGTTACAGGAATGTGATGGCTTTGTTCTCCCTGAATTCATGGGAATGCTAATGAAACCAGATTTGTTCACTTTGGAAGGAATTCTGTCAGAAGCACTTGAGCAGTGTTTTCTGTGGGATCTGATAAATGCCTGGCTGTAATTAGGGAGGCTGGCATGGACAGGAATCTCACCTGTGAGGGGATGGCCGCTTTAAAAGATGCTGTGTGGAGGCTTCATGGAAATAACAGCTTCTGACCAATCTTGTTGGGAAGAAGAATATTAAGGTGGAAGATGCTTCCGTTCTGGTGCCTGAGCCTGGGAAATCTCTTCTTTAGAAAGCTAACAGCTTTTAATGGGCAGGATGGTATCCAGGTGGAGATTGTTAATGACACACAGGATGAATGGAAAGCTGAGGACTTCCATACACAATGCAGTTTATGAATGAGTTGTTCCCTTAGTCAAAACAAGACCTAAGTCTCCTTAGGACCAGGTTAGTGAAAAAGATCAGTTGCAAGAGGAATTTATCTTTTAGTTATGTTTGTAATAACCATAACATCATTACCAGAATTAGAATAGCAAAACAAAATATGCACTAAGTATAGAAACAGGCCAGTTGCATCTGTTTCTCCCTGCTAAAGAGTTTTCCCAAGCAGCAGGAACCTTTTTAAAACCTGTAAGGATAACATTTGCTGGCTGTGCAGAGAAAAACACTTATACAAAAACTATGATAGAACTCATGGATTTTCATCCTTGGGGGGGTCAATAGTTCCTGAACAACTTAAGACTATCAATCACTTTGGTGACTCAGCCAGTGGATTACTGGGTGCCACCAAACGCCAAGATTTGCAGTCACTTCTAACATCTGCGCTTGGCAACGAGTTGCATGCTTTTGTTATTATTAAATATTTATATTGTAGTAGTTCTTTGAGACTGGCCAGGTCTTAGAAACAAGAGTCTCATTCACTACAAATTCTGAATCATTCCCCAAGCAGAATCTATGTTTGCATTGAATTAAATGAGATTTCCAAAGGAGGATCGTGAATGTGGAGTTAATTATAGACTGTATTTAATGCTTATTAAGTGGGCCAAGCTGAAGGTTGTATTGTCATTCTTCTGTTACTTAGTACTCTCTGAATGCTTGGTTTAGTCACCTTAATGACTGCTTTGTGTCTGCCTTGGCAGATTGCAAGTGTAGGTTCACTTGTGTTGAGCATATGAAAAGTTCCTTCTTTGTAACCCATGTTATTTGGGGGCTTCTCCCTTGCATTGTGCTTCTGGGCCACCTTTCCTTCCTGCTCTGCTGGTCTGCCATTTCCTCAGTGGGATGGAAGCTTAGTGATTGCTTCTGCCCCTCTTTCAAACTCATCCTTCAGAAACTACTTTCATAGAGACGTCAGCAGGTACACTGGGGGTTTGATGCTTCTAAACAGAGAAAAGTTCCCTTTAGGAACTTGGTAAATCTTTTCACCTTCCACCATAGTCAGTTCAAAACCTTGGAAGTCAAGATCTCAGCTAATGAATGATGGAAAAATCTTCCCAGGGCTTGACTTTGACTGGGGAAGAACCAGTCCCTCATAAAGTTTAACAAATGTTGGGAGATACACATAAGTTTCATGGAATTGTTTTGCACTTAAAACAGGGGGTCTTATCATTTTCTTTCAAGGTAGGAATAGGAAAAAAAAAAGTTGTTGCCCCTCTCAATTGGAAAAATGGTTATATGATCACTATGGTTAATCACAATAACATAATCTTAGCATATATGTGTACACCCTATTAACTATATGATATATATTTTATATTGTGTACTTTGAGAATCTTTAGGCAGAACTTAACTAAAAGAAGGAATATTTTTTCAATAGGCTTTGTGTTTTGCTAGACATTTTGTAATGTTGTGTATTTACATATTTCTTCATTATGAAATGGATTGGGAAAGTGCAAAAAAGATTTTTTGAATATTCATCATGATTTCAACCTTGTGTTAAAAAGAAAAGACAAAAAAATTGTCTCTTATGGGGAGGAAGGCAGAAATAACAACCTTCACCCTGCAAACTCAAATGAAACTTGATATAGACTTTGAAAAGACCATAAAAATGGAGGGAGTTTGGGCTAGAGGAACACACAGATTGGGTTACTTATGTTTGTTGAAATTTCTTTACTTCAGAGCTTTAATAATGAAGAACTGAAACAGAGCCCCTTCCCCTAATTTTCTTTCTAGGCTAGGAGACTGCTTTGAGACTGTTTGTGTCTTTGTGTGGTACTTTGCCATTAAACACTGTAAAAATAAGCAGTAAACGTGTTGGAATGCTGGACTTTCCCCATGCCTGGTGCTGTGGGATTTCTTTCTGCCCTGTTTTTTTTGTTTTTTTTTTCAATTTGTCTTTTTGTATTCCTGCAATCCTGAATGAGGTACAAAAGAAAAGAAGTGAGAAGTCCCAATGATATCCTGCCCTGTCCAAGGCTAAGAGTGTCTCTCACAGGCTAAGTGAAAGGATTCTGACCATCACATGAAGAGTCTCCTGATGCTTTTTCTGAAAGATTATTTAAAGGCTTAGCATGCTTTATGTCACTGGTATTTTTCTGGCAATTATTTATTTCTCTTTCATTTCAAAGTTTTACTTCATCTCCTTCTACCTAATCTCTTCCATTCTGTACTAATTGTTTGAGCATTGAAATAGTTAAGAAAACTAACCAAGCTATTTATAGCAATTCAGTTACCTGGCTGTTTGTTGTTCATCCATTGAACCTCTCCCACATTTGGGTGGGATGTAACTGCCGTCCCTGGTTTTGTTTTGCTCTTCTTAATTCATTTCAGTTTGTTTCAATTTTGATCCTTTGTCATTCTGATAAAGATTTCTTATGTGAGTCTTTGTTATGTAACTTTGGGATTCCTGTGTTAGACACAGTCTCAGTTGATGAAGAAGGAGATAAAAATTGTAGAATTCAGAATTGCTGGCAGCTTAGATAGAATTGATTCATTGCTTGATTTGTTAAGTGCAAACAAAGTCAAGAACTTATGTTTGGTGCCTTTAGAAGGGCCAGTTTCCTGAAGCTGGAAGTAATTATGAATCAAACCATGTGGGAAAAGCATGTAAAGCAAGAAATATGAATGGCTGGGCATTGTTTAGACCAGTTTTATACTGTTTGCCCCAAAAGTTCAGTTTCATAAGAAAGAAATGCTCATGGAAAAATAGTTTTATTGAGAGTATAAGGGGAGACAGTGATAATGTATTTATAGAAAAGGTAGAAGTGTGCAGTAAATGCAAAGTTTTGTTCAGCTTGGATGAAGAGAAAAAATGCTATCCTTAATATTAACAATAAAATTTCAAGCAGTAGATACCTAAGTTTATGTGCTTTAGAATTGGTATGTCTGGATAAGATTTTTGAAAGAATTTCTGAAGAAATAGCAGAGGACTTTTTGGACTACTACAGAGTATTAATAAATCTTCAAACACTAGGGATTCTCCATATCCTTGGCAGAAACTTGAAGTGCAAATATTTTAGAAGCAAAAGGCAATGACTCATAATCTTTTCAACCCATTTTTGATTTTGAGATCAATAGCACATTTGCTACTATGAGTTTCCACAGAGAAAAAAGAAGTAATACCTATAGTTCCAGTTATTGTGCACACTAACAAATGAACACTTTTTAAAGATGGGTTTGTTCTTCATGTGAGTACCCATGAAGGTGCCTGCTATGTGTGAGATTGATTTCTTTCTTGATATGTTTGTCTTAGGACTAAGTTTGTACATTTTGTGTTCTTCTAACCAGCCAGACGAGTTGCATAAAACGGGAAAATCTCAGTTCTTTTTTCTCTCTCTGTATGTGGAAGGTGGAATGCTTACTTTTCTTGTAGCTCTTCACTACAAGTAGCATCAACGTAATTAAATGTTGGTTCATTTGTTTTCTGGGATTGAATATGGTTGCAACTAGTTACAAGTTTCTACTTTGTTGTCCTGCTACTGTTGCTCCTGCAAAAGTTTTTACATTTGTTGCATTCACGGAAGGCTAAATTTGCTTTTGTAGCAAAATTCTGTTCAGGAAATATCTAATAGCTCATAAAAGGCATGGAGGTCATCATGTTTCTTTGTTTTCTTGAGATAAGAGTGCATTGAAAGCTACACTTAATTTTCTTCCTTCAGAGATCTGTTTTAAAACTTAGAGACAAAATATCTTCCTAGAAAGACCTTCTTGTTCCCCGAATAACTTCAAAAAATTGAATGAATTGGGCTATCTAAGCATTGGTTATTCCCAAAACTTCAGTTAAAGAGATTTTGGTTTTGATAGAACTTTATGCTAAAACGGTGGCTTTCATAATTTTGTTCTTGATCTTGGTCATCAAGAGCAAAGCGCCAGCACACATCACATTGTGGAAGCAGGTGATGTGTTGCTGCCTTTATTGAATCAAAGCAGTTATGAACTTATCCTCAAACTGATGCAAGAGCTTCCTCTCTTGAAAATCCTGAAGGTGTGTGTGTGATCACCAAGCATCAACCCTTCTGTGCCTGCCTGCAAGGTCAGTGATGTTCCACCTCTAGAGGGAAACCTGCTTCCCTTTTGTGTTCTCTTGGAAACGTTGTAGGGAACCCTCATCAGATGATTGAGTGGGAATCAAGTGTATTCCAACAGGTGAATATTATCTATTTTATCAAGCCTTTCTCTGAACCTTGTCACTTACTCTGAAGAGCACACTTGCTGTGGTACCCAGACACAGCTCAGTTGGCAGCCCTTGATTTATAAGCTGGCTCTGAGGAGGTTTTGTAAATGGAGTGTATGGGAAGAGACATATATAGTACTCAGTCTGCCTCTAATTTTGTCTTCTGCATTGCTATCATGTCACCAAGACATCAAAGCTTTGCTGTCTGCCTCATTCTGCAAAGATTGCCATACATAAATTTTGGAGTATGTGGTAGATCATCAAGGCAGCAAAGAGTTTAGTGGAACAAACACATACAGACTTCTTGTGTGTTGAGGAAGGACAGTAAAACCAAGACCTACTTTTATGGAAGATGCCTTATTGTTGTGCTTGAGAACTGTCTAGCAGAAGAGAGGAATGAAGGAGGCTGAAGGAACCCTGTTAAATATAATCCAAGAGATATTTTATTTTACTTGTTCTGTTCTCAGTCTTAAGACTGGAAATCTGGTAGTAAGTTGTGATGAGCAAAGACCTCTTTATTTTATTGTTCAAGGACTGAAGGACAAGGTAAGTTTTGATTAGATTGATAAATTTAGGATGTGCTTTTTCCTTCAGGAAGCATGATGTTGCTGCTGGCATCCTTGAGAAATCTGCACTGGAGAAGTACTCCAAAGGACCCCAGACATGACTAGGACTGGTGGAAGAGATTATGGGGTGTGATGCCCATTGCAATAAACAAAACATGATCAAGGCTACTTTGGAGCAGGAAGGTTAATGGCAGCTATGTCTGATGTCACATGTTTGGAGAAGGAGTCATATAGCAGTTGTTGCTGTAAAATGTTTTTGAGGTTATGGGTGTTTAAATAAATTATGAGGCTGAGGTGAGGTTTTCTCTGTTTGCTTTTGAGAAAACCAGGCAATTGAATTAATTTTTATGAAATGCTTTTTACTCTAACATTACAGAGAAACTCATGTGATTCTTTCCCAGTTCACAGCAGAAATGTAAACAGGCAGAAATGCTACTGCTAACACTAGCTTGCAGTCCCACTCCTGCTCTAAGAAATCAGAATGAGGACTGCAAAGGGAGGGACAGAAAACTGAGAACATGTATGTACTGTTCCTGCCTTGTCTCCCGTGCAATCTGTTCCAACTCATCAAAGAATAAACTGAAAAGCCAACAAACAGTGTTTTAAATTTCCATATTGAATGTGTTTGAATAATTCTGGTTGATTTCAGACTTTTAAATTCCTACTTAGAAATATCTTCTCCCTGGCTCCTTAAAAGAGTTAATCTTGAAGACCTCAAAACTGTGAGTGGTGTCCTGTACAGCTGCAAAATGTCAGGTGCCTTCCTCCTGTCCCCTTTAATCTTCAGTCAGTGAGTCTTTCTATATCATTGAAGGCAGAAATTCCCAAAGGTGGTTGTGTCACTGGACTGTTTGAGTCAGAGACCCTTGATCAGTACAGGAGTCAAAGCTGTATTTTAACATCTTGGAACTTGGCTCAGATGATTTTGTCCAGTGTTGCTATTTTGGTGAATTAACAAGGAGAGGATAGGATTTGTCCTGCTAGCAAGGGAAACCTATGGCTCAGCCTTGGGGCTCTCCTTTAGCCTGTTCTCCAAACAATTTGGAAAAAACATTTCTCTCTCTCTGTCTCAGAGCCATGGATAACCACCTGATCTAGGGCTGGTGTTCAGTGGAGTTATGATGATACAAGATGAAGGACAGTCTGATTAATTGGACTATTCACAGTTCTTTGAGACAAATTTTATTGAGTTCTCTGACTCATGGTGCTTACCTATGGCAGTTTGGGCAGTTGGTTAGGCAGCCTTTTCAGACAAACAGCTGCTCTTTGAAGCCAAGGAAGGAAAAAAAAGGCATTTATCTTAGCAGAAGAACATTCACTAGAACAATGTATGGAGTAAACAGCAGGGCTTTTTTGATCTTAGTGATTCTGCAGCTGTTCTTACTGTTAAAGGTTGCAGCTATTCTCTATTTTCCCTAAAGCAGTTTGGATTTTGTTTAGTTTTGTGAGGGCACTTTTAGTCACAGTAATTGCAAGGGTTCTTCCAGGACAGGGTTGTGCTCTGTATTTACAGCAAAGTTTCTGGAGGAAACATTTTTCCTCCTGTAGTGTTCTTCTTCTTAAGATTTCAGTGTGGTACTTACTAAGTTAATTGATGTCTGCTTGAATTCATGACATCTGTCTCTAATATAGGTCAGTGGAGACAGCCTTTTTTGGACTACTGTTTCAGAAAGAGGGGTGAGGAATATTCAAAACCTCATGACTATATACAGCATTTTGTAAAACTACTGTTAAACCACATTCCCCAATTGTGAGGTCACCTCTGCATACCATCTAGAGCACTTTATTCACTGACCAGTGGTTTTTTTCTCTGAATTTCAGCCCAGTCTGGAGAGGGGGGGAAACACCCTTGCCATATCAAGTTGGCTTTTTCTTTTGTTTAGAGGAGTTAAGTTGTTATTTTTTCCCAGGCTGTCCAAAGAAGAGTTTAAAGGGCAGCTTTTATCACCCTTAGCCCTGGAAAGTTACTGAAGAAACTGAAAAGGGAGGATGTTGTGAAGTGTTCGTGTTAGATTTCCATCTCTGTCAGTTGCTGAGAGAGATCTTTCCAAGTGGAGTTCGTTCCCCTAAGGTTTGGTCTCTTCCAGCTGTCTGTGCAATAGATCTGCTGCTGCAACAGAAAGGGTTGAACTTCTTTTGGAAAATAAAAATGGCCAGACCAAAGAGTCACCTGCTCCAATATCTTGTCTCAAAGTGCTCCCCAGGTTTAGGGAAGGAGAAAAATACACAATTGTGACACTGTCCTTGCTCCAGTTCTGCTCTCCAGCTTCTGAGGGGAGGAAGCTTTAGGGTTCCCAAGTTAGGGATGTTGTTAAACCTCTTAATAGCTTTTGATCCCATTTATATATCTGGTGTCTGGTAACATACTGATGTGGAAAAATCTGCTTATTAACTGTGTGTTATACAAGTGCTTCCTTTTGTCTGTTTTACAATCTTCAGGGTAATTATGCTTGATGTTTCAATGATACAGGAAATAGTGAATAATAAATCATGGTGGACATATTCCATATTATTCTGCTGTGCCCTACACCTAGCAAAATGCTGAGTCCATAGCCTGGTTCATTCTACAATGAAATGAACTACATTTTTCTGAAGGAAGATTTGGTGATTAAAACCTTAGTGAGACTGATGTTCTCATCTGGCATTTAGAACTGCTAAGCACTGGATTTTGACACTCAGATCTACTCAAGTATATTATCCACAGACATACAACTGTAATTTTGGCTGTGCTGCTCCAGGAATTCTTAGGTGACCTTTTTTCTCCCCATAGCTTTAGGCTTTGGGGAAGTATCTTTGTTTTCAGATGTACTGATTCCTGTTAGTTTGAGCAGAGGATTCCTGGATTCTAATTGGATTGAATTATTTATTCTAATCTCTTTAGCACTTGTTTGTCTCTTCTGGACCTACACTGCTGAGTTCATTACACTACAAGTAGAAAAACCCTGTTCCCTGTCCAAAGAAAGCATTGCCTATTTGTAGATGTAATAGATGAGTGTTGGTGAGGAAGATTTATGGGTTACAGCAACAAAATTATGACACTGTAATTTACCTTCCTTCATTCCTTTGTTTGGTAAAAATTGATGTGATAGGTGAGCATTTTATTTCCTATTGGGCTTGTAGTTGCTTCATTTTTTATGGCCATTGCACTAACAGTGGTTTTTAAGAGGCATTTAAATAGCTAATCTAAACTAAACTAAATCTAATCTATCTAAACTAAATCTAATCTCAGCATTTAGTTTCTGCAGGCTTTGAGAATACATAGCCTAATATATCAGAGTGCACTCTAGCTCCTGGCTTTGGAGAAACAGAGACATTCTTTAGAAGGTGCTTGAAACAGGAGTTGAGCTAGGAATCCCAACTGACTGCTGAGAGAGTTTTTATTGGCTACTGAGTCCTAACACATCCCACCTCCAAACAGTGTGGTTATCCTCCAGTAGGTTATCTTTGTCTCCTATCTGCAAAACCAGAATGCTGATACTTATCCCTGAGGATGGAAACCCAGCAATTTTGGACTTACGGAAACTAGAATAGATAAAAGTCTAGTATTATACATTGGGAAATTGTGTTGATTGTCAGCAAGTTGCTTCATTATTAAGTTATATGTTTTTTGTCCAAAGATTAGTAAATAATCAAAAACTCGGGGAGCAGTCTTCTTCATTTCTTTGTCTTTCTTTGGTAAACAACTGCCTTCTGAGAAATTAAAATTTCTGGAGTTCATGCTTTTTGTTTAGTCTAATAATTGGTATTCTAGCCAGCTGTTTTTTCCTTTCCATGTTTCTTTAAAAACACAAACAAGCCTGAAATGGACTGTTTTCTTTGGTCCTCATCTGTGTCTATTTAACACAATTCTGCTTTTTCTCTGGGCTACTAGTCTTGAAGGTAAGATGTGACCAAAACAATTTTTTTTTTTTTTTTTTAAGGGCAAGTTTACAGAAACCAAAGGAGATTGGGAGATCAGGGATATTACTCAATCTTGGAGGAGTATGCAGCATGAGGTCACATACAAAATGTGCCATGGAGTTTAGTTGTATTTCTTATCTTCATCCTTTAAATCTGTTTATCGTTAGCGTCAGGATTTTGTTTCTTTATTTACTTACTTAAACAAATAAAAACTGTCTACCTTGAAAGCTTTTAATTCTTTTTTCCACAAGAATCCCAACACTTTTTTAGGTGTTGATAAAAGGTTGTTACTTGAGAAGCTCCAGGCAGGGTTATTAGTCCTTGGAACTATAAGGGATGGTACAATGAGATATTCCTTTCTGATAGAAAAATCACTTACAGCTGTATTTCTTAAGATGTTTATGTATTTAGCACGGCTGAGACTAATCTGAAGTTATTTCTTCTGCCTAGTGGTCTAATTTCTACTATTGCAAAGACCAGGAATGTAATTTAGTAAGGAAGTAGGATCCTCATGACTTTTTTGTGGGTGGAAACCCTTTCAGTGTGTTGGTGCAAAGATGGCATTTCAGAGGGTGAGTGGCATTTCAGTGTCACTGCTCGGAGCTGTCCCTGCCCCTCTGCCTGCCCTGCACTTCCCAAGGGCAGAATTGCCTTCATGTCACCTCTTCCTTCAGGGATGTGAAGGTAGGTCATGGGTTTTGGCGAAATGTCTTCAAAACTTTGTTTTCCTGGGCCAGTTTAATGTAACCTAATCTTCTTCAGCTGCTGTTCTTGAGTAGTCCAAATAAATAAATAGAACTATGTGTTGATTATCCTTGTAAATTAATTTTGTGAGAAGCCACAGCTCTTGATAGAGAAGCAGAATTAGCCATTCATCGTGTCATTTTAGAGACAGGGATTTGGATCATCTTTCCTTTTATTTGGCCATACAACCTCCCTGAGGAATTTGCTTACATACTGGAGTGACATTTAAAATATTTACATTTATTTTGCTGGCTATAGGGCAGTAGATGCAGTTCCTATCTCTTTCAATGTAAGCATTTTGATTTTCCTCTTCTATCTATTCATTCCTTTCATTTGTTTACTTTTTCCTCAGCTGGAAAATAGCAAATATCAAATGATCAGGCTGTGTAATGCTTTGAACCCAAGTTTGCAAACTTGTAAGAACTGTAATTGGAGCTTCTTAAAATTCAGGTTCAGTGTTTCCCAAGCCATACAGGTGAATGTGGATCTCCAGCCATGTACCCAGGGGAGGGTTTTGTGGTGGTGTCTTCACTCAAAGAGGTTCCACAGAGTGACATGATGCTCACACCTCTACTTAAGAAGGCAGAGGTGGAGATGCATTTTTCATTGCCCTCGTGTATGGGATTGACTACCCTGGAGGTGAATGTAAATGACTTCTCTTCCTCAGGCTGAGTGGCAGTAACTGAGGGAAACTGAACTGCAAGTTTTATTCCAGGAGTGTACAAACTTGTCCTTTGGCCAACACTGAGCCGTGACTGGATATGGTGGATATGTCTGAACCAGGGAGTCCTACCTAAATTTAAATGCTCTGAATCTTACAGGGTATAGCTATGGGATCTCAGTCTCATGAACTGCTTTGATTTAGTGATGTGCCAAATTATATACTAATATTTCATTGTTGTTCCATAATACCTCACTATGTTTTACATGCCTTCATTTCATGTTCTCATTCCATCTCCTATTCATTCTTCATGTATCGTGACAAAAGCTTTGTAGAGCTACTGTGTAGGCATAAGACCCAGGTTATTTTGAACCAAAGAGAAAGAGACCCCAAGGAGAAGGATCAGCCCAGAGAGCACATTGCCAAGGACTCCTTTTCCTTGTTTGAGAAATGTATCAGTTCATATATTTTGTGTGCAAGAGTAACAGGAAGAGACATCAGTCCTCAAATAAGATGATCTCAAGTGGATGAAGTTTTTTGATTTTTACAAGCTGCAGTTGAAATTCCATGTGAAAGGCAAAGCATCAAAATATGTCTCTTCAAGCAGATTTTGTAATATTCAATTACATGAGCCTAGTTGTGGCCATTTTTTTAGTAATCTAAACACTGAGTTGTATTACTAATTTCTTTTTTTTAAAGGATTTAGATTCCAGTCTGTGAGGATGACATGCTGTCCCTGATCAGGACACGATGAAGGAATTAACCATGGTGACGTTTTCATATTTGAGATTAAAAGGAGACACACATCTGCCAAACGCAAGCAGAAGGAAAATCTTGTTACTTTTTCTAAATCCTCTGAAAGCAGCTGGATTTTTAACTTATCCAAATTGTGAAATTTTGTTGAGATTGATGTCCACATAACAGTGTAGAGAAGCACAGAATATCATAAGAATTCAGGATGTGTGCTGGTCTCATAAGAGAAAAGTCAGAAAAAAAAACAAGAGTGCATTTTCTCTTCAGTGGAATAAGCCAATTACTTCCCTTTAACTTCACCCTCATGCAGGCACTTGTTTAAAAACAGCAGATGTTTACAGTTACTGCCTGTGACTTGTTTTTCTCATTTATTCTGGAGAAATTTTTTACTTTACTGGGTTTTTCCTGCACAAAATCTGAGCAAAATTTAAAGGGTCCACAGTGTCATCTAATTACATTATTTCTGATGTCTCTACTAGCTCTTTAGCTACCTCAGCCCAGAGTGAACATGAGCATTGAGAGCTGGAATAATGTATCTGGACCTGGAAGATGTAGGGGAGATTTGCACCCTTCTGTCATAAGTGTCACTATGGTTCTGGCTGGCTGGCTTCTCAGGGTGGCCTTGGAGTCCAGGCTCAGTAATGGGGCTAGTGAGATGAAGCTATTTACTAGCTTCTAAAGCACTAAGAAAGTAAAAGTTTTTAGTTTTCCCGTTTGGAAATAAAAGCATTGTCAAAGAGGCACCAATATATGCAGCAGTGTAGTAGATACATTGTCATCAAATACAGAGGAGATGTTCATTTGTAGACTTGAGTTCTGTGCAGTCCTTTTATTACAGAACCACATAGCTACAAACACAGTGTAGTTTTCAAAGTTGGATTTGTTTGAAAGATGTGTAGTACTCTATGGGATGCTTCATGCAGGATGTTTTACACCCTGATTTGTGGAACACTGATCTCTGCAAGATTTGTGGATCTCGCAGGGAAAAATACCCACAAAGCAAATGTGTGTATCTAAAATGAAGTCAACTTGGATAGCTTCATCTGGTAAACAGCAAGGCTGCACCAACCCTACTCTAAATTTGCTCTGGGTTACACCTACTAGGAGCTTATCATTACAAGCATGTTGGCAGTGACAGTATGCAGTGCCTATTTCAAAGAGATTGAACAAATAAAACATGTCCCTAAATGGATTTAAAATGTAGAGTGCCCCTTTCTAGTTTTCTGTAGCTTGGTGACTCAAAATGCGGCACCAAGAAAGGAGATGAGCAAATGTTGAATGATATGAGATGGCAGCTATGGTTGGCTTAGAGAACTGTTCTGCCTCTGGCACTTTGGATCATGAACTTCATCACATCCAAGAAATGTTAACAGCTCGGCCTGGGGGCTTTAGCAGCTCTGGGAGTCTTTGTGGGTTTGTACTGACAGCTCCCCTCCATCAGTATGCAGCGATTGGCAGGCGGGGGGCTCACATGCAGGAGGGTCCCAGCCTGCTATTCTTGTGCAGAAACACCATGATGGGCATCTGAGTGATGTTTTAATTTGATAATGAAAGCACCATTAAATCAGAAAAGAGAAAAATGCCTGTGTTTGTGGCTCAAGATATTTTGTGTGACCACTGAGGTCATTTGAGACAGTCCTGCTGTTGAAATAGTTATACAAGTTTGCCAGCAATGACTCACTGCTGTGGTGGCTGCAGATAAATTCCAGTTGCTTTCTACTTGCTTTTGGAGGTTTTGGTAATAGGGGATTCTGTACTTTGCCTAAAGATGAAAATTCTAGCAAGCTTAGATTCGGTTGAAAAAAGTTAAAATTTCCCCCATTTCTTCATATCTGAAATGCTTCAACAAGCTGTGATCAATACATCCTGCTGTCCCTTTTGTCTGTGTCAGAAGGGGATACAATATACCTTAGCATCATTAAAGCCTTTTGTTTTGTCAGTCCTTCATGTACCTATTTATAAAGAGATCCTGACTGGCATAAGAATGCAAATAATTTTGGATACTCATTTCTCAGATGTTTTATACATTTATGTACATTTTATACATTTGTACATAATACATTTAAGAAATGTATTATGGTATCACATCCTCACCTATGGAAACCAAACTCATGGATTTGGGTTGTGCTAGATAATATTGCACCTCTCCCTTTCTCTCCATGTCTATATCCTACATTTTAGGGATATCTATACTTGATTGTAAATGATTGGCAGTGTAAGTGGCCAAATGTATTCTTCTTCCATCCTACAGATGAGGAATTTTCATAATAAAATACTGCATATTTGGACCATAACCATGCAGGATATCTGTGGCAGAATTAAATAGGATCTGTGTTCTTAAGCCTTTTATGGTGCTTTTTAACTTAAAAGATCTTACAAAATTAAATACTTACAATGATTATTGATATTCTCTAGTTTCTTTTCTCTTCCAGCTGCTGAAGGTTTAGATTTTTATTCAGCAGAAATAGAGTTTATTCTTTAAGAGCCACAGAGGTTCTGTATGTATGTATATATGCAGAATTGCAGGGGGTCTCTATACAGAGAGACCATTCCCCTACAGTTTAGGAGTAGGTTTTATACTCCATGCAGCTAGTTGTAAAATTAATTGTCCTTCTATTGTCCATCCATTTGGAACTGGCTGCTGGCCTCTTGAGAGGTAATGCAAGACCAGTATAAGAAAAATAGATACTACCAGTTCAGCATGGAGTTATTGTTCTGCCTATATGTAATTTTGAAAGTCTGAATCCAGATTCATTGCAGGTAGTAGTAGTTTGCTGGTTAAGTGATAATGGTGATGCCTGGGAAAGAACATGATTGGGATAATAACAGACTCTTCAGAACTGATTTTGTGGTTCTACTCTGTGGGGCTGCCCTGTCATCTTCATTTGAGTGTTACTGTTGAACTGGAGGAAGAAACCTTTCATTACTTGCCTGTTGCTGATAATGATACAGCAAGAACAGTGTTATTGATGAGTCTTTGCAGCTTCCACTGAATGTTGAGCATGGAACTGTAAATGCTTTCTTGGTTGTTCTTTGAAGGAAAATTAACAATCCTCATATTGTGACAGACACTAAGATATCTAATGTTACTTTGAAAGCACAAGTGAATTAATGACCCTTGTAATGCTTTAATGAAATGGATTAACGTAAAAATTTTGCAGGTGATTAACAGGGGACACAAAATTAAAGGTTTTTTTCACGTAACTCAGTAGACCTATGGTAAATGCATGTGCTGGACTGAAATATATTTAATTGAGTTGCTACTCTTGTTTCTGTACAGAAACTGAATGAAGAAACACCCATATATTCTAAATTTGGCCAAAGAGTCAATAGCCAAGCTGAATTAAGACACACCTCAACAAAGAAACAGCAATGTCATCTGTTCCAAATCCTGAAATCACTCATCCCTTGATGATACCCTGCCAATACTGCTTGAAGCTTTGTTTCAAATTCCTGAAACTATCTTCAAGTAATCTTCTAAATAATACTTTTCTATAATTTTAACTTCGATCATAACTTAGAAAAATGGCCAAAGCATAGTGCTGTTTATGTCTTTTTTCCTTTTGAAAGGTGTAAGTCTAAAATGATTATTGATATTTTTCTTCCATGAGCTTTACCTTGCTAGCTATGAAAATCTTTCAGCAAAACTAGTGATTTAGTGGTATTTCAGATATCTTTACCTCTCTGCTTTTTTGTTGTTCTTCTGTGATGCCATAGTGCAACAAATAAATAATGGTCTGTGTTTGCAGTTACTCCCTGTGGCTCTTTTCTGCAAAGCTGTGAGGAGAAAAATTACTTGGATGATTGCAAAAACTAGTTCATAGCCAGGAGAGTCCTGATTCTGTGCTTGTTTTTTCACAGGCCTCCAGAACTAGCATCAAAGTATGCCAATTTCTCTGAGGGAATGTGCAAGCCAGGCTATGCATCAGCGCTCATGACTGTCATCTTCCCAAAGTAAGTAATCACTGTGGGAGTTTTTCCCCACTTCCCCCGACGACTTCTCATCCTCCAAGGTGGGTGATAGGCAGAGTTTGTCTTGAAAAGTGTCATTGCTCTGTCTCTTGATTGGTTCATGGAGAGACCAGTGCTGAAATTCTGGACAATTTGAGTGGTCAGTGGCAATGGCTTAGTTGGCTTCAGTCTGACCAGGACTTTGCTCAAAGAGTAGAGACTCCTGGGTGTTGAGTAATGAAACAAATTATGTTGTCAGTGCATGATACAAACGTGTGGTCAGGCTCACTGCTAGTACCAGGTGATGCAATGCTTGGGGAGCTTTGGTCATGATTAAGTTATCTGGAGTAGATAATAAAGTGTGATGCTTTGTTGTGGTTGATTTTGGGCTTTTTGTTCTTGGGAGAACAGGGTAAAGCATCCCTCAGGTACCTGGAGATTGTAGAATTGCTGGGAGACAGTTCAGAAGATAGATTGGCAGGAACAATAATCTGTTGAGGCTTAAGCATTTCAGTTTGGTGCATTGAATGGAAAATTTGACCAAACAGTTTGACCATTGTACAAGCTTCTTGTTCACGTGGAAGAGATGCTTTAGTGCAATGATCTCTTTGGCAAAAGAGATTGTGGACTTCTTAACATAACTGGCACTTTTCCAAAGGAGATATTTTATTTCTTTTGAGGAGGGAATTTCCATGACCTGTGCATCTAAAGGTTAGGTTGAGTGATCATGGCCTTCCATCCAAGCCTGAAACTGGTGGTATCTTCTGTCTTTGTTTTTGTTGACAAGCACGGTGACTGGAAGCTTTTTTAAAATAAAAAAATACATCTGACATTGCCTTGTAACCAGTAGATACTAGAGACATGCCTTAAAAACAAAACAAAACACTGAAGTTCTCCATCACCAGTGTAAACCAAACAATTATCAGTATTATCTTCTGTGAGAATTTTGGAACTCTGGGTAGAGTATAAATACTAGAACTGAAAGTGAGTGCTTTTAAATCTGTGTTTGTGTACATGCTAAATGTAAATAGTAGAGAGTAGAATGAACTCATTATTACAAAACTATTAATCTTATTTTAATTTTTAAAATACTTTGGCTTTGAGAAGGAGCTTTTTAGCCTCCAAGAATCTGAAGTGATATTTATTCTCTCCCTCAGCAGCTGCTAGCAGATCTCTGTTCAGTCACCTCCAAGTAGATGACTGCATTGAACTAATTCCTTGCAAAGAGGTACAAATGTGTCTCTAGTCGAAGGAAATGTTCATACATTGAAAAATTGTATTGACAGTTTTAAAGACAGCAACTCACCAGGTATTTATCTTCAGGTGCTTGTTTAGCATGGACCTTAAAACTTGACTAATGTTGCCTTTTTTTCCTGTGATGTCTTTGATTTCTTTACAAATTAAATTCAGTGTTGGACATTTAATTATTTTTCCCAGTTCTGCTGTAAGGATGACTGACCAGTAGTTCTAGAAAGAAAAATCAAGCTGCACTTAAAATTCCTTCTCCTCTGCAACTTTCCTTGTACTCAGAGAACGATGAAAGTTAATATTACCAAGCCAGGTATTCAATATATTTAGAACTCTTAAAGCCAAATTGTCATGCCTGTTCATTTAAAGATTGGAGCTGCATGATTTGTTTTATTCTAGCTTCTGTTTTCAGTTGATTGTGTCATTAGGAAACCATCATCTCTCCAACTGACGTTTTTTAGGCGCGGTCTTTGTGGTAAAATGTGTGTTTTTGTTGGGTGTTTTTAATATTTGGATAAAGTTGGTTTGGCTGTTTTCAAGCATGAATGAAATGAATAA
This sequence comes from Zonotrichia albicollis, assembly GCF_047830755.1. NCBI lineage: Eukaryota > Metazoa > Chordata > Aves > Passeriformes > Passerellidae > Zonotrichia > Zonotrichia albicollis. Next base: position 10,862,111 of record NC_133826.1, on the reverse strand, counting down.
ATGTTTTCCCATTTTAAGGTTCCTGACTTTTTAGTGCAATTTTAAATGTGAATAGGCAAAATATGGTGGAAATAGTTGAAATAGAATAAATGTTTCTCAGAGGATGTAGCTGTTCTTGATGCTTTTTTACTGGTAAAAATGAGAATTCAGACTTTAGCAAGCATAAGCAAGTGCTTGATGAATTAAAGAGCAATGGCCTGAGAAATACCAAAATGTGGCTGATGGTAAAGAAAGACTAAGCATTTGTTTGTTTGCTTTAAAGAGGTCCTCAGTTGATCAGTTCTCATTCTAGCAATGCTTTATTCTTTCATCAATAATCAATATCTGGAAAAAATCCTAGGTTGTGAGTACTAAATAAAGGGTCAGTTATTTCTAAAGAACAATCTGGACTGCTTGATTTAAATGGTCACAGTCCAACAAAATATATGTTAATATATCCAACATGAAATAAAACATCTGGGAGGACCAAATACAGATTTTACCTTCAAGATAGAAAAAAAATCCTCTATCTTGGAAACAGGCAGAGAAATCTTCATGTCATCTTAACAAAATACCATTTCTTAAGCACTATTTCATATGAGCGCAGAAAAGTTGAGAATTTTGTGCGAAACACTGACTTAAAATTAAAATACAAAACCTCACAATCCAAGATTTCTAGACCACTGTGTCCAGTTTCAATGGTAAAGTGTGAGAAGGGAGAGGAAATAAGAGATGGAAGAAAAGCCACAAAAATGAACAACGACTTGCTTAAACAGTAAAATAAACAAGACTCCTAGAAATAAGTCATCTTTCTGAAGCAGAAGTTGTATCCAAATGAGGAGAATAGGAAAGAGCATTAACTTTGGCAAGTTAAATATAAACCATAATGAGGTAGAGCAAAAAAAATGTTGAGGAACAACTTTGTAGAGACTTTAAAAAAATAATAAAGCTTTTTGTCTGGCTGTCAAAGGCAGAGAGCCTGTCAGAGATCCCGATGAGCTGATAGAGGTTCCTAATATTACATGTGAGCTGAGGGAAGGTAAAGCTGGTGCAGAGAAGTTATTTGCATTGCTATTCACTGCAGAACAGCTCCCTTGTGGACCCTTCATTTCCAGGGGACAGGCTGGGGGAATGTGACAGAAGCTTGACGTTTTGGAGTGAATTCCAACACAAAGAATTGCTAGGAAAAGTTCTCACTTTGTGAGGAGCTCGGTGTTGATGTTGCCGAGTTACACGCAGTTGTGTGTAATCACTGCTTGAATTGGTTTCAGAATGGAGGAATGAAATCAGTAAACGTGCTGGGCTTTTCAAGAAGGGTCTGGGGGGTTCTTTGGGAAAGTGGAAGCTAAGAACAAGCCTGGTTTCTGTATCAGGCTCCTCTTAGAACCTAAAATTAAAGAATAGCATTAGTGTTTGTTCACAGATAGAGAGGAGACAAGTTGGCTTTTGCAGCAGGAGCTTCTGCCCTGTAAATCTGCTTGTGTTTCAATGACTGGATCAGCATTTGATAAAGGTGATTTAACTAATACAATACATCTGGATTTCTTTAAAAAACCCATAATACATGCATAAAAAAAACCCCAAGCAAACAAACCCATGCCCAAAAACCCAAAACCAACCAAATATTTGCTGTTTGAAAGATTTTTTGGCAAGTTAAACTGGTGTAATGCTGTACTGATTAGATAGTGACTAGGTAAATAGTGAAAACTGTATGGAAAAGATAAGAAGATTGGACAGTACAGGGATGTTACTCCTGGAGTCTTATGGAAGAAAGTGTGCTGGGATCTCTGGTGTTCCAAGTGCTCATAAACTACCTGGAATGGAGGATGAATAATGAAGCACTAACACATTTTTCCAGGTGGTAAGACTGAAAGCTGACTGTGAGCAATGTCAGAGGGATCTCACAGTGGTAAGTGGTGGGACAAGAAAATGGCAGCCCAAATTCACTTCTGATAGAGATAAGATCGTGTTTGTGGAGAAGACTGATCTGATATTTTGAGGTGTATGGTGGACTTAGTTGTGCCTTAGTTTTACTCTGTGAAGCAGAGCAAGCAGAGGGTGTTTACAAGCCTGTATAATGTACTGAGTGATGTGGTTTGACAAGATTTGGAGATATTAAATGCAAATATTGTGCTCTGGGTTTAAAATAAATAAAGGTAAGTGCTATTTCATGTTATTTCCGGTTACATTTTTCTGCAAATGGCTCCATAGTGGGCAAAAGATTTTTAAAAGTATATTTTATATACTTAAAGTACATAACTCTTTAAGTTACATCCTAAATGGATGTTGAGGGCAGCATGTGGCTTGATGTAGTCCCTTTTTCTTAGGCTTTTTACTGGAGTGTTGTCCCATGGACTCAGACATCAGGTGTTGGACAAAATGGATGGCTGATCTAATCCCTTGTGCCCATGCCTTTATTTTCTGGGTTTTTTAATGATAGGAGAGTGACATAGCTTCAGAAAAACATGCTGTAATCTGAGTCACGACAATGGCTCCACACCAAGAGAAGTGGGTGCCTGATCCCAGAACTGCATCTCAGTGTAAGGTCAGGCCAGCTGGGCTGCTGCTCACTGTAAATGAAGGAGCTATCTAGTTTCTCACTTTCCAGGACAATAAGATTTTGCCTCTTGCAAATCTCTCAACAGCAGATAATGATTCAAAGTGCCTGAAGTGAAGTTACTGGTTTCAGAATGATACAAAGGAAATGGCAAGTGTGTTTGGTAGAATGGCATCAGTAGGTCGGTGAATTAGACTACTATGTTCAGTGAATTACACTATTTTAGTTGGTCTGAGGTCACCTATGAGTCTGGAGTTAATGCTTTGACCTTTTTGTAGAAGGCACTAACTTGTATTTGCAGTGGTAACACTGCAGTCTCCTGCGTGTCTGGCCTTGCTGTGGAAACGATGCTGCCTGTGTACAGCTCTTTCTATGCCCTATTCTTTATCAAATGAGAAAAGAGATCTCTGCCCACAGTTTGTGGCTGACATGCCAGCCTGGGACAGTTCAGCTACTCAATACTCAGCTGCAATTTTCCAACCACAAGCTCTAGTAATTTGGCAGCTAATACTAAAAATTGGAGGAGGCAGTAAATAGAGAGGGAATGTCTGCAGCCTGCAGACTTGTGTATCTGTGTGTGGTAGGGGAACATGGCAAAGAATTATTTAAAGAGTATCTGAAAGTATTTCAGAGTAAGGGAGAAAGGAGAAGTTCAATACACAACAAATCTGTTGGTGTTGTGACCAAAATAGTGAATTTATGATTTGTGATTCAGATACATAAGACTGTTTTTGCACCAAGGATAAGATTGTAAGCATTTTCTAGTCAATTGGTGGTAAGAAATAGCCTTATATGAATCACAAACCTTTTAAAGTCACTTCAGATATAAAATCAGTCTGATTTGTTTGATTATTCTGGTTTGAACTTCTATTGATTAGCAATTGGTATCTTCTTTACAGTCATATTTTTCTCCCTCTTATTTTTCAATACTGTAGCCTGCTCATCACTCAGACAATAAACAGCTCTCCTGTAAAGTCTTCTGGGTTTATATTTTCATGCTGAATTGCTTCTTTGTACATAAAGTTCAAAAATTTTAAAGCTTTCATATCAGCAGAGAGTGCATGACACGGATTTATGCCAGCCACAGAAATTTCAGTGGCTTTCTCTGAAGTCATTCTTCTGTGGGTTTTTTTTCTGATGTTTAGTTCCCCCTTGATTTTGTAGGTCACGGACTCCTGCGCCTTTCTCCACTTCCACAGGCTGGGGGAGTATAGATAGGGCAGCACCAGAAGTCCTTTCTTTAGAGTGTAGACTCCTGTCTCCTTCACATCAGAGCTTGGTAAAATTTCTTTGCTGTTTCTTTCTAACAGATATGGTTTTGCAGTTTTTATGCTTTAGGGAAAAAAACCCCATTTTTATATGCAAATGGGGGATAGGGACTTTGGGTGGAAATGGAGCTTCAGCAAGGGCTTTAGTAGGAGTCAGGATAATTTAAAAATATGGTCCCCTGATCCTAAGTATTTCCACATTCATTTCCATATCTCCTTTCAGGAAGCTGTTCTTCTTATAACAGGCACACAATAGCATCTGTCCATCCTGCACATTTCTGCTTTGTTGTTTAGATATTCAGAAAAAAAAATATTCCAGAAAGAGAATTTTTTAACCCTCTGCTTGGAATTGACTTTCTGCATGTCTGACTGTCTCCATGCCTCATGAATTACTGCCATACCCAACATGGGCTTGTACTGAAGTGACAGGACACGAGCTCAGTGCTTAGGGGCTGTCAGTGCAGGTGATGGCTGCTTCCTCTGTGATCAACTATTTAAGGAGAGCAGAGGAAGGCGAAGGATGGCAGCTTCATGTGGCTCCTGAGAGCTCCTGAAGAAATAGGCTGGATAATTAATGTGCCACTGAGGATTGCTACAGGCATTCAAAACTGTTGCCTGACTGTAGTGTGGTGCATCTGCTGCATAGCTTGGGGTCTTCTCAGGTGCAGTGGACTGTAGCTCTTAATATTTTAGAATATACAAAATCAGGATCCCTGTGTCCCAGACACTGCTGTGAGAGTTTTCTGCTTTCCTTCAAAACAGGATTGATGCTATTCTGGGAATTGGGAGTACTCAAATCCCTGTCCCTTCTTTAAACCTCTTGTTCTGTGCCTGTACATTCATTTAGGAATAGTGTGTGATGGTGACAGAGATGGTTTCAGAGCTCACAGTTACATTTGGAGTCCCAGTAACTGCTGTAATCACAGCTCTGGAAGGAACTTCCTAGGTGCCAGTGCCCAAAAGGATGTTTGGGGAAGCTGAGCTGCTGACCTGGAATCTTCATCACACCTCCCACCTGTCACCACATCAAAGACTAAGAAAATATCATTGTTGCATTATTGAGGTTTGAATTTGAAGGGACAAGTTGATGCAGGTCTATTTTCTGATAGGCATTACTGAACATCATCCATTTCCTTCATTTTCTTGGTTAACTGTGGCTAAAAGTGTTCAAGACTCACAGGAGGAGAAAGGCAGGGTGAAAGAGTTGTTGGTGCCCTGGTCACTTGAGCTGTCAGGGCTTTCCATTTGTCCAAGCTCCAGGCTGTTAAAAGCCTGCCTGTGCCATGCCCAGGGGATTGAAGCCTGCTGCTGCTCACCCTTACCTCCTGTCACCTCCTTGTTCTGTGTTTTGTAAATCCCAGGCTAAACAAACATGCAAGCCAAAACACACACCCTCTCAAATCACTTCTGGTGTCTGGGTAGCACCTCCCCACGCAGAGCTCTGTGGCTTTTCCAGTAACACATCTTCCCATGCAGTCAGCTGCTGTTCCACTGCTGCTGCTGGCAAAGGCAATATTTTGCACTTTCCTACCTTTCTTTCCTTGTGAATTTTATGAAGTGGTGCTTTTTTTCTCCTTTATATGTTGGTTCTGGAAAAACTTCCTCAGCTTTTTCACCTCTGCAGTTAGTGTGTCAGGTATTATATATAATTTGAAAGCAGTTACTAAGAGGATGATTTTAAAAAGTGTCGATTTTGAGTGACAATTGGGATCAGAGTATGCAGCAGGTAAAATTCCCATGTTTGTTTTATTGTCATGGACTCCTTTGAGATATTTAAATCTCTCATACTTTGGCCTAAAGGTGACAGGTATGTTATCTCACTAAATATTTTTGCAGAGGCTGGCTCTAGTGAATATACAGCACAGTCTGCTAAGAGACGTTTGCTTTCAGTGTTCAAACTAGGATTGTTGTCTGAGCTCTTGGTGCTATTTATAGCTGGGCCAATTGGATTGCCCTTTACAACACCCTGACTGCTTCAGTCCCTTGCACCTGCCTCGTCTGTAGGAGGAAGCTGGGATTAAGGAGCAGCATTTGTTAACTCATGTCCAGAGTGTTGCAAACCTGTGGTACTGAAGTGGTGGTAGCTAAAGCTTTCTTTAAAATGTGGTCATTTAACTTAATTTCTCTGTGGCAGACTCCCTTCATTCATTTTTTATTGTAGAGCACAGTGCTTGGGAATGTAATTCCAGAGAGGAGCAGATGAATCCTGACACATAACTTTCTGCTAGCTCTGAAATTCATGCACTGATTGACCAGCTGGAGCTCAAAACACTTTGTACTTCAAAACAAAATTCAGTGGCAGCGGCTCATTGCCTCACTGCTGGTGATGTGCACGCTGCTGCAGTCAGGTTGAAGTAGACAGGGCATAATGTAAGAGTAGATGTAAAGAAAAAGGGAAAGAAAAGGAAAAGGCTCTGGTTTTGTTTCTGCATCCCTAAGGAGTTTGTGCTGTTCCATCACCTGAGTGAGCAGAGCTGCCTGTGCACAGTGCAATGAACTGGGTAAGTAAAGTAATCCTTAGAGCTGAACATGAGATTTCCCTCCCCCATCACCTACTCATTTAGTGCAAGATTATTTTAAATCCAGACCAGTTCACTGGTTCAGTTTATGGAGTTTCCATATCATTATACAAACCCTGCCAAGGGTGCAGCCTGAGAATTGAAGAGCTGAGGTGATGGCACTACAAAAGCTCTGGGCACCAGGACAGGGATGTGGGGAGCTGATGCTCAGGAGACAGAAGTATGGTTTCACCTTCAGTTCATGTACGTTGTTCTTTCTATCCCATGTTGAATTTTTAATTTTTAACCAAATGCATATAGTTATACATGCAATTCCCACGTGCTGATGATGACAGTAGATTCTGTATCAGAGCCACTTCTGATGCTAAAATCTTTCATGTTTGACCTCTCTCAAGAGTTTAAAATGAAGTATGTGAATCCACGTGATGTGCAGGTTTTGTGACTGAAAAGTATGTCTTCAGAGTCTTTTTCATGACTTTGGAACTAAGTGAGACTATAAAATGAAAGCTGGAACATGGACACAGGGACTTTACTGAATATGTGCCTTTCTGGCTTCAAAAATGATGCAGAGCATATGTGTTCTTGCTTTAATATGAGTACCCTGCATCATATGTTAGAGTGGGAACAGGACAGGTTTGGTTGTTTTGAGGGTGGCTTTTTTTTTTGCTTGTTGTTGTTTTGAGGAATCCTGACGTTATTTTAAATTGTGGACTGTTAACAAAAAAAAAAAAAAAAGAAAGGAGAGATTTGAAATGTACAAATAAATAACCATATTTGCGTGAGCATGTAAGATTGTAATAGAAGCAATAAACTTAATTTGTGCTACCAAATGAGCATATTTTATTGTGCATGTGTGTTTGGGCTCTGTTGCTGTGGCCCATCTGCCCTTAAAGCTATACCAGCAAGAATGTTTGACTTCCAGGAAAATCTTGAAAATCTTGCAGGAAAGATTGCTTGAGGTTCTAAATCCATCTGAATGAAGGAAAATATCAGTGAGCATGGAATGCAAGATATGAAAAATATCAGTGAGCTTGAAGGTTAATCTGTAATATCACTGTGGTTTTGATATACAAGTCTTACCTTCTTTTCTCTTCCTCACATTCTCATAAGAAAATGTTTTTATCTCTTTTAATCAAAACTCTGACTTTGCCCTTCTGAAGGTCCATATTTATTGGTTCGGGCCACCATCTCCCCAGAGCCCCGACAAGTTCCTTGGTATCTTTGAGACTCTGTATGTCACTGGTGATTTCCTCTTGCTGTAGAAAAATGTGCAGCTTCCCTCAAAGTTTTCTGAATTGTATTCCAGAGTGGATAATTGTTCCTACTGAACTCCCTACTGGTGGCTTTCATCACATTTCCTATCTTTGGGTAGATTTCAAGTCAAATTATTTTCCTCTTCTATCTTTCCCTCTCCTCTATTACTGCTCACTTTGTTCTATTATTGAAACATTTCAGGAGTGTCAGTGCATGCAAATGCTGTCACTGAGCCAGTGTACTTTGGCTAAGAATATGGATGAAAAGGCAGCCTGATAATTTATGCAAGATTATTAGACCAAATTAGAAACAGTCTGGGGAACCCTCCAATTCTACATTAGGCAAAGGAAGGTAAAAACTGCAAAGATTATAAATTCTCTTTGTAACATTTTGAAAAGTCACTTGAGAACATTGTTCAGATAATGTTGTAGAAACTCTGGCTCCACCACAGAGAGAACAGCAAAAGCTCCTTTGGCAACTATTTTCTTGCTAGCTTTACTACAATTCTGAGCTGAGTCCCTAAATGAATTGCTAAATACTATCAAAGCAGTGCTGTAAGTGTTGCAGTAGTGCCAGGATCACAACAACTTGGTGAAGTTCCTGTAGTTTCCCAAGTTTGCCCAGGATCACAACAATACACGTAATGCTGGAAACCAGGGCAAGGGCATTGCCACACACTGCAGTGGGATAGCAGCTTTCACTTGTATTGCACACTGTGGGTTCTTATCCTGCTTCCGTCTTGCTAAATTCTGGAGATTCATGCATTCAGTAAAAGTTGTTTCCTTTTGTGTAATCTGCTGTACATTTAAGAATGATCACATCGTTTTTCTCCTGAAGCTCTTTGAGTTACTTGCACAGGAACTTCCTTTGTGCAAGTCAGGGCTGTAGCTTACTCCAGTGTCCAGCCTGAAAATGAGAAAAACTGTGTCCAGCTTTCTTGAGAAACGTTTAATTGTAATTCCTCTGAAACTCATTGCATCTGCCATGCTAACTTGCTCTTCTTTCAAGCATAAATAACTGATGTAAACTTCAGGATTATGCAAGTTTCAAGTAACATGCCTTGTACAGTTCTTGGAAAAGAGAAAAGAAGATTTGAGGTTTATATGGTTTCCCCTTTCTAAACTGATATTTGTGTCACACCAATTTCAGCATGTTTCTTATCTGTTTATCAGCTGTGCCAGCCTAGGTTCATGTTCACACTGGTATTATCAGTATGATAAAGAGATTGCTGAGAAGTTAGTTAATTTATCTTGGAATGAAACAGATCAAAATATGTGTGACATTCTGAGGGATCTTGGAACACCTGGAACCAGAAGAATATATAACTCTGCCAGTGCACAAAACCACAATGATTTTACTCCTAGATGAAAAGGTCTGTGCATCTAATTTACTTTGGGCTTGCCTCTGTTAGTAAGAGTCTCTGGTACTTTTAATGGAAGGTGATGCTCTGTTAGCCACCAGAAGTGTTTGTTTCTGGGCTTGGATATTTTTTTCCTTTATTTTTTTAAGCTGTTTGTGACCCAGTGAATCTCCCTGTCCCTGGAGCCATCCCTGGGCTCCATGATGTGCTGTCCTGGGCTGGCCTCAGCATGAGCAAGTCCATAGGATGGCAGCTGTTGTGGTGGGAGAGTCTTGCCTCCAGTTTGGAAAGAAAACACCAGCTTTGGAATGGCCTCAGGGATGTTCAAAGCCACACCAGCTGGTCCACCAGGCAGTGAATTAGGGATGAGTAGCACAGCGTATATCTGTCCTGGGAGTTGTGTTTATGTTTTAACAATTTGTTTGTAAATGTGTAACCTCATGCATGGATACAGTATACAGCTCCAGGCAGTCTTAGTGTAACCTGTGGCAAAACAAGCAGCTTCTCAGAGCCAGTGGTGGCCAGCTTTTCTTGCTTTTGATTTGTTTCTTAAACAGTGCCTGTGGGGTTTAGGCATCTGCAGAGGAAGATGCTGGTCCCAAGGGTCTGATTAAACAGGCCAGCTCTCAGTCTGCTCTTGCTGACTTATTCCTGCTGTTCTGGGAACGTCTGAGAAAGGATGTCCAGAATTTGAAGGAGGCAAAGTATGCTTACAGGTTCTGGGTTAAGGAAAGAAAACTAAAATAAGGAAACCACAACATTTCTCTGGTTTTTTCCCCTTGTTGGGGATTTTTGTCAGTACATGTACCAAGCATTTCTTCTCCTTAAGGCAGATCTGATCTCCTGGGTAATAATAACAACTATTTATGGAACAACAGGATACCAAACAGTTTATAAACACTGGGCTTGTTTACTTTTGCTCTGTGACTGCTCATTTCACATAGGGGTTTCCTCATGTGTCAAGGGTGAAGAAACTTGTCTGAGTAGACACATCTGTAAAGAAGTAGTTGGTCTTGCTCTACCATAGTAGCCTGGTGGAAGATCTGTCCTGTCAGCCAAAAATTCCACGTGTGCTCAGTAAGGAAGGTATTTTAGCAGGAAAGTGGTCATCATGTATTTTGTAAAAGGAAAGAAGGAACTGTTCTGCTTCATTCTTCCAGATCTGGCACCTGCTGCTAATGGAGGGTGTGGGTTTGAAATGCTGAGCTCTGTCTCTTCTCTGGGAAGCAAATTGTTCATTCTTCAGTACTGCATTACTAGGATTTGGAATAGCTGGAGGACTCCTAAACCATGTCCAGACAGGAAATTTAAAAAACCAAGGCTAATAGTTTGGGTGGGTTTTTTCTCTTTATATTAACAGGACTTAATTTCCAGTCTTTTGCCATCTTTTGTGGGTTGTTGGACTGAAAACATGGGGGGGAAACAGCACTTCATTCTGTGAAATTAGCTGCCAGACACCACACCCTCCCTGAGGATATGGGAATGATGATAGTTCCAGACCATCCAGGAGAAAGAGGAGAGTAATCCTGTGAAACAAGCCATGTCTGAGTTCTCTGAGCTACAGAATAATTCACGTAGAAATGCAGAGCTGTGTGAGATGTGCAGTGCTGACTGATGCACCCTCTGTCTCCATCTAAGTGGTGGCTGTGAGATGATGAACTGCTGAGATGTTTTGACAGATGCCAGTCAGAGGGATGCTTTTGACAGGTTTTTTGTAATGATTAACATCACTTGAAGCAGTTGTTTGGGTTTCTGCATGTTTGTTTTAATTCATCTCCTCTTTGTTTCCCTTTCACAGCAGTGCCCAGTTTACCATAATGAGATTCAGGAAGCTGGAATCAGTCTCATTTAGGGAGGTTACTGTAAATATTTTCACTGACAGAACTGTCTTTATTCAGTTAAGATCTCAAAATACTTGAATGTTGTCTTGTGTTAAACAGAAGATCCAGTAATTCAAATAAAGTGATACCAGGAGGGCAGTTTATCCTGAGATAATCCTGTCTTTAGCTATTCTAAAGAAATTGTGCTCCCTGAAGATGCAGGAAGCCCAATGAGAGTCGGAGAGAGGTGCATGAGGGAAGAGAAAAAGATTCCTACAGACAGATGTACCAGTATTCAACAAGTTGCCTGGCCTGTTTACAAGTGCACAGGCACTGTTGTCTGCTGTTGGTAAACTGAGTAATAATCTGAGTTTTCTGTATCTGGAGAACTTGGAGCAGCCATGAGGGGCTTGTCACTTCCTTGGTGAGGAGAGGAAGCCTCAGTATCCCAGACACCTGGCTGAGGAGGAGCCCTCAACAGCTTATTCACAGTGACTGCTGCAGCTAGGAAGTAAAAAATTAAGTGGGAAAATCAGTGTTAAACATGTGAGACTTTTCTAGAGTTGTGGGAATCTCTTGCTTCTAGAAGCTATTTTTTAGCATAGCAGAGACTTTCAGCTGCTACTAAGGTGTTTTTTTTTTAATACCCAAGACCTGGCATGTCAGCTACAGAGTAAGACACACAGGAGGGAAGGTTTCCAGCCTTGTTCCAGTTTGTGAGTGTTGAGAGGGTTTGTCTGCTACATTTTATTTTGGGTTTGGTTTAGGGTTTCTTGGGGATTACAGTGCATCTCTTCATGTCAGATCATTAAACAAAATTTTTAAAAAACAACCTGATTTCTCTAGCAAATCAGAGTTGAAATTCTTGATCAGTAGCTTGAAAATAGCTACAAAACAAAGCATACAGTTAGCCAAGTGCAAAATTCTGAATATACCTGGCATCAATCTCTTCATTTCATCTGCTGCTGGAAGATTTTGGAGACTTGTCTTGACTGTGGAAGCCAAGTGTCAACTCTTCAATATTCTGACTTCATAATGCTGCCTTTCACTGCAGTGCTAGGGCAGGAGTTGCTTGTTCTCTGTCTTGTCGCCCAGGCTTTGTTCTGTGCTGTAGTCCTGGGCTGTTTTCTCCCACATGCAAGGCAATCACTTCTCTTCTTCTCCTGTTTTTTTTCTTCAGAGCTCTTCTTTTGGCCCCATCTGCCTGTGTGGATGGAGATTGTGTTACACAGATTGTGTCCCTCCTTTATCTCTCTTGGGCTACATCTCTCTTTACTTTTTTGTTTAAATAAGGTGGTAAACCTTGTTGTTCACAACAATTTAAGGCTCCTACAGCAGTTTGTAAATCTTGTGACAGATCTCTCAGGGTTTTTTTGGGGGGAGTTTTGGATGGAATGGAGGACTCAGAGGCAGCAGAGATCGTGTGCTGGTGGACCAGAGGTTTCAGGCTCTCTGGGGCATTTCAAGGCAGCACAAGCACTACTTTGGTGGTTTATAGTGAGCCACTGCAAAGCTTTGCCTCCCAGGCCCTGGAAATTCTCTCAGTTCCCACTAGCAGATAGAAACTGGTGGGTTTCCTGTAAGCATTGCTCAGGAAAAGACCCTACAGTTACCATCACCCCTGGAGCAGGACAGCCACCTTCACTCTGCTGAAATGCAGGGAGCTGATTTGTTTCCCAGCAGACTAATTGCTCATGGCTTATTATAGAGACTGTTTGGTGCCCTGTTCTGAAGACTCTTTGTTCTGGACAGAGTGTTTTAGAATATGTTTGTATGTGCTGGCAAATTTTTTGAGTTGTACTGGTTTTTTTTTTTTTAAAGGTCACCTTGGGTTTAGGAGAGTTTAAAGAACTGCAGCAGCTAAATAGATACAAGAAATTCAAACAAATCCTGAAGGTGGTTAGGTTGTGGAATTCTTTTCAGCTTTTCAGTCTGAACTTCCTTAAATTTGCCAAATGACTCATTTACATCTGTATTCTAAGGCCTTCCTGGCTTTATTTCCTACAACTGCCTTAGAACTTTCCAGGTTTTCTTCAATTACAGTGTTTCATTAAAATTATCCTTACAGGATTGCCTTAGTTTCTTCACACTGTGTCATTTCATTCTGATCTAAACCTGTTTCTCAACTATGGAGCTAAAATAACTACTAGCATTGTGCAGTTCCCTTTCTCTGTGAGATTTGTGTTGCCTTTGCCTTATCTGTCCAAATGAATGACAGATGTTTTTGCATGGGCTGGTCCCTGGTTTTATGCTGCACAGCGCAATAGGACCTCAGCTTTCATCCTCGACTCTGTGGTGATTAGCATTGTGAGTAACATTCCTGGAGTCTACTGGGTTATTCTGCTGGCAAAAGATTATTCTGCTCTTTCTGTGCAAGGTATTTCTTCCTGTTTTTGCAGTTTTGCACACTGTGCACTTTGGGTAGCCCTGGGCACTATGAGCCAGTGCCTTATCTATCCTTTTCCTTCCATGGTAAAATCTGTTTATTCTCTAGACCACCATGTCTCCTGGTATGCTGCGATACTGCAGTGTGATACTACAAGTATGAAAACACTTGTCAGCTCATTCTGCTGAGCCACTGTTCATGATTTCTGTAATTGTCTGCCTCTGAACCTGTAGGAACTATTTGGCAGCTGGATGATAATGATCTTACTTTAACATTTGATGTGATGCCATGTTTTTTGTATTTGGAATGTATATTGGAAACAGCAGAAATGAGTTTTGGCTGGAACTTCAGTGCAATCTTGCAGGCAGTAAATAACAAAGAGTTTAACAGGAAAAGAGAATCCAAACACTTTGTGTTCTGGGTTAGCTTGTATGAATCAGCAAGTCTGTGTTGCTAAAAAACAAGATCAGATTGCTAAATGTAACCCAAATAGTATAGCCATGTAGAGACATAACCCATGGGATTCTGCTCCAAAACTGATCTACAAAAAACCAGCAAGCTGCCTCCTTTTCACATAGCTGAACCCTGAGCTGGGACTTTCTCTTTTTAGTATTATTACAGTGATGTGCTGCTTTCTCCTTGTTTACACTTGTATCGCTCCTTTTAGTCTCTCGTAAAACTGGTATTAAGTTCATCCTTCTCGTTTGTCATACTTTCAGTGACAAGATCTGCCTCCTTTCACTAACTCCCTCTTTTCCACTCTATTAAATTCAGGCTTATTGGCCTCTGCAGGACACTGTGGACAGTTACTGCCAACCACTTAACTGTTAGCTGAGTTAAACGTAAAACCTTTTTGTCTTTCCAAGGAAAGCTGGGAACATTCTGACAGCTCACACAAGCTGATTGCAAGCGTAGAGTGGATTTAATTGCAAAGATAGATTATTACATGATACTTTCCTGTAAAATGTTCAGAATTATTTAATCCTTGTATGTGGGTACCTGAGACTAGGGAGAAAAACAAGATAAGGCAGAAGAAAGCTCGTCTGTCTGACTGAAGGAAAAAGAAACTAGATCTAAATTGCATGTTCTTTGTCTGCCAGATGTTGCCACAGAGTACCCTACGAGTTTGAATGTATTAAGTTTGAGCAGCATGTTATGTAATGCATATACACTTATCATGAAATGGTGGGCATGAACCTGCCTTTGGAAGGAGGAGAAGCTCATCTGTGGCTCCTGTGCCAGAGCTCATAAGCCTCATGGGTGGCTTTATTCTCTCTGGCATGGCCCTCCTGCTTCTGGGAGCAGGCTCCTAGCTCGCTGTGGCCATGCGTGCCAGCTTGTCTCAGCAGCACAGCTCTGGTTACACAACGGGGATGTGCCACCAGGTCCCTGACTACCAGGTGGGTTGGAGCATCCACTGGGTGTGATGCTGCATTTCTCAGTTGTGCTCACTAATCAGGGGGAGGTGGAGTCTAATATCTTGTGAGCATCTTGAAGGAAAAGTCAGGGCATTGCAGAAGAGTAACACCATGTTTTAGTAACGAGTAATAGAAGTGCACAACAGTGATGGAAATAATTGTAAAGCAAACATGGTACTAATAGAATAGAGGTTATAAAAGTTAGAGTTTAGCCTCATGGGAAATTTGTAAATGTTGAATCCTTTGCTGCCTTGGCTGTTTCTTTTTAGAATTTTCATTTCTAGATGCTCTGAATTACATTGATGAGGAGGGAAGAGAACCCCTTGCTTTTCTTGCATTTCAATTTGCAGACAACTAGCAAAACCTCTTGACCAGAGGGAAAGTGAAGAGGATTTTCTTTTTGCCTGTGTTGGTTCAGTGTAGTGTTCTACTCCTTGAACTAAGCAGGAAAGAAAAAACCAATAATGGGAATTCTTGTAAGCTGCTAATTTAGTGTGTTATGTCAATGTTTTCTGCAGTGCTTGTACCATCTGAGTTTAAGTGATGCAACTCTGAATTTACTGTGTTGGTTTGCCTACAGTGAGGAGGTAATAAAAAAAAAAAGCCCAGTAGTTATGTCTGTGCTTTGGTATGTGGAAGAGTGAAGAGGAAGCTAGAATAATTCAATTACAAGCATAAGAGGTCTGCCTGCTGGGGCCTGTGCCATGGAAAAGTATAGATTTCATTTTTTCCTAAAGCGCACATCTCCTGCAAGTACTGTAAAATGTACTTACAGGAGGAAGGAAGCCAGCTGAGGTACCTGAGCAATAGTCAGAGTGTGTCTCACCCCTGCAAGCACTAGGAATTATGTAGGAAAATAAGCATTAGCAGAGCTCTGTGGAAGCAGGCAATGCATTTCATAGCAGACATTCAATAGTCCATTAGGACTTCTGGTGACATTTCCTCAGTGTCTGAGGTGCTTATTAAAAGCACGTCCGTTATGGATTATGCTTCAAAAAGGAGGCGTTTGTGGGCATGGATCCCCCACTGCAGTGTAATATTAATGTTGGTTTTTAAAATTTATTTTAAAAGAGAGAGAAGAATGTGCGCAATGAAGGTATAGCTCAATAAATCTTTGCTGTGTGCATGATGCTGTGGCATAAATGTGCTAAGAAAAAATGCATAGAAAATATTTTCACAAGCTGACTCTGGTTTCTTTTGTGATCAGTTTCAGATCCTTGACTTTAAACCAACATTTCCGAAGTTTAGTCTATATCCATATTTTATGAACCTAGTCTCTTTTTTTAAAGCTATATATGCTACAGAGCTGTGGGAGCTGAATGCATTCAATACTTTAGAAATCTAGGCCAAAGTTTTATAGACTTATTTTACTTAAATTGCCTTAGAAAACTGAAGTCTGGGCAGCCTATTTTAAAAATGTTGACCTCTATGACTGAAAGCTGCTAAAGCACAGAATTTCACACAGTGATGGAAAGGCATTCTTTGTGCTGACCATCCCCATCCCTTCAAATGGTGTAATGGGGTAATAGTTATGAACAGTTTGATAAAACTTATCTCAAAACAATTTCTGAGTCACTCTTGGCTTAGAATTATTTAATTCAAGAGAAAATAGTCCAAGTAATAGATAGTTTATGAGTAAATTTACTTGGTTCCTACTTTGCAGACAGGGAAAGGATTAAGTTCAGCCTTCTTTCTCCTTCTCTCGGATAGGGAAAGATAGTGAAGTGAGGGCTAAGGAGTCTAAGGTGCTTCCAGAAGGAGGTATCAAGGCTCCCTCTAGGATGGCTGCTGGGAAGCAGGAGGGACAAATCTCTGGAGGAAGGGCAGTTCTGTGCCCTGTGGATTACAGAAATGGGAGTAATTTGTGGGTTTGCCAGCCTTTCCTAAACCACTGAATTGTGGTGTTTGTGTCGTCAGGAACCTTGGCCTATCAGAAGGATTCTGTCTGGGTTTGTTATAGTCCTAAGTGAATTACTCACTCTTTGGATGTTCACAGACTACTTCATGCTTAGGAGACTCTGGCTTCTAAGTGCTTTTTGGACTCAGGCTTTGATAATACTTCTGGAGAATAAAACCTGCCATCTAGCTGCCAGCATAACCCAAGTGCTGGCTGTGCTTTCTGTTCTCCAGTCTCTTGCTTAATACCTGTGTTGGATCAGCTGGATTGATGCTGAAATGATATAGAAAAGAAGCCACAGATCAGATAAACTGAAGTCCCTATTGTTCCTATGGTGTGTTTGTATTCAAGAAATATTTTGCTTTGTGCTGGCCAAGATGGCTCATGAGTATAAATTATGAAACCAGATCACGTGTCTGGGCACATAATTTTCAAATTTCTGACCTCTCTGCCATGAGGCTACTGGGGAGCCTTGACTAATAAAGAGATTGTTCAATTATTTATTTGACTCAATCACAAAAGTGAAGCATCTTTCCTATTTGTGCTTATTAGCTGTACAAGTTTATGTTAGTTGCATGGTTCTCTAGTTTGTCAGATGACTGTGCTGAAGAGTAGCTTAGAAAAAAATAAAATCAAAACATTAGGGAGAAAGAGTAGCCACTTTTGCAATCTGTTTCCTTTGCAACACAAGTTAACATTTTAAACAATGCCATGATGTGTACACTCACTGGATGTGCTGGGCTTTCTTGTTCTTTTAATCTCTGCTCTGTGCCTGTCCTTTTGTCCTTGCCTGCAGCAGCACTGCTGGCTGTACCACAGCCCAGAATCTCCCAGCACAGACAGTGGTATCACATAGCTCTGGTGCTAACTTATTTATCCACTTATTTAAGTGGAGTGGTACTACCACTAAGATTGTGAAGGTGTGGAATGGTGTTGGGTGTTTATATACATAGGAGAGCTTTGACTAAACAGCAAATACTTTGATTTATCAAATTATCATTGTGTGGTTTATGCCAGGTAAATGTGACCATTAGCAGTGGAATAACATTAAAGGTACAGATTTCAGTTTTGTTGAATGTCAGATTTCAACTGTGATTTCCAGAGGATGAAATCCTCTATTTTTATGCATTAATCCAGTTTTCATGAGCTCTTCATAGCCAAGCATTAGGTCAATGGAATAGCTACGAGTAATGATCAAATTAAAGCCCTTATTTCTTTTTCATTTTGTAACCTTACCACTTGATTAGGCTGATTGAGGTCATCAGGAATTACAGCACTCGTATAAAATGGGGTTTTAGCAGACCCGTGTTTCTGGGATTTGACCTGGATAGGAATTGAGCTCTTGCAAGTTTGTTGTTCCTTGCTTCATGGGGAGAAGGATCACAGCATCACTGACTAGGAGGGTTGGGCAGGGACTTCTGGAGGTGATGTAATCCAAACCCCTTCTCAAAGTGGGGTCACCTGCAACAGGTTGCTCAGGACCATGCTCAGTTGTGTTTGAACAACCTCTCTGCTCAGCCTGTTTCTGTGTTTGACCACCCTAGCAGTATTATTATTTCCAAAGGAACTTCTAGTATTTCAGGTTTTTCCCCCATTGCCCTGTGTATCCTGAGAAGAGTCTCTCTGCCTGCCTGACTGCCCCTGTCAGGTGTTTATGCACACTGATCAGAGCCCCCTGAGCCGTCTCTGCTCAAGGCTGAGCAATCCCAGCTCTCTCAGCCTCCCCTCGTGGCAGATGCTCCAATCCTTTAATCATCTTAGCCTGCTGGACTGGTTCCAGTGTGTGTCTCTGCAGAGGGGAGCCCAGCAGTGCCCCAGCCCTGCAGCAGAGCCCCCCAGTGCTGAGCAGGGGAAGGGTCCCCACCCTGGGGGCTGGGGGCTGCCTTTGTGACCAGGGCTTGCTGCTGGCTCGTGCTCATCTTGCCCACCAGGACCCTCACCTTTGCTTGTGGTACAGCCAGTGCCCCATCTCAGTGATACCCTAAATAAAGGCCTCATTCATCTTTTGAGTTATCTTGCTTCCTTCGGTTTCCTTAATTACACCCTTGCTAATCATTTAAAAAGAACCCCATTGATCATGAGGTAGGCTACCACGGAAGCTGCCACTAAAACTTCTTGGAGGGTGGATTCTTCATCATGCTTCTGCCCATAACAGCAAGCATTTTTTGTAAGTTAGAGGCATTTTGTTTTCATTTGTACAGACAGGAAGGAGGTGGAGGATAGGGTGTATCTGACTGAAGCTTTAGCTCTCCTCCCTGTTGCAATTTGTAAAGCTGCTCTCCTATTTTTCAGCTTTCAAGCCTCATATGCTGAGAAACTAACTTCAGAACAATAAAATACCTCTGAGCAGTGTCTGGTCTCTCTCACACCACTAAACTAATCACTGCTAAATCACCCATCCTAGGCTGTATATATGCAGGAATTTAAAAGAGGCTTAAGAATGTAAAGATTGAGTTGCTAACCAAAATGAGCAATCTCTCATCAAAATCAGACTTTCAGCTGCAGGAATGAAAGAAACAAATGTATTACCTAAGCTTGCCTGTAGACTTGAGAAACGACAACACAATAAATATGCTCTACCAGGAAAACTCTTTAAAAGGAATGCTAAAAATGGAACTCTAAACATCCAGGTGACCATGGAATGAAGGATCAGCATGACTCCTGTAATTGAATGTGATGCAGTGTGAACTTATTTGACGTTTTGCTATAAATGTAGTGGCTCAAATCTCACATTTCAATGCCCTTTTCTTCTTTGCTATGACCTGTTGCATCACTTATGACAATTCATTGTGCTTTTCTTGTACTGCCTTGGATTGCTTTTTCCCCCTCCATTTGCAGCTGTTTTGTTCTCCCCATCTTCTTTTTACTTGCTTCACAAGGACTAATCTCAGATGGGGTCCTAGCAGACTGTAGAGGTGTGACACTGAAATACGGTTTTAAAAATTAAACTCTCTAGTCCAAGTCACCAGAGAGCCTGTCCCATTGTCTGTGGAATCCTGTGTTTATGGCTTTTCTTGTTCTGTCTTCCTGGTGATGTTTTCTGAGCTGATGTGATGTGACTTTACAGGAAGGTGGAAGAAGAAGTGTGACAAATTAAAACTGGTGGTCTTTTAGGTTACTTCAGCCAACAGCCTTTTATCACTGTCAAGCTGGCTCTTCTCAAAAATGTGTTTTTTTCACTGCACTCCTTCTCAGGTCCTTCAGAAGCTCTTTCACACCAGTTCTGTAAAGACTCCTTTAGAAAGAAGCCCCAAGTGCCCAGGCACTGGTCCTGTGCTCTTCCTCCTACCCTGTGCTAAGAAGAGGTAGTAGCAGAGAAGACCTGTGTGTCTGCAAATCCACTTCAGATCTGGTTTCTGATCCACTCCAAAATAAAATCATAGCATGTCTGTCTAGGAAGGACAGGTTTTATATGGACAAAAATGCAATGCATTTAGTTTGCAGAGGGAATACCATAGGTGTGTACAATTTAGTGAACGTTAGAAAAATGGTAAATTGCATTCATATTAAACCTTTTTGGCTTTCAGTTGAACGGAAATAGATCATGTTTCAAACTAGTCTTATGTTATACACTTTATTGAGACAGAATCTGAAAGAGAGATGTAACATCATAAACTAATACTAATATAAAAGTAATAAAACTTCTATAGTTACAGTAGATTAAAAAAAATAAGAATGTGAATTCTTGCTCTTTAGGGTATTAATTTTGAAGCTGATTGGGGTTGGGAAGAAACTGTCTCTGCTCAGTTTATTCCTCTATGGCTTAACACAGTTATTTTACATTTGTGGGAAGTATGTTGCTGGTTTTTGTTTTAGGTGGGAATGCTTATCTGATTTGGTGTATCCTTGATGTTTGAAGTAATACATGTCCTACTGTCATCTAATTGAGTAAAAACATGTGCAGCTGCACACATCTTATTCATAGCCTCTTTCCAAACCTACCAGCTAATCTAATCTCAGTTAATTGTTTGAGTGATTTCAGTGTCTACGAGAAGTAATTTGTCAACACTTCCCACACAAGACTGGGTTTTAAGTCATTATTGCTGGATCAAAGCATATGTATTCCTGTACTTCCTGCAGGTCCATGGGGACAACATGTGAATGTCTATACTCAAAGTACAGAAAATGGGAGAGTGTCTCTATGGGCACCTACTTTGTGCTGTCATATTGAGACTCTGAAGTTGCTCAGTTGGCCAGGGTTGTAGTAGCACTTCTCTTCTTCCTGTGCCTGACTTGTTCACATGCTGGTTCTTTGACAGCTGCAGGACATTGCTACAGAGGAAGTTTTCTTGTGTCTGAGCTTCATTCCCACGCTAGCCAAAGCTAAAAGAGGAGGAATGTGGCTCTTTGTCATTGGTGTCTGGACAGACCTCATCATCTCCTGAAGAAAGATGTCTTTTTGAAAGCTGATGTTTGACTCCTTGTGTGCAGCTGCTGAAGAACATTGGTCCTCTCAGAAGAGCAGGAGAGGATCTTCTCTTGAAGCAGTTGGTAGCTGCCATAATTGCTGTTTCTTATTCAGTGCAGTCTGTGGATGTAGTGACTTCATGTTTTACACTAGCTGGAAGCCCAGACCATTTCCTGAGTGTGCCATGATTTCTGTGCATGTGCCTGGTTTCCAGAAAGCACCTGGAGTTTACTTAAGTGTATGGATGGGGTTTTCTGTATGTGTGTGGCCCTTAAGTCCTATGCAGATCATAGAACCATACAAGGGTTTGGGTTGAAGGGACCTTAAAGATCATCAAGTTCCACTCATCCTACCATGGGCAGGGACACCTTCCACTAGACCAGGCTGATCCAAGCCCCATCCAGCCCACCCTTGAACACTCCAGCCCTTTATCATCTTCTTGGCCCTTCTCTAGACTCGCTCCAGCCTTCCATGTCCTTCCCTGGAATTTGTAATGGTCCTGTCAGGAACTACAGTGTGCAGAGAGAGCTTTTCAGCCATAGGCCATAAATCTGAAACTCTCCAGCCATTTTAGCAGCCAGAAGCATCTTAGGAAAGCTGTCCTCTGTGAACACAGGAGGTGGCTGGACTCCTTATGAGATGGGAGAGGCAATACCGCCTGCAGTACTCCCCAGCTTAAATGTTGCTGAGTGGTCTGCCAGGCCAAAAAGGAGAAGGTGCTCGCCTGGTGGGTAGGAGCAAGTGGCTTGAGGTGGACATCAGGAGAGCCAGCTGGAAGCTTTAGGAGATACAGTAGGAGCACACATAAGGAACATCATAAATTGATGAAAAAACTTCTGTTGTACAGAGGCAGAGTGTACTTCCCAGATGAGAGCTGCATGAAACAAAATTTCTTCAAGCTTGGTAATGTTGGATCCCAAATGCAGAATAAAGGAAGACCTTGAGAACAAAGAGGGACTGAGAGGTAGGGGACAATGTGATTGCTGAGGCAGCTGGAAGGAGATATGATCTTTCGTGGGAGGTCTTCTGGTTGAGCTGCACTAAATTTACCTTTGGCTTTTACTACAGGGAAAAAAGGTAGAAGGGAAAAATCACTGATATAGTTTTTCTGCATAATGTGTTTCTACTTACATGCATCAGAACAAAAAAGATTCAGTTCTTTGTGCATCAGGTCATATACCTGGGCAATTCCTTGCCAAAGCATGTGACAGCTGCAAATTGTCTGTACAAATTCCAGAGGAGTCTGAACAAACATTTGGAGGAGGGATCTATTGCTGGGAGGGAAAGGGGGGTTGCTGATTAGACAAACCACATCAAGCTCAGGAAATCCACTCAGCTGAAAATGTTTGAAAGCTGTGTGAATGTTAGGGAGGAAATATTTTATCTCTTTGCCCTGTTCTTGCTTTACCTTGGACATCCATTTATTGCCATTTTTGGGAAAGAGATTTTGAACTCTGATCTGCCCCAGCACAGTCTCACTCGCATCGTTAGGTGGGATTTTCCTTACTGCGGGGCAATCAAGCTGATGAATTCTTAAAAAAATAATCCCAAGCTAAAAATCAAGCAACACCTTTTTTTCCCCTCTCCCTCAGAGACAACTAGTTCTGGTACAGTGACTGTAATTACCAGGAGAGCAGAGCTCTGAGCCCTATGCCTGTCCTGGGGTTGGTGTTGGTGGCTGGCGCTGGCACAGCTCAGTGCCTCGAGGTCACTGCCCTCAGTCCAGGCTCTTCATGTGCATTTCTAGAAGCATTCACAACATCTTTTTGTGAGTGATAACTGTGAGTAGAGCAGGCAGATTGTTCAGATTTGTGCTTTGCACA
Organism: Zonotrichia albicollis; assembly: GCF_047830755.1. Lineage (NCBI taxonomy): Eukaryota > Metazoa > Chordata > Aves > Passeriformes > Passerellidae > Zonotrichia > Zonotrichia albicollis. The sequence goes on along the minus strand of NC_133826.1, from coordinate 10,839,422 downwards.
CATTCAGCATGCTCTTGGTACCAAAAGAAGCAAGCAGCCATGGAACAAAAGCTCCCTCAAAGTGTTATAGATTCTCCAAAGCTGTGCTGGCCCCAGGCAGGTTTGGAAGCAATTTGTTCTTACTTCTACTAAAGCTGCTCTTGTATTTTTATTCCTAATACCAGTTTTCAGGGAGATACTAATCCCTCTAACTAGGGGCACCATTTTTCAAAGTTCAGCTGATAAAAATTGATGGGAGTGAACCTGTTCTGCTGCTTCTAAAGCTTGGTATTAGCAGAAGGGCTGTCAATTTGATTCACTCCATGGCTGGCCAAGATATTAAAATGAAAACCATTGCTGCAGAGCATGTATCAGGTTGTCATAGTGGGAAAACATGCACTGGGAAAACTCAGAAATAATTGCTGCAAGAAAAGTGTGGTAACATGAGTAACCTGATTTGTTGAGAAGACTGGTTATTACACAGTTGCTGTTGAATTTAGCAAAGTGCTGATTGTCTCTGAAAATCTTCAGTCACTTTTAGCCTGTGGTTTAGCAGTGACATTTACAGAGCATTGATGAGGATCTGCAGGTTTTATAGTGGTGTTGCTTGTGAACATCATAGCCAAGTGCACTTAGCCTGCAGCTCAGGGAAAGCAAAATGTCCAGTGGAAAGGTACAATTTAGGAGGGCTGAGCCATGAGCATTACAGAGGCAGGGAGAGTAATGTGGGATGATCCTGTACTGTTTTCTCACTCCACAGCTGGCTGTTTGATCACTTGCCCAAAGAGCACCCATAAATACTTGTGGGAAGTTCTCCTTTTGGCCAACAGCATTGCTATTTTGCTGGCTAATGCAGATCTGCAATTTCTCTTGTCATTGAGATCAGCAGATACTTGGCTAATGTAGTCCTTCAACTTTTCTGTTTAGACAAGGAAATTTAAGAATATCCTGAGTTAGATGGGGTTGTGGACTTGAACTTTTTTTAAACTACTCTAAGTTATATGGGGAAATAATTTTTAGAAAAATTTTTGGGAAAAATTTTGAACTGCAGTAACCACATTTTGTAGGATTTGCTTATAGCTTTGGAAAAAAGTTATTGATTGCCATTATTTATTTATTTAGTAGGTTGAAGCATAGCTTTCTTGTTATTTGTTGTATTTTACGTCTCTAAGTTCAAAGAAGAGACTAAGCATTTGTTGATTTATTGGAGGGTAGAGGTACTTAAGACTTAAAGATATTAGAAATAGTTGGTGATTAAGATTACTCATCTTATGGTCGTTTTCTTTGCCAGTGCATTTCAAAGCTTTCACTTTGCAGGCTGAGGGCTTTCATGCCTTTTTTCAGTTTTTCTTAACAAGGTGATTGTTTTGTTAAAAGTAAGATTAAATGAGAACAAAATGACTGCAATTTGTCATTTTAATGGAGAGATTTCTTGCCCTGTCACACGAAGTGTGTCTGCTTCCAAAATGTCTGTGGTGAAAAGTTTAATACTTTTAAGAAGTGGAAAGAAAACACAGAACACCTTCTCTATGACAGATGTAAGTTGAGAGTAGTTGTTTGTGTAGTGCCATCTAAGTGGTTAGACAAACATAAGTGAGCAAACAAAAGAATGAGAAAAACCCCCCAAAACTGGATGATGTTAAAAAAATACAGAGAATGGACTGAATTCCAGGCCAAGGCAGAAACTAGCTGGTGGAGTCTCTGGAGGACAAGTTCAGTGAGGAGCTGCTGAAGGAGCTGGGGGTATTTAGTCTATTTAGTCTAAAGAAAAGAAAGCTCAGAGGGAACCTCATCACTCTCTATGGGATGAGAGACTGAAAGGATGTTCTAGTGTGGTGGGTGTCCTTCTCTTCTCCAGGATAAGAGGAAATGGCCTCAAGTTGTGCCAGGGGACGTTTAGATTGGATATTAGGAAATTTTCTCCACCTTTTCCAAAATCAAGCAGTGGAATAGGCTGCCGAGGGAGGTAGTGGAGTCACCATCCCTGGAGGGAGCTAAAGGACATTTAGATGTGGCACTTGGGGACATGGTTTAGTGGTGGCCTTGGGAGGGCTGGGTTAATGGCTGGATTTGATCTAAGAGGTCTTTTCCAACCTAAATAATTCTGTGATTCTTTTGTGTCTCCCTGGTGGATTAATGGAGATGCTGAGTTGCTCTCTGTACTTTGTTCCACCCACACTCTAAGGGTATGGAAAACTCCTGGGTGTGGCAGGATTTCTGTGTCAGCTGGCAGTGCTGCACACTGGAGCTGCTTCATGTTGGTTTGCCTGAGGGGGGTCACTGGGAGAGTATCAATTGTAGGAGTGAATTTATTGATGCTTTCTACAAAGGCTGAATGCAGTTGACGCAATTAAACGTTGCTACTGGGACAAAAGTAGTGGATCAGCAATGTTCACTGCTCTTTGTAAAATTCAGAAGCAAATACAAATGTGGATGATGAATACGCCTGCAGCATTTCTTTGCTTTGGAATTGGAATCACGCAGACTGCACTTTGTCCATGTGTTGAGCTCCCTTTGATAACAGCCAAAGATGTGTAATTTTCACTTCAGCCGTTGTGTCTTGTTTTCTTTCCCACAGCTGTAGGAGAAGTGCTTTCTCTATCAAGGATACTGAAAGAGAAGGCATATTTGTGAGAAGTTTTTATCCCCTCATCTTCACCATAACCATTTCCTTTAGTAGCTAATAATGTTTAGTATTTGTTTCAGTGGCTTACATCAATCTCAAATGCATAAACCAGCAGTATCCTTTTTTCTTGTGGGAAATTGTTGAAATGAAGTATCTCATTGAAAAACTCCATTCCTGGAATGAGGACTGCTGTACTGTTCTTCAAGTGGAGCAAAAAGAACTGGGAGGGTGTCTCTGCTTTGATTAGTGAGGCAGGGAGGATATCAGTTCTTCCAGGAGATTTATAGCATTTTAGAAGGTAGGCTTTTAAGAGCATACCTTGTGCTCCAGTCTCCATCAAGCCTCTTGGCGGAGTCCTTTGAAGTTACTGCTGTGGGTGCTGTTGTTGCTGCATGGTCTCTTGCCAGATGTGTGATGAATTTGGACATGGGGACACAGCAGAGCAGAGGGCCCTGGTTGGATGAGGGCAGTGAATGTGCTGGCTGGAAGGACAGACCTTATTTTTCACACCTGTTTTTAGGTAGGACAGGAGAAGTCCACGTGGCTTGTGGTTCTTTACTTCATCAGGGTAGTCAAGTCTCACCTCTAGTCTCTTTTTCCTGCCTGATCTCTAACTCAAGCCAGACACTTTCTGTGTGGGGTGATGAGGAAAGGATGGAGCTGTCTGTGCTGGCACTGTTTGCAGCTTTCTCCACAGCACCCACTTGCTCTGTGAGTCAGTAAGTCCTTTTGGTTTTGTCAGGTGGCCTCTTGCATGGAAACTCTTCTATGGCCAGTCTCTGTGCCTTATCTTTGGAAACAGTACCTAGAAAGAGATTTTACAGAGTCTTACCCTTGGTTTGTTAACATACTTGTTTATTTTTAGAACCATGGGACCAAAGGGGAGAGGCGTATATTAAATAGTGCTGATATTATCTGGAAGATTTTAGTGCATGTTGCTTTACAGATTACCACTCTTAGGCTAAGGGCTGGAATTAATAAGGTGACAGAGGAGCCAGAAAATTACATTAAACTGGACATTAGGTCCGTGTCAACCCTATCAAGCATTATATCCAGTTACAGATGTACCTTCTGGCACCTAGGGGGATAGGTCCCTCTGAGAACACTCTTTCCACTTGGGCTTTTGGCCTTTTTTTCTTTTGTTCAGGCTTTCAGTGAAGTCCTTGGAGGTTTTTGCATCTGGTTAAAGGAAGAAAAAAGCCTCTGTCTGAATCTTAAATAATAACAACTGGCTGCCCTCACTTTGTCCTGGACTACAATGTGAAGTCTATTGCGCAGCAGAGAAACAGAAATGCATCTGGAATTTTTCCCTTTGAGATTGATATAGATCTCATTAATAGCAGCTTTGTGATCTTTCTGTAACTGTTTTTCAGCAAGTGAAATTATTCTGATAGTAATGTTTGGGGTTTCTTTGTGTACATTCTACAAATGCACATCTGGTGGCTGCACCTAGTAGATGGCACTTAAAGCTACATTATCTTGTTTCACCTAATAGAAGGAAAAAAGCTTAATCTCTGGTTGGATGAATGATGCTGCTTTGACTTCTTGGCAAGCTTGAAAAATCACATAATTGCTCCTTGAACAACTTCCTACAAGAAGGAGCATGACAAGCTAAATTGTTTAGGTCTTAGGAATTTGTGCAATAGAGAACATTTCCACTCTCACTGTTTTTGAAGTTAAGATGTCCAACTGCTTAATGGTGCAGTTGGTGTGGATTTCAGACAAAAAAGCACTGTCCAATTTCAAGGTGTTTGGGGAGAACTGTGCTTGCCCACCATCACTTATGCTTGTCCAACACCTCCTATGCTTTCAGTCCCTTCTTGTTTCCACTGAAAATTTTGGTCTCATTTCTAGTTCATATCTTCCTGTTTTCTCAAAGGAACTGCAGACCTGATTTGGTCATTGCTATGCCAGTTTCTCACATGAAATGCACGTTATGATAACTTTAAAAAAAATCTTCTGAAAATAACTGACAAAAATGGTAAGAAACATCTGTATAATTGTCTTTGAGCATCAATTTGTGGTGTGCAAAGAAGATTCACTTCTTGTCTTTGTTTCTTTGCATTTAATTGTCTGCCTGTCTTGTGTGCTGTAGGCAGCTGTCAGAGCAATAGCTTCTGCAGACTTTTTTCCCTCACATTTACTATTTTCCTCTCATTTCCTGTTGGTGTGTGAAAGCAGGCTTGTCCCTTGCATGCATTTTCATTGAGGAAACCTTCTCTGGATCACCTTAAAGTCACTGCAGGGAGTGGCACTGATGAGAATTGCAACCAGCAAATAGTCAATAATAATGAGTCAGGACAGAAAATTCATGCAGTTGAAAAAGAATGGTTTCTTTTTATTCCTCCTCAGGTTTCTGAGCATTTAGTAGTTATTGAGGTCTCATTTCCAACTATAAGTCTATAAAAATATTTTTTTATTTGCTGTGAGATTTTTTTTAACATGAAGGCTGAAGATTCTCCCAGGAGTGTGATATGAGGAACTGTGTTCTGTAGAACTTTTCAGAATGTTGCCATACATGTAAGAAAATCAGAAGAGCTCACAAGACTTCTCTTAATGCCATGTGTATTTCACAACAGACTAATGTTTTCCATATTGTGTTAATAGGAATTTTTTGTCTAGCTTCTAAAATGGCATTGGTCATTCCAGAAGTGTATGAGCCTTGAAAAAACTAAAGACTCTTTTCACTCAGATCAACTTATCTGTTTCAGTTACAATTATTGAAACATTGACATTTCTTCTGCCAGCATCCTCACTCCTGTAAGACTTACGCAGGGAACTTTGGCCTCACGTGGATTTTTGAGCTGGATAAGAGCAATGGGCCAGAGGTGAAGGAACATCAGGCATTCAGAAACTGAATGAATGATGAAGTCCAGTCTTCTGTCTATGCAGACACCAGATCATACAACCCCTTTCATAAAATGACCAAGCTTCACGTCAAGTAATTTGTTTTGTACTTTCCTGTCTTCATTAGCTTCCATAACAAAGCTGTTCTGGATTTTTTTTAAAGATTGATGGCCTTATTTTTGTCTTTAGCTGGTTGTATCAGGATCAAGTCTCACTCATTTTGTGCTTAGCTGTTCATTAGCTTCAGCAGCTCTTTCCCTTCTGTGCCACATCCCCTGTGCTGTACATCAGCAGAGCAGTCACATCAGTTCTGTGCTGGGCTGTGCTGAGCAATATGTGCATTTTTGGCTTAGCTGATGGTGGAAGGCTCTTTTTTATCAGTGTCCTGTTCCCTACATGTGTACCAATCTCTTTACAGCATTGAGTGTTCCAGACTCCTTCTACAGCAACATAATTACTTGTGAAGTAATGAATGAAGGCCACTCAAAATTTTACTATCCCCTCCAATGATTTGAAATCTGAAGATTGGTCTGAGACAGTAGGATAACCTCAAGATAGGCATATACATTAAACGATGCGGTAGGAGAAGATGAGATCACAGCTTTTGAAACAGAGAAGTGCAATTTGTTGTGCTCCACCATAAGACTGCTGGCAGCTCAGGACAGTCAGACATGGCCAGTGGTGGCAAGAATGAGCAGTGAGTGGCAATAACAGGGATTAACTTCTCTCTGCAGGAAGGATAAAGAGAACATTAAGTTGGCTTTATGAAAGTACCGTGCAGTCACTACATTTAACAGACTGGTTAATTAGTGTGATGAAAGACAACAGGTCAGTGCTGGGAACTGTGCCCATCCTCTGCAGTCTTTTGGAATGGTGTTAGATCTTCACCAGAAAACAAGAGATCCCTGGATACCCTGCCTTTTGGGAGTGCAGTGTTGAACAGCAGCAGACCCTCCATGACTGCTCTCCAGTTGGTGTTCATTAGAAAGCACAATCCCCTTCCTGTTCCAGCAGAGTATTAGCAGGAACATAATTGTGCTAAAGCCTGGCCAACTGGCAGAACTTCTGGCTGGCATCTTCTGTGGGAGCTAATTCTTTCTTTTTGGGAGAAGTGTCGGACCTTTCACCTTCCCTCTTCATCTCGTTTTTTGTTTGCACAGAAGGCTTTGGAAACCCAGGCAGTAATTGCAGTCTGCTTTCGCTCACCTTCATCATGTTTCCAAATACCACATAATCTCATCTATTTGGCTCAGTGCTCCCTCAGAGTTCTTGAACCCCCCACCTGGCTTTTTGTAGGAAGAATGAGCTGTAATTCAATCTTGCATCATTGACAATAACACATGAGAAACAAGCTAAGACATTGAAATGATGTTAGAGGACTGGTTTTTAAACTAACAGAACCTTGTGTTGTTGAGAAGGTAGCTTTTCACCCTTGCATAATTGTGTTTTGGTATTAGAGAGTTTTGTGAACAATGACAAATTTTGCATGTTGTCTTATAAGCTGCTGCATGAGGCAGGTCAGGACAAAGTTTCTGCCTGGTCTGAATTTTATAGTTTTTTGATTTGTTTGTTTTGGTTTTTTTTCCAAGGGGAAGCCAACCTTTAAACCAAGCTTCTTGTTATTTTTGTGCATGCATGTGTGTTTTCAGTCTGAAATGTTTGGAGAATCAGGAGGAAAGTGTGAGGATTTCATCAGAGCAAGCAAACTGATTTCTTTCTGTCTTTAATATTTAGTTTATCTGAAAACTTTTCCAGTCCCCTATGACTAATTGCATTATGTGGGTAAGCTGCTCAGGACACTTTGTTGGACTTTATGCATGTCAGAACACAGTCAGTGAGCAGGAGGGACTGAGCCAATGTTAAATCATTCTTTGATTTTGTGCCTTGGTGGTGCCATAAGCCCAAGACATTAATGACTGCAGAAAGGTTAAACTTTACGTGTCTTCCTGTTTATCACAAAGGTGCGGGGTACAAACAGAAAGCACTCTTGGCAGGCAGCAGGCTGGAAAATCCACGTGCTGCTTATCTGCTGTGATTGTACTGAAACTTGATTACCATATATGAAGAGAAATACTTAAGAAGTGCAAGGATTCTGAAGGGCAGCTCTTGATTTCCAGCCCAGCTGTAGCTTGGCTAGTTGGTCACCTCCTAGCAATGTTAGCCCAGTATGAAAGTGGTTTTAGATGAAACAGACCTGTGCAGAACTTCAAAAGATCATCTATTTGCATTTCCCTCTAAAAGTAGGCACAGCTATGGCTAACTGTTTTTTAATAGATATAAACTTGTTAAAAATATTAGAGTCAAATCAGAAAGTGGTGTAGTTGATGTGAGTTCTGTAATCCATATCCAGACAGTAGATTTCAATGTGTAATGATCTCAAACATTTTTTTAATGATTAAGTTTTCTTTGCTGCATTTTAGGACTGGTGTTACTACTTCTCTTTACCAGGGAAGTAGATATTTTATCTTTCTCTTTTGCAGCAGCCTTGTAATATTTATCATGTACTCCTCCAGTTTTTTCTATACTAAACAAAGGTGGTTGTTTTTCCCAGCTTTCCTCAGACATCATCTTTTCTAGACCTCAGATATTTTTCAGAGTCTCCTATGGCCTTTTTTTTCAGTTCGTTCATGTTTTTCACATGAGGCCCAGAATTGGACATGGTCTTGAGTTGATGCTTTCTGATCTTAAATAAAGTATTTAACAGGTTTTACAGCTGTAATAGTTACATTTTTCATTCATGATAGGATGTTTATCTTTCCTGCAAGAGTATAATATTGTTCTTTGTATGAACCACGGCACTGAGAATGGGAGCCTTTTAAGATACATCTTGGAGCAGCTGGTCCAGCTCTAAATAGAGCAATGAGAAAATGAGAAAAGGGCTGCACTGATGAGTTTAAACAACCTACTAGGTGATGGAGAGCAGAGGGCAAGAAGGCTGAAGATGTTCCAGAGTGCCTCAAAGATACAGAGCAATCATTCACAGGGGAGTAGGCAGGGATAACTGCTACATGGTCTGTGGGGTTTGGGTTCAGTTGATTTTACCTGCCCTTTGCTTATGGAATAAAGCCTGTTCAAAGTAATCTTTTTGGAGTGGTGGTGACATTTACTGCAGAGCACTGTTCTGCTGTGTCATTCAGTGGTGTCAGAGTGGGGAGTGGCCACGTAGCTGAGACCTTTGCAGCCTGAAAGAGGCAGCTGCAGACACACACAAGGGTCTGTAGGGACAGAGGGCAGGGGAGAAGATGGGTGGGGATCTGTGGCTCACACTCTCTTGTAAAGAGTTAGGTGGTCTCAAATGGCACTGGCAGGGTGCTCTGACCAGCCATGCCTCAGTGCTACATTCTCTCTGCCATATTCTTTTATTTTAGACTTCTGCAGTTTGTTAAGATCAACTTAATTTTTGACGTGATCTCTGCTGTTAAAGATATTCTTCTTGCAGCCATCTTTTTTGGGGGGAGGGTTGTTTGCTGATATAGGAAAACTGGTTGTAGGATGGGGTTAATCCTTATTAATGCAGTTTCTTAAACTTTTCAGCTCCTTGAGGAATCTTGGAGCTGCTTGGATTTTTGACAGAGGATTAATGTCAATAAGAAATGTAAAATCAGGATGTCACAAACCTCCTCATTCCTATGCTGTCACACCATGTGGCTCCCCAGAGAAGGGAGGCAAGGGAGACAGCATACTTCTAGGTCTCAGTAATGAAAAAGGAAAAGGTTAGTTTAGATTCTCTCTCTCTCCATAAATGCCTGTGTCAGGGCTAATGATTCAGTACTCAAGGGCTTCGGTTTGTATTTAATTAATAACATTGGTAGACTTTGTGCCTTCTGTCTAACCATGGATGCTTTTGATCATCGGCAAACAGAAGATAGAAGTCATGCCAGTGTAAATAAATAATTTATGTGTGGTTTAAAAAAAGAGAGAGAAGCTGTTCCTGCCCCTTTACAAATGCAGTGTGCAGGTTCTGCGCAGCATTAGGTTCTAGCACTGTTTAGGCTTTTTTTTTTATTTCAGCTTTCAGTTTTCCAGCACTACTGATTCTCCTTAATTAAAGAATAAACAAAAGCACAGGTCAACTTAAAGGAGGATGTTTTTAAAAAAGGGAATATCTGAAATATAAGCTCACAGTGGAGCTTGGTGGCTGCCTGTCTGCCTTTCCTTGGTGTCGTGGTTCCTTAGAAATATGGTGCCATCTTCTCCTTGACTCATTCAGGAACTTGACCTTTTCTTCATCCCTCCTCGTTAAAGCCAAAGACACATAAATCAGTTTATTTCTTTTTCTTTCTCTGAGACGTAGCTTTTTATCTTCTACACATTTATGTATTAATTGCCAGGAAAGCAGCAGGTAAGGAGTAGGGAGGAGATTCTGGTCAAGATTCAATGTCTAAAATTGTCCCATAGTTACCTTGCCTAGTGACTGCAGGATACTTTGGGAAGTTAGTGCTGCTTATGCTGAATACTTCTGTGCTCATCAAAGAGGAGCAACTGTGAAGTGGTCTCAGTGTCAGGGACAAAATGGAATGGCTGAAAAACTTGGCTGGGGAGCTTCTGGCAGGCTGGCTCTGCCTTCAGAAATGCTTTGGGGTCACAACTCTTCTTGTCAGGGAGGAAAGAACTGGAAATGTAATGTTTTGTCACAAAAGCCAGAGTCCTTTAGGCACAAATATATATCACATTTTTGTGTGATTATAGATTTCTGTTTAAGAACAGTTTCTGGCAGAACGTTCGCTTCCTTTTGCTGTGCGTAGTGACACATTGTTAGAGATTTTATTGCTGCTTTGTATGAGGAATTCAAACTTGAGAACTGGGAGAGATTTGTTTTGTACCTCACAATTATCATGTCAAGCATTTAGTCCATTTAGATGTCATTTGTGTTTTAGCAGGGTATGCCATTCAAACCAGTGATTGTAGATGGGTGGCATTTCTCTCTCAAATTACAGACGTCATAAGTGTGTGCCACAAGCAGCCAAATTCCTCAGCTTTTCAGGGTGTCAGGTGCAATGAGGTTGCAATATGTCTGTTCTGGAATTTGGGGTGGAGTAGAGAGGAAGTGCTTAAAATTTAGAACTGAAAAGTCAAAACTTTCACTTTCTGTGCTGTTTTCTGAAGGAGCACAAACCTGTTTTGGGTCTGGAGCTCTGTGGTTGCCAGTGAGGCCAACCTGCCTTTAGGCAGCTGTGACAGGCAAAATGCAGCATCCCGTACCCAGCTGCTCAGTACTTGCAGAGCTTTAACATCATTCAGAAACATTTGCCTTTTCTGTTTGACAGACTCCCATGCATTCCTTGGAATGTATTTTAGGTGCTCTGCAGAGAGCATTCCCATGGCCTGTTTGAGACAAATCCCAATATTTCCTGAAGGGTCCTGGAGTACGCCAGATGCAGTTCAGAGCTGAGACAGAACAGCCATGCTCCTGGAGAGTCTGGCAGACAGCATTTCCCTGTCACTGCTGGACATCAGCTCTGGCTAGCTCTGATTTATTGAGGTGGCAAAGCGCATGAGCCTACAGCATTCTTAATTTCTTAATATTTCCCAAACAGAATTACTTTCAAGATTTATGGGAGCAAAATATCTTCTAACTTGCTCCCTTTTTTCCCATATGGATATAATATTTCCCTAAAACTGTTCTTCCTCCTTAAATGAAGCAGAAGTATGAGTTAAAAGTCCATTTTTCTGCCCCTGTATACAGGAGTATTAAATATTACCAAATAATGGTAGCTAGTCTAAGGCTGTCATGTTCTTTGCTAGAAAAATCCCTACATTTATTTGTAGCAAATACAAAAAAAAAGGCCAATGATCATTTCACCCCTTCTTTGGCATCACTTTGGTGCCCTGGTTGTCACATGCAGAAGCAATACCACAGAGCATTAGATCAGTCATGCCTTGAGCTTCAACTGATTTTGGGGACTCCCCTGTGCTCCAGGGAGTCTTAGGAGGACCTGACTTCCCTCCTGGTTTTACCAGGCACCTTTTGTAAATGGAAATCTGCATTAGGGAAAGGATTTCCTTACTCCACATCAGACTACTGTAAATTGGCTTTTCCAGATGTATCACTTCCAAACAGAGCAGTTATTTGCATGTATAAATAACACTGCTTCTGAGTTAGGCTGGTGCATGGGGAGAGCAGGGACCACTCTGTGGGAACTGGCTTCTGCTGAGAGTTCAGGGGGTGGCTGTAGAGGAAGGGCTGCGAGCATCTCTGCTGTAGCCCTTCAGCTCATAAAAGCTCTTGCATTGCATGACCAACCTGCAAAGATTCCTCCTGTTGGTGTTGGAAGTGGGTGGAGGTAAGTCCCTGGAGACGCCCCAGGAATCATAATAATTATATTTTGGTGCCCCAAGATGTGTGAGAAAACATTGAACTAATTTGTCAGGTTATTGAAGTTTTTAGGATATTTTCAGAGTAAATGTGTTACAGTTAATGCTATATTGCTCTTTATTTGTTTTAAAATAGGCCTGTGGGGTGTTCTTACTTAAAAGCTTCAGAAGCTCTAATATATCTAACATACCACCCCCACCTTTTCCCAGATAAAGTTATATATTCTGTATTCTCAGCTCTGGAAGAAACATTCCTTTCCTTCTAGATCAGCCATGTCATCTGTGCATCTTGCTTTTATGGTTATAGATGATCTTATTAAAGATTGCGTGAGTGGATGTGAAGCAGTATGCATGGGTGAATCTGAGACTTCTTGTTTTGTTAAATTCTCCTGGTCTCTTTCCCCTTTCCATAGATTTCTGCATTTGTGATTTACTGGGCATCTATGATAGGACTTCACTTGGACCAGTTTATAATTTAGATTTCATTCCATCCTTTCCTCACTGTGCTGCTATTTGAAATTGTTGCTCTGTACCTGGCTGTGACATAGTGTGGGTGAGTTTATCCTAAATCAGATGGTTCAAGGGTTGTCTGACTGCAATAAGAGTTGCATGCTGAGTTCGGAAACAGCCCGAAGGGAGAGCTAAACCCATGGCTTACACCTGTCCTGTCCCATGTGTAGGTTGGCCAAGCTGGATCTATTTCAGGGGCCTGTACCTTACTCTGTGGTGGAGATGTTTTCTCTGACTCTGAACATGTAGTACATTCCTTTTCTTGGTGGGATTGACTTTGATCCAGAGCATCTCTGCTAGTGTTTTGATATGATTGAATGAACAGATTTCTAATGGTATTAACATACTTTCTAGCATACTTGTTACACTCAGAAATGGTCCCATATGGAAGTTAATGTTTCTATATTTGCTAATTGTTTCCTTTTCTCTGGCCACTGTAGTAATTGTTTCTAGAAGAGATAAATTTTTACTAGCCGCTGTGTTTGTGTGTTGAGGGTATAATTAGGATAATGTATTTCCATAATGACATGGTTAAGAAGGACTAGGTCTCTTTTTTGTAAGGGATTCTGGATAGATTGTAACTGTTTGGTTTGGCAGGAACCTCTCTTGAATCATTTATGTGTTAATGAATGCTGAAGAAGGCACTGAATTTCCATTTCCTTTCTCTGTAAACTACAAACTGCTTCACGGTCTCCTGAACTGTTTTCTTGCCTGTGTGGTGATAGCTGCTGTGTGTGTGCACAAGTGAGGCCGAAGCAGACTCCTCACACGCTCACACAGGCAGCACGGAAACTGGCTTGGGCTCACAAAGCTGGAAGTCAAACTGCCTAAACCCTGCTTGCAATTTACACTTTATTGTAGCTAAATTAATAGCCAAACAGTACTGGGGCAGTTTTAAATTCCTGAGTGGAAGTGATTGCTAGGTCCGTGACTTGAGTGATTTGAGTGGTGACACAAATTCTGGCACCTTTGTTTCACCTTTGGGTAAAAGCAAAATCTTCCACATTACTCTGTTGCCAGTGACAATGTAGAATCAACATTTAGGTATGGATTCTCTCAACATTCCTGCAGAGGTTTATCCTTCCTAGTTCAGGAGTTAATTTCTTTCTCATTTTGGTTTTCTCAGGTTCTCGAAGCCGGCACCAATGTTCTTGGACGATTCCTTCAGGAAATGGGCACGTATCAGGGACTTTGTACCCCCCTTTGGAATTAAAGGACAAGGTATGAGAAAACTGCAGCTGTTGGAGGAGAAGGTGGTCTGCACATGCTTGCCCCATTTTCTTTTCTGTTTTGAAAACTCAGGTGGTCCTTTGGGCTCAGTTTATTTCCCCTGTTTGAGAGAATTATTGTATATGTAGTTCTGAGAAATGCAGAAGGGTTTTTACAGCTGGACCATGGACCTTGGAGGCTGGCCTTAGGGAAGATGGTTTAGTACATGTGGAGAGTCAGTGCAACAACGGCAATTGAGACCAACGACCACATTCTAGAAGAAGCATTTTGACATTGGCTGCCAGAAGACCTTGTAGCAGCTTTGCTGACAGCAGCAGAGGGTTCAAACTGGTTTGAAGTGCTTTGGGCTTGACCACTGATACAAATCTTCATTTTCTTATAATAGAATTTTATAGTTGGTCTACTTATTTACTTATATGACAAGTAAGAAAAGTATGTTCAGACGCTTTGATGGTAATTTTAATATGCCCTATCCTCCAGCTGGAGCGAGGCAGAAGGGGCTGTGTCTCAGGTGTGCTGTGGAAAGCAGGAGTTGTGGCTGGTGGATGAGATGGGAGCCAGTAGCCCACTCAGAAGATGGTCTGTTTTGGGGTGCCAAGCTCATACTTGTCCCACATGTGCAATCACAGCCTCTCTGTCCAAGTGATGGTGGAGCAGAAGGCTTGTGCTCTCTGCAGTGATTTACTGCAGACTATCTGAGGTCCTGTGTATTTAATAAGTTTTTGTGGCATTACATCAACTTGGAATTTTTTTTTTCCACTGACAAACTCAAGATTACAGATAATCCTGTAGGAATTTAAATACCTGGTGGAGAAAAAACTGCAACCACAGAAAGCTTGGCTCTGTGTCTCTCCCTGGAAGCAGGTGTGGTAGTTATGGAACAATCTTTGATCAAATCAAAGGCTCTGCTGACAAATTGCTTTTGGCTTGCATCAGTTCCCTTCTTTGTTTTGTCCATTCCTTGTCCAGTCAGTCTTTTGCAGCTCAATAGGAAGCTAATTACTGTCCTCTAAATCAGCCAGCAGGGTTTGCAGCACAGAACTAACAGTGGCAGCACAAGTGGGAGGCTGCTGTGACCACAGCAGGGCTTGTCCCCTTCTAACCATCACACACGGTATACAAAGCTAGGGCAAGATGCCTGGCCAGTGTGGAGGTGGGATTTACAGGTTACATGTGATGTCAGCTAGACCTAATAAAAATCATTCCATTAAACTGAATCCAAATAGAGAAATCCACCAAAAGAGAATGACAGAATGGCTCTGGCAGCCTTCTCTCTGGGTTTGTTGCCAGCTTGTATCACCACTGCAATGTTATGTAAATCTGGTGTTTTATATTGGATTTCCTCAGTTAAAAAGAGAAATGAGAAATTGCCATTATTTAAATGGCTGTGAGCTGAAGCCATGGGACGGAAACCGTTGAATAGGTTATTTTTTTAACACCCTCCTGGGACTGAATTTTGTGCCAAGTTTCAGTCTGGAGCAAGTTCTGTGTGTGGGAGGGTTGAATTATAAATCTGTGTAGCCCCGGATTTCTAATGGCCCCGCTGACAGGCTGTGAGTCCTAGCGATGCGAATGGCGCCCTTTCATGTTACACATCACTTGGAATTCTTGCATCAGTCTTTTCTGGCTGTCCCATGGGATGCATTTGGGCTCAGACAACTGATTGGATGATGGAATCAGCACCTCATTAGGGCTTTCAGTCAGGGCCATCTAATGATATCCAAACAAATGATCCAGGCAGGCAGCGTGGAGCTCAGTCACGTGCTGGTGCAAGGTGAAGACTGTCAAACTGGGATGTGCATGGGAAAAGGAGTAGTCAGGGTGGCTGAGCAAGTGTAGAGAGATGTGGCTGTGTTGAAACAGACAGGGCAGGAGCTCTGCTCTGTGTGTTAGGCAGCCCCATGGCACCGTCAGCTGGGATTTCCGATGTGCACCACACTGGGAAACGTGATTGGTGTTCATAGACACCGACTGCAGCTGAGATGGCAATGGGAAGACCTTGCTGAGAACTGTGGTGAATATCACCTGCTGTTCTTAAGTCACTGTGATCCGTTCCAAGTGCAAAATGGCTTTTTGTTTGTTTGGGTCTTTTTGGTTTTTTCGTGTTTGAAATACATCTACAGGACGAGCTCACTTTCAGTGATGCTGCATGTTCCAAGGAACTTCTAGAAACTAATCTGTGGTAGCTTGAAAATGCTACAGTTATGAAACCAAGGGATTAATGGTAGCTTGGAAGATAATCCACCATTTCTACTTTCTTTTATTAAAGTTTCTATTCTTACCTAAGCTTTGCTTTGTCTCTGAAAAAAAAGCTGAATTAAGTCCTTTTTTATCCATCACTTTGTGTTTACTGGTTCAAGAAAGGACAGTTCCAAGATTGCTAGAATGAGTCTTGCAATATTTAGGAGAAGGCAGCTTTTGAGGAGTATTGTCTACTGGGCTGCACTAATTTGGAATAACATCTCTATAAATTACATGTAAAAGAATAGAAATGGCTCAGAAATTTTCAGGGCAGGACTACTGCTCTTTAAAGGTTATCATATCAAAGAGAAGGCAGTATGCTGATCATTTTGACACAGTCCATCAGAGATTTTCATTTTCTTTGATGAGAATCTGATTGTAAAGACAGCTCTCCTATCTCCAGATGCTTAAAAGTACTCAGTACAACATAGAAAGTTTAACAGTGCTTCTTTGTGAAAGATTTCTTGCTCCTTCACTCCAGTGGTTATTTTCTGATTTGGCCATCAGCCCAGGCAAGGAGGTTTTATGGACAGAGTGCTCCATTCTTGGCAAGAGCATTTGTGTGTAGAAGCCCTCAAGGTGAATAGGGTCCTGAATATGAAAGTTTTTAGACTTTCCCTGAATGCTGCTGGTTGTGAAATGGACTATTGCAGTAGGAATACTGCACATCCTGTGTCAGATGGGAAACTGCTGCTATTGTCAGTTAACAGCCTTAGTGATTACTTGCATTCTGTGAAAGAGGCACAGAATAAGCAGGTGGCAACCCTGCTGCTTTCTGAGATGAGGTGTGTGTTATGAAGTCTTGATCAAACTCTCTTTGAACAGTGGTTCTGAGAGTCCTCAATTAGTTATTAGAAATAGATGAAGAGGAACTGAAGAGCAGCTGTTGCACCTTTTTCTTAACCTCTCTTAAATGGGTAGAGTTTTAATAAATGTTGTAGTTGTTGACTCTGTTCACCAAAGATCTGGACCAAGGATTGGTTCTAATTACTTGATCACAATGCCCAGGAACCTGGGACAAAAGCAGAGGTGAGAGCTGTCAGGAATGTTGGAGCTGATCCAGCAGTTTGAAGATGTTGTTGCTTTCATCATAGGTGTCTGTAGCCCTTGTGGAAACTGTTTCCTCCGTGTGCAGAGAACAGGGGAAATAATAGGTATGAATAGGTGTGATTATGTTTGGGCACCTTAAAAGGTCACTACCAGTACCTAGTTTGGCCATTCATGTAACAGTGGCTCTAGCTTTTGCCCAGTGACTTCTGCAGCTGGCTGTGAACCCATGAGATTATATTTCAGAATCTGGATCAAGATTTTTAAATGAGGAATGCCCATGTTGACAAACAGGCCAATGTCATGTTTGACTGCACTTGCTTTTAGAAACTGAGATTGTCTGCCACATCAAACTTGTTGTCCCCTACTGTGGGATTTGACAGAGTCTGGAAACGGGATGGGCCACTCGAAGTGCTTGGAAACGATGACTCCATCTCTATTAATAAATAAAGTGGTTGTCCTGTGGTCGTGAACGCTGTTGAGCTCATTGTTCAAACAGATTAACTCCCTGCCCCCCACAAAAATAGAGTGGCTATGTCCAGGCTTCCTATCAAGAAAGGTCACTGGCCTGTATTAGCCTGTGAATGCGTGAGAATTGTAGAGGAGGATGTTTGTTGGCCCTGGTGAGCACATCTGGGACTGTGCTAACACTTTGTTAGTGTGGACTCGAGCAGGACCATGCAGGACTATGCCCTGCTGCCAGTTTGTTTGCTGGTGTGGTTTGTTTGCTGGTGTGTTTATAGCCAAAGTGAGGAACATGATGAAATTGGTCAAGTCTCACAGTTGTCAAGAAGATCAAACTGCAACAAGATGTTGGAACTCTAAAAGCTCCAAATGTCAAGGGTTCCTGTGGGGGACAGCTCCAGCTGCCGAGCACCCTCCTGTGTGTCCCAGGCTATTGTTTTGGCATTAACTTGGATGTTGGAGTGCCTCCCATATTTCACCATTTGTAAGAGTATAATTTGCTTGGAGGAATTCTTTCCCAGCACCCACCAAGTCTGTTGTTGCAACTTTTTTCAGTCAAGAGCAAGGAGACTGCAGCAATCTTGGGCTCTTGAACAAGTCACATGGAGTTTTTTTTAAATCTAAATTGAAATTTCTTCTTTTGGATTTGCACCTTTTTCTAGCAGTGCTCCTATCAGTGTAATTATGGAGGTATGAATATGCCCATGCTCTCCATGTAGTTGCAGAGATTCTCTACCATGTGCACTGCTCTCAGGGTTAAATTTGTCAATGAAGAAGCAATGGAAAAATTGTTTATAGTGTTAGTAAGATTATTAATCCCAGAGGGCCTCCTCCCCAAATTTACCTCTGTAGCTAAAGCAAAAGGAAAGAGTTATTTGGAGAAAGGCAACAAACAAGACTGAAGAAATACCTGACTATTAATAGCATTTCTCAGTACATGTGGTTTGAAGAATATAAAAGGCTTTCAGAAGGAGTAGCTAGTATCTGGCAATCTCTCTGTGTAATGAGGACGGGAGAGTTGCTGCAATTTTTTGGTTTTTTAACTTAAGTGAAAACATATGGCACAGCATACACTAAAAAACTAAACAGACGTGATCAGTGTAATATCCCTTCCATGCATTTAGTCAGTAATTGTGTCACTGCTTAGCAGTAATTGCATGTCTTCACTTCCACCTTTGTTCCTGCTCAGTTGTTTTGGGCAGAGAGGTTGCTTTGTTGGCCCTGAATCAGTTTGTCTTTGAAGGTGATAGTGACTTCTTAGGGACTGGTTCTGTTGTCACCATCTCAGAATTTCCCTCCCATCAAGACACTAGGAAGCAATTTCTTCCCCATGATGATAAGAGAATATTAAGAACATGTTTGAAATGTTACAGTTTTATCAAATATAATATAAACAACTGGCCAGGAGACTTTGTATTTTCACTTGATACTGGAGGGATGTCTGGAAGTGGTGATACATTCAGTGACAAAGGAATTAAGTCTTTGTCCAGACCACCAATGCTAATGGTTGTATTGTGCAATGATTAACTGTTCTTGTACTTGGTTTTATTTGGATGTTTTCTTTTGTGTCAGTGCTCCTGGGAAAAGCCATGGTTCAGTGCTGCTCAGCAGTTGTTCAGTAGTCTCATGGGGCGGAGGTCATTCATCTCCAGTGAAAATGTTGAGTTTTCAGGCCTGCAAAAGTTGGCATATCACAATGTTATTGGGAGAAAATCTCCTCTCTTTCCGTGCATGCTCCTTCATAGCTTTGTCTTTTCCATTGGCTTTCTTGGCATGAGCAATACTTAATCTCTGAGAAAACATATGCAGTTGGACATGACAATTTACAGCTGATTCAAGGAAAAAAAAACCCATTAGAAAACTAGGACTTTTCTAACCTAATCTTCTTGCTCTTTGTAGAGACTGGAGTACCATATGCAGTAGTCTTCCCTGCATTTGACTAGGTCTGAATGAGGCATTTTATGCTTTAATTAAACTTTATCCTCATTTTGTTAGTGGTACTCTGTTGTACAGATGATTTTCCTCCTATAAGCATTCTTTTATTCTTCATGTCTTATTCCCCTAACAAAAAAGCAGAAGAGCAAGCATGTACAGAAGAGCCATTAGTTCTGTTCATAGTTGGTATTAACAAGGTTGTTTTTTCTTCCTGAGTTGGAGGCACATTTCTGAACTAGATTCCAGTAGAATTTTGCATTTGACCAAAATTGGTAATAGTGGTCATTATCACGTGGGAATATAGATATAAAAATGTTGATGTTTCTCCAGGGAATTTAGCAGATTTTATAGCCTAAAGAAATTAAATGAGTGATGTGAAAAGGAAAAAAAATTGAAAGTTTCAGATGAGGTAGAGGGTTGACTTTTCATTACTGAATAGAACTTTAAAGGGAAGTTATGTTGTGAATTTTGAAATTAAATCCCTTCTCATTCTTGAGCTCTCGTGATGAAAGTACAACAGTGCAGTCCCTTATTTCAATCAAAACTGATGCTTTGCTGTTGAGTGTGCCTAAAAAATAGTCCTGCTCCCAACTCATTGAGAAGGGAGATGCAAACCTTTGTAAGGTTTCATTTAATTGGATGATTCCATATTGGAGTTCTTCACAGAAGTCTTGAATTGCAATGGAAACACAGATATGATATTATTCCTCTTTTCTATCTCCTGAAGAGAAGAGCAGATACTCTCTGGCTGTTGTGTTTTGAAGTGCCATTTATTAATGCTGCTACAAGGGTCAGAAGAATTAGGAATCACTGCAGTGGTTACTGAGATTTTTGGGCTTGAAGATATTGCCTGGCCACCTGTGAAGGGTCATCAAAAATGTAGAGCCCTCTATAACAACTGTATTTATTTTCCTGCTTGTCTTTAACCAGCACACTGGGAATCTTTCAAGGACTGTTTTTATTTTGCGTGAATTTGCCTCTTTCTATGGACTTGATTACTTCCTGTGCATTGAACTCAAGTTTAGATAAAAATTCTTAATGCATGGTTATTGCAAAATGTTGCCCATTTTTTTTCATAATTGTTTTTTAAATTAATGTTCCAACTTTCCAAGCCCTGGGATTATGTTGGGAATAAAGCTTGTATTCTGAGAAAACAATCTCTTAGTTGTGAAGAAAAGCTTGGAAAAAAAAATCCCCGAAGGCTCCAAAACGACAATGTAAATGAAGAGTCTAAATGTTATGTATTTTATTTATATCTTGTTATAAAAATAGGCCTTAAGGGCTTTAATGGAGCTTACGTTTAATGCATGCCAGGTTCTTCTAAAATTGCTAGGGAGGACACCATGCACATTCAGTCTTTTTTTTTTCTTTTGCTTTGTGTCTAGGCAACAGTACATGCCTCTTGTCCTAATGCCATTAAAAATCATCAATGGAGATCTTGTGAGGCGTGGCAGTTTTAAGTCCTGCTGTTAGTAAAGTGTGTCTCCAGCAAACCACCTAAATCTGGTACAGCTAGTGACCTCATGAAACCACTCTCTTGTATTTACACACGAGTTTTGACCTGGGGACAGATTCCTCAGTTTGTAGTTAGCTGTTTTTGAGAGCCAGTTCACATGTTTGCAATGCACTGCTAAATTCTGGAATTCTTCATAGCTGCTTTTCCCTGCATTGACCTCCTAAAGTCAGCTGATCAATAATAAAAGAAGTGGTGCAGGGAATTTCAGACACATTGTGATACCTGTTGTAACCACTGGATTCCCAGCTTCACAAAGGTATGAATGATGTTGGCTGTCTACAGCTGGACATGGTGTTTCTGGGAGAGAGAGTGGAACCTTTCTGGGAGAGAGAGTGGTGAGACTTGGGTCCATGGCCTTGTGCTGGGCACCAGGGAGGAAAATCACAGCATGGTTCAGGATGGAAGGGACCACGCTGGGTCATCTGAGCCAACCTCCCTGCTCAAGCAGGGTCATCTCAAATCACATATGACAGGATTGTGTCCAGATGGCTCTGAGATACCCCCAGTGAGGGAGATCCCACACCCCCTCTGACAGCCTGTCCAGTGCTCAGGCACCTGCACATTAAAGAAGTTCTTTCCCATGTTCAGGTCAAACCTGTTCATCAGTTTCTGCCTGTTTCCTCTTGTACCATTGCTTGGCACCACTGAGCAGAGCCTGGTCTGTCCTCTGGCACCTCCCCTCAGATAGTAACAGATATTGATTAGGTCCCCTCTCAGTCTTCTCTTTTCACCTCTGAACAGCCCAGCATTTCCTCATAAGGGAGATGCTCCAGTCCCTTCATCCTCTTTGTTGCCCTCCCCTGGACCTGCTCCAGGAGCTCCATATTTCCTGTCCTGAGGAGCCCAGGACTGACACAGCATTCCAGATGTGCCTCACCAGGGTTAAGTGGAGTGGAAGAATCACCTCCCTTGACCGGCTGTAAAGATCATTCCAAAGATGTGAAAACTTTTCTGTTAAAGGTCATTCCTTAGCTCCCATATGAAGCAAGATCTTAAGGTAAAAAAATGCTGAAGGAAGAATTTTATACAGAGCTGAACTTTTGGGTAGTATATTGAAAAAAGTGTGTGCACTGGCTTGTGCTAAGAACTTGTTTGTAAATACTGTGATTTGTTTAATCCATAGCATTGGTAGTGTTTAGCTTACTCTCCCCACAAAGCTGACACACACGTGGCATTCTGTTGTGGTGGGACGGGGACCCATGTGCAGTCTCCTGGCAGACTGCACAGGATGTCAGTAGGCCTCACTCGGGTCAGGCCATTCCCAAAAGCTGGAGCTGGTGCCCAGGACCTGCAGCAGTGCTGGCTGGAAGGGTGGCAGCTGTGTGACCACCAGGGGAGATGGGCACTGGCCTTGGTTCCCAGGGTAGACACAGAGCCCTGCAGCAGCACGCTGTCCCCTGGCCCTGGGGCAGGACATTCACACCTTACTGCAGCCACCAGGAGCATGTGGGTGTGCTGGGTTTTGAGGAAGGTGGCTGGTATACACAACTTGAAAAATTACAGCCTCTTCTCTTGGCCAGTTGAGAGTGCACAAACATCCCAGTCTGCCTGCTTTCAAAGCAGGCAGAAGGTAGACCCTGTGAGATGCCTGCAGTAAGCCCTGTGGACTAGAAAGGCCTCTCATCTTTTTTTGGTGATACAAGCAAGAAGTTTCTGCCTTGGAAACAACAATTTTAAGTGTTGTTGACATTTACAGTGAAGGTCTCCTCCATTCCTTCACATAAATAACAGAGAAAAAGGCTAGAATTGAGACTTAGGCTGATTCTCACTGTGTGGTCACTGTCTGCCTAATTTCTAACTATTTAGTTTTTCCGAATGTCTGAAAATTTCAGGGTCGACCTGAAGTCAATATGTATGGTGTTCAGACAGATCATGCAGTACCGAGCTGCCTTTAGAATCTTCTGATGTTGTAAGGCAAAGTTGATAGAATATGTCAAGATAACTCAGGGTTCTTAGATAAATGTAGTTGACTCCTCCTCTAGATGGGAGAAAAATGTGCAGAGGCTTCTTGCTTTGTTTTCATAGTAAGAGTGCATGCATAGTGGTTGATAGATGAATGGGTTAAATAATCTCCCACTCTCCCCAGTGAACTAAATTCTCCATGACAAAAAAAATATATATAATAAACAGGCTATGGCTGCAGAAAACTGTTCTATATTGCTTGCCCTGCTGATGCTTGTGTAGACAACTTGGCCTTTCTTTTGTCCTTGCACAATTTCTTTCAGTCACTGACTTCCAGGCAGTGGCTGTGCACAAATCCTGCTTCTTGAAGCAGGAAGGAATTTTTCTTTGCAGTATTTGTTATGTGTACTTGCACTTGCATTATTTTCACTCAGTACATAGGTGTCTAAGACAGACTGTGCTCATCACCCCTTCAGTTTGTTACCCTGGAGAGAGCATGTCTCATCAATTGACTTTGCATAATGCAGCTGCTTTCCTGGTGCCCAATTTTCTTTAGTCACAGCCTGGAGGTGAGCCCTGATATCGGGTACCTGTGATAGTCTTTGCAGTGGGTGATTGCAGGTGATCCTCCACCTTGCCCCAGCTGTATTGAAAGATCCTGCCCGTGGTTCCTTATTGTTCCTAACTGCTTTGTGGTCTTGTGCAAGGTTGCAGGTCAGCCACAGAAGCATCTGGTGATCCTTCAAACCTTTCCCCAGGAAAATGCAGAAAATGCAGTAACTCCTTCTGGAGGAGGTCTTGTCTTTCCATCCTTGTGCCAGCATCAAGGTTCAAGTGCAAGTGCCCACTTTAGCAACAGTGCAGTAGAGTTCCAGCTCAACCAGAAGGATCTAGTGCCTGCCCCAGCCATTATCTTTTCCTGGCTTGTAGCTCCTGCTTCTGCCTTCCAAAAAGAGGGCTAGACCAGATGACCTTAGTGCCACTTTCATTCCTGATGTGGGTGAGCACTTGACAGTGAAGTACTTTGTCTTTTATTGAGCTTCGTTTGGCAATTTTGAATAGTAACACTGAAATTTGTGCAACTTCCAAAACTTTTGGATGCCATGTATTGTTGGACTGTGGAGTCTGCTAAAGAGCTATTTTCTATTTGTCCCTTCATAATCTGTACTGAATGCTCGATATTGTTGTGTTTTGTTTTTGGTTGGGAAGCACCTCCATTTCAAATGCTGCCATATCCACTCCCAAAGTAGTTTTATTTCATTCCTGAGCAATCACTGAGAGGACATTGCTAATTATCTTGCAAGATGAGTAAACCAGAATCACTTGAGTGCATCACTCAACTCTATTCTTTTAATGTTTTTTCTAAAATAGTCCATGGGATGCTCTCCAAGTAGTGCAGGGTGTAACTTGTGGGTGATAGAGCAAACCTGGCATAACAAAAGCTTGGTAGATGGGAGGTTGCAGCCCTTGACATGCAATCCTTTGATGTCTTCTCTGAGAATGTGAGAAAAAAAACCCATCAGTAAATATGCTGTCCAGCAAAAGCCAAGGTGTGAAGCAGGCCAAGGAGAGGACTGTGGCATGATGCCATTAGAGGTCACAGCAACCTACTGCTTTTAGGGCAGATTTAGGGGAATAGCATTCCTGTTGGGAGGGGAAGCCTACTGCCCATGCATCAGAAGAAATTCTTGAGATGAAGGAGAACTAAACACCACTATTTTGTTATCAAAGTTGCTTTTACCCTTATAAATTGCCTCGTCCCTTGCTCCACTCGAAGCTATGATCTGAAGGTAATCACACTCCCCAGCTTGTAATGGTTGGCAGGTGCTATCAGTGCTGCCATATCAAAAACTCCCCCAAATCTCAAAGTAATTGTCAGAGTTTTCTGTTTATCACCTTTGTGTGTCTGGCCAGCTTGTTGTCAGGTTCAAAACTCTTTGGCACATGGGCTGCCTTGAGCTCCTGTGTTTATCCCACACATTTGTCCTGTTGCTGCTGAGGAAGGGCACAGTGGAAAAGAACAGAATCTCCCCTAACTGTGCTGATTGCAGTAATTCATGTTTGTCAGGAAAGCTGTTTAAGATTGAGGTGCAAAATCACTTGTTGTCAGTTTTCTTAATGTTTCTGTACCATTTTTAGTCTTTCATAAAGAAATGAGACTTATTTGTTCATTTTGACTGATGTTTCACAAGAATTCTTGAATTAGTTGATAGATTTGAGAATATTAGAATATTTGCTGTCTCCCAAGCAAAAATGGAAGGGGACTAATCTTTCACAATCTTTCCCAGTATAGATAAAGCTCAGAAAAGCCATATTCAGAATTGCAAAGGGAAGTGATTGAATGTCCATATGGATCCAGGAGAATTCTGAGCTCATGGAATAGAAATCATTGCAAGTTACTAGATATAAGGAATCTATGTCTGATATATGAAATCCCTGATTTGAAAACAGTTAAATAGCAGTAGAGAATTTCAGGGAAGTAGATCTGTTTGCTTTGGTTTTGTTCTCCTCTTAGACATATGCTTAAAACCACAGGTAGAATCAGGGTTTGGAGGCAGATGGATTTTTTGTCGAACCCAGTACAGACATTCTGAAGTTACTGGTACATTTGTAAATACAGATGAGCCAGAGCCTTACTGCTTCTTGGCCTTGGTTTGGTCATGGTAAAGGAGTTTGGATCTCTGTGGGGGAGAGAGGTGGAAAAATTAGGGACAAATGAAAAATCTAGAGGGAAGCAGACTCTAAAGTTTCCATAGTCAATAGAATTATATATATGTAATCACTGTGCTTCTGCAACTTAATGCATTTAATTTGTGTGTGTGCCTAAGCTTGCATAACTTACATCCTCTGGTTGCTTCAGCTTTTGCAGGGTATCAGCATAGGCTGCAGTTCCATGGGAATTTCTTTACCCAATTATGGTACTTTAATTGAAGAAAGACAGACTGAGGAACCTAAACTGAAAGTAACCCACAGAATAAAAAGCATCCGTTTTAGCCTGGTTCTGTTTCTGCATCCAGTTCAACACTCAGCCACATAAAAGCTTTTCTGAAGGCCAGCAGTGACAGTGATGCTGGCCTTTTCATGTCTGAAGTGTTTGTGAGACTGTCATCCTAGGGCAGGGGATTTGAAATCACTGCTATAAAATGGACGGTGCGTGTTCCCTGTGACACTCTCCGTGCAAGGCAATTGCACACTGCATCAGAATTTGGCACACAACGTGGCTTTGCAGGCTGTGTGTGAAGGTCATTGTCCAGAGAAAATAGGAATATTCAGCTTAGTGTTCCTTCCTAATGAGAACCTTTCAGTTCCTTCAAGTAACTGCTTCAGGTGCTTTACTCCACATTGTTCCTCATTTCCGTTAGAAGTCAGAACTTGTTCCTAATGTCTTCTTCCTTTCTCCCCAGATAATCTGATCAAAGCCATCCTGTCAGCAACCAAAGATTATCGTCTAACTCCAGCTCTTGACAGGTAAGATGACACCTTCAGAAGAGAAGGAGTAGAAGTGATTCTTTTCCATATGTCCTAAATAAATTTTGTTTGACATATTTTGCCAGAAATTATTGCCAGTACATTTGAATATGGATGAGTAAGTCAGGAGCTGAAAACTGAGTCCTCTTTAGAGTAAATCTGCAGACTCTGGAGACCTCTGTCAAGTCAAACATAAGTAGAAAAAAGCATTTAGCTTTTGACTATTTCCTACTCATTTGTTTCATATGTTGTTCCAAGACATCCTCTTGCCCTGTTTTCAAATAGGTAAGTAGCAGGTTTTCAATAAACACTTTGCTCTTTTCCAGCCTTTCTGAGAGAGCAACAAAATCACAAAGAACTTTAGAAGGAAAGAAAGGACTGGCTTATTTCAACAATGTTTTGCATTAATACCTCACTCTCAGAGTAGGAATGTTTGGTTTTGTTGGCCAAGCCTGTGCTAGGATGAACAGGATAGCAGTCTCCTGGGTCCTGTGATATTTAAATTGATGCCTTTAGAAGAAGATCCTTTGATTCTTCAATTCTGTTGTAGAGGTTGTTTCTGAAACTCACTGGCATGTTTACAATCAGCTTCCCAGTGATAGTCCTTTAGTCCTTCCTGTCCTTGCTTTTCTGTCATTCCTTCAATTTTTCCTGCAGGTTTGGTTTAGTGCCACCTCCCAGATTAGGGATAGTTTTTTTCAGAAGCTGTCAGAGGTTTTTACTCTGGGACTTGAGCTCTTTTCCAAGTCCTGGTAATACATCTTTCCAGTGGTACTTAACCCAGGCTGACAACACAGTTCCTGCTTTCTAAACACATGGGTTTTATTTCCTGGCCCAGCTCCTCTTCTGCCCACTTTTGGTGACAAAGTTCATAAGCTTAACCAGTCTTTCTCTAGGTCCCTGCATCTCTCATGCTGATTTGTAGAGCTTGCCTGCTGTAGTTGGGGGTTACTCTCTGTGTGAAAGCTTATTCTTAGTCTTGCACAGTCTATGTGTTAATTTAGGTTTCTTTGAAGTTTGCCTTGCCTCACAGCAGTGCCAGATAGGGTTACCCTTCAGACTTTGGATTAATTTGAGAAATTATGTCCAGAAGATAAAACCATTTTACAAACGACCTTCTTAGAGATTTTGCGCACAAGTGAGTCTTACCCATCTGGGGTCTATCTCAGTTCTGGTTGGAGACTTAAGATTTTAATCTGTTGGAAAATCCACATATAGACTCTTTCAGAAGGTTGCTCATATGAAATTAGTGTTAATTACAGAGGGCAGGTGGAAGATTCTTGCAGGGAAGGTTAATGTATTTGTGACCCTTGCTGCTCACCTGTTTTTGAGGAGTAAAATGTTTCAGGCTTTTTAAAAGTAATTTCGCAGGAGATCCCAAAGCATAATGACTTTGGCATGAGCTGCTCACCTTGGTTTGTGTTCTTTTTAATGAGTTTGGTGCAGAGGTAGGAAAGATCTTAAGTCTCATAAAATGTATGCAAAATCCATGAGATACCAAGTGCAAATGAGACCTCAGGAACAGGCTAGACATTTATTTCTCTGGTTTTGCAGCAACGAGGCTTGGTGGTGTGTAAACACACAGATATCTTGGGGCAGTACTGCTTCCTTGGGAATTGTGATAAATCCCTATCAGTGGATGTTGGTTGTGTAGTACATATGCATCACAATCCAATAGCTCCCAAAGCCCTTCCATGTGAGCCGGTCTTAGGAAGGATAAAAACAGAAGTGCTTATGAGAGAAAGTGCTTATGAGAGAAAGAGAGAAAGGAGGCTTGGGATAGCAAGCTAGAAAGTAAGAGCCTAAAGGAGGAGGTGGATGAAGCTGCAACAGAGGAGTTTTATTAGGAGAAAGAGCTTGAGAACTGAAGGAGGTGTTAAGTCTGCCATAGTGCTGCTCTGGCAAACCAGCTTGGTGATCAGGGCACAGATGAAGACTTGAGTATCATTCCCAGAAATATTCTTCAGTTGTAGTCATCACTGAATTCCAGTGCCGCCAGCAATGGGTATCTGCCATTTTGGGTTCCTAAAAAGCTGGTGGAGAAGACTGGTGGATGAAGGCTAGCTCCTTTCTCATCTTGTCTCAAGCTCCAAGCAGATCCTAAGAGTTCCCCTCCATGGCAGCGCCAGTGTGCCTGGGGCAGAGCCTTGGTTTTAGCTACCCCCTTCCTGCTCACTGGTCAAGGAGAAAGTCCAACCTCTCCCCTTTGCTCAACACCTTGAAGCAACTGGAGAAAACCTGACTTAGAGAACCTTGAAAGGTCCCTTCCAACCCAAACCATTTTTGGTTCTAGAGAGAGAACCATTCTAGAGAGAGAACCATTCTTGGTTCTCATGATAGAGAACTGAGAAAATGTCCTATTGTGGAAGAATTAGATAAGAGACACAAATCACGTCTGTGAGGTTCAAGGGGTTGGGCTTGGGAGACCTTGTGAACCCTTCCACTTGTAGGCTCTCTGAAGTCCAGAATCTGGGCTGATTCGAGAAGCAGGAAAAATGTTCCAGGTTCATCTTCTTTTCAGAATGGAGTTACACCAACATTTTCTCTGTTGGCAAGCCTAAGAAGCCGTATTTGCTACTGCTGCTGCCCTTGTCCTTGTGCTGCTGCTATTGTTTAAAAGGGGACTTCAAAGCAGATCAGTGAGATGATTCCAGTTCAGGAGCTTTTCTCTCAACCCAGGTCATTCCAGTGACTTCATTTCCAGAGTCCCCTCCCACTGAAGAGTTGTGTGGGCACAGAGCTGAAACGGCAGCAGGAGAGGCAGAGGCTGGGATGGGTGGGGAGGGTGAGCACTGCCCAGCCCATTGGAGTAAGTGTTCGTGTAACTATACACTGAAGGCAGCTTTCCCAGGGGAAGGGTGGGAGAGGCAGGAAAGGTGAGGCCAGAGCAGTGCGTGAGAGCACAGAAAGGAAGGAGAGGATTAGAGTTGTGTGGTGGAGGATCTCTACAACAAGCCTTTGGTCTTGTTCCTATCCAAGCTTCTCCATTTCTGCCCTCCTTCACAAAGCTGGTCCTTGAGAAGTTGCATTCACTTGCCTCTCATAAGCCCTGGAAATGAACTTTGTTTGATTATTCCTGTGCTAAAGGGCATCCTGATGCACCTTTCCTGACACAATGTACTGACATGGTGCTGAAATGAGGCAAACGTGATCCTTCCAGGTATGCGTGCACTTTTCATCATCCCACAGCAGCTTTGCCAACTCACTTCCACTAATCCCTCCATTGTGTTGTAGCTAGCAGCAGCTGGAGGGCATGTGCACAAAGGCTGTGGTTCACACCTGTAACACAGTGTGCATGGTGCCCTGCTTTCTCCATGACTCCTTATTACAGCACCGTTGTGTTGAGTAGTAACCTGCTCCTGCTCCAGGGCAGGGGGCAGGAAAAGCTGCGCTGTTGTTCAGGAGGGCAGTTACAACTCACCCCTGGGCTTGTCTGGAAGAGTTTGGAGATCCAGGGGACTTTCTCTACTAGAGCCACTTCAGAGCTGGCATGTCTTTCTCCCTAACACAGATGTCAGTGGGCCTCATCTTTGAAACTTCTTGCCCTCTAGGCTTTTCCAGGCCCTCTTATATTGCTGAGATTCTCATTGCTTGATTTAGTGGCTCCTCCAGTGGCCTGTCCCTCATTCTGCAAATGGATCAGGACTTGATTTATAATTCCACAGCCCATCTGCTGGCTGGACTTCAGTGGATTTTTGGGTTACATCTCTGTGGTGATGACATGTAAATTTCCTATGAGAAGACATAAATATTAAAGCCTGAGTGATGTTTTTTGTATTGCTTCCAGCTGATAATGAAAGAATGAGAGTTTGAGCTTATAACTATCATAGTCTTTACAAATGCAGTATATGACCTGAACAAGTGAGGAAAGGATTTGATAGAACAAGAATGGTGTGTGTCCCCCTCTGATTCAGGCAATTAGCACCCATTTAAGTAACAGAGTATGTTAAGCCTCCTTAAGCACCAGCTCCCCTAAAGATGTATTTTTAATTATTCTGTTATATCTTTCCTCAAAGCCTTCAGATCCAAAGTTGTGTAAAGAAAGGCTTTGTGGTTTTTCTCCCCTGACAAATCCCTAAAGCACTTCGATAAGAGAGAAGAGGAAATAGGAATTGCTACAAAGTATACACATGTTTACAGTTCTATATTGTTCAAGAAAATCTGCATGAATCCTGCTTTTGGTGCAGATGAACTGAACCTTGGAGTATCTGTGTCAGGAGTCTGTACATCTGGCTGCAGCTCCCAGTTTAGGGCTTTAGGGAGTATCTGTTGTGGAAAGTCCATGACCGTCCTTCATACCACCCTGGTAGCAAACTGAAACATGGGCTGTGTCTCATGTGCTCAATCCTTGAAATCTTCTGGAAAAGAAATAGGGCTTTGACATACTGTGTAAACAAGCACAAAGGTGTTTGCACACTTCTTTGTGGAGAAACAATTGAGCTGTAACTGATGCTGCTTGCACTGTGTATTTCTTCACCCAGAAACTTGCCCGGAGCCAGCAATGACTGTGCAGGTTTCCCATGCTCAGGCACAATCAGTAGACAGAGTATATTTGAAAGAAATTTAAGCTGTTAGAAGATCAAAGATGAGACCTTAGGGTCAGAAAGTTACTAATGAAAAATCTTATCTACAGACTTAAGGAAAAAGGAGAATGCATTTAAATATGTCAGAACCATGAGGGTAGAAGAGTGGTTCAGACATGAAGCTGGGCAAAAGTGATTAACCTATCAATTACAGTGAGTAAAGGCAGAACCATTCAGTTGAGTATTTGTTTCATTTTTGGGGGTAAAGATAGAAAGATGTCTCATTTTACAGCAACAGTGAAATACTTTGTGATTCTTTTATTAGTAACTACAAGGGTATTAAATGACAATTATATGTCTTTTAAAGTCAATAAGCACTGAAGAGTTAAATAAAGAATTCTTGTTGTTATTACTGTTTGCTTTTTAGCCCTTCCTGGAATGTTTGAGAAAACAGCAAATGTGCCATTCCTGGAGAAATATGGGAGATAATAAAGAAGTAGCTGTAAGTTGATTCATTTGGTTTTGCAGGAAAAATCCTGCAGAGGACAAAGCCAGGATGGCAGCATAACTGATGTTATGTTACTCTGGGTTTGTGGAAATTAAATCTTGCCATGTAGAAGATATATTTTTAGATGAACAAGAAGCTTGAATGGTAAAGGTAAACTTTTAGAAGAGCACATTAGTTATTTGTCTCAGTCCATTATGTTCTGTTTCTATACTACACCATTTAGAGGTATCCTTTTTAGGAATAGAATATGTTGCACAGCTTTAAGAAGTTATTGTCAGTGTGGAGAATTAATCCTTTAGTGACACTTGTAGTGAAATCCTGCTGGCAGGTGTTCACAGGGGCTAAAACCAGTCTGGAGTAAATGTGAAATTCCACTAGGAAAATTTTCCAGAACCAAAGACTGGGAAAGTAATGAGCAGGAGGGCCAAGTCAGTCCTGACTATTTTGTTGCATCCTTCACTGGAGCCAAATCAAAAATCAGGCATCACCAAGGCAACAATTCAGGTCATGTTTACAAGATGAGGATTAAATTCTGCAAACCAGTGACTGTAAGAAGAGGATTGGAATGATGTAAGTAAAATCTCTGTGTTAAAGGCACTCTACCTTGAGCAGCATTAGCTCTGAATGCTGGTCTTCCAGAATCAGTACTCAGGAGATCTGGGAAGTTGGGAATTGTTCAGGGACGTGCTGCAAGTGTGAGTCAAGACCTAGAAGAGCTGCCATACCGTGCAAGATGTCATGAGCTCACTCCAGTTTGTTTGGTGAACAGAAGATTAGGAGTGGGGTTAGATCAATCGATGAGTCCTGTGTGGGAGCAGGGCCATGAAGCTGCTGGAGCAGCTTTGGCTGGTGGAACTGGTTCTTCTGTCTCATGTGCAGCAGCTCATGCTCACCAGTCTGCCCTGTGAGAGGCAGATGTTTGTACACAGTGCTTTCTCAGTCAGTGGATCTCATGCAGATGTGGAAGGGACTGCTGACAGTAGATGGTGCTTTAATTTAGCAGGAAAGCGAAGAAAGCGATTAAGTGGTTTGAGGTTGAAGCAAGCAGATCTCTATTCAGAATTGGTAGGAACATCCTAACAGTAAGTGGGAAGAGGATAGAGTGGAGTGCCTGGAGCTTGCAGCCTTTGGATTTCAGCACTGTATTCTTCTTCAAAACAGAAAATTCAAAAGGAGTCATAGCTGAGAGACAGCTGAGTAGAGAAGGTACAGTATTTCACCCAGAAGTCGGTTTTTTAGGAGGTTAAACTTTCCTGTCATAATCATCAAAAGAGTGTATTTCCTTCTGAAATATCACTTGGCCAGAATTGAACTATGTCTCTTTCTCCCTCCTACAACACCTTTTCCTTAAAGGTTTTGACAAAGCTGCTGCCATCTTAGTCACTCATTTTTGTGTACTCCTTTCCCTCTTTGTCACAATATACTGCCTGAACCAGATCTTGTGTCTGATTTCTCCTTGTTGCCAGAACTGGTTTGCTTGGGGTTTTTTTGCTATGCCATCATCTATAAAATTCTTTCTCTATTGTGGTCTGATTATCATAAACACACACATTTCTTTAGCCCTTGGGAATACTGGGCTAATATGTCCGTCTGCACGAGGAAGTTTTTTCTTTTGGAAAGGCTTGGATCTGCAGTGGAACTTCATCTAGGCAGGGGAAGCTGTTCCTTAGCATTTCTTGGGTCTGTTAATTCTGCACGTGTCTCCAGCTAATGTCTCTGTCAGCAGAGTGACCTTCAGTGGTTTAGCTGAGTCTTTCAGTGCCCTCCAGCCCTGCTCTGCAAAAAGGGACCCCACATAAACACAGCTTTCCTCGTGCTGGCTCTTGAGACTTAACACAGAGAGGACAGCCCAGAAGCAACCAGTTGACTGTGCCTGGGACTAGGAAGGCTGCCTAGTTCAGGAATCTGCTCCAAACAACTGATTGCCTTGGACCCTTTCCGAAAAAGGCTCTGCAGACACGTATTCCTTCAGTGAACTACCAGAGCTGGAGGCACACTGCCAGAAGAGCCAGCTGCATTTGGGATTAGATGGCTGGAAAGAAGTCCTTTCTCTGTCTTCAAAACAAAATCGCTTTTTAACATCTGCTGCAGAGTTCTCGTGACTCAGGGTTCCACGAGAAACTGTTCTCTTCCTTCTCTTTCCTGTTTCTTTATTCATTAAGGTTATTTTCCTTCCCTTTCCTCACCTATTGTGTCTCCATATATATTTCCTACTGGACAGGCATGGGGGGGGAAGGGTGTCTTTTTTTCTCTCAATTGAATGTTTTTCTGTCTCTTGAAGTCTCACCATAACAGCAGCAATTTTGCTCTCAGCAAGGTGAGCACACCCCAGACACCTGGCAAGATCTGCCTGCACTCATAAAATCACTTGGAGAGAAGACTTCCTCACTAAACCTTTGGTTTATTGTTGTTTCAGTGCTGAATGAATAATGAGATGGTTCAAGTAAACAGATGGGTTTGATTCAAGCCCATCATGCCAGGGGTGTGGGGGGAGAGGAGCTGCTTGTCCTGACAGCTCATTTCATTAGGCCACACGTGGTGTGAGGTGTTGAAAGCAATTTATCACATGTAATGCCTGGGCATGATGAGGTGAGCTGAGGATCAAGTGTATCTCTGTCCCCCTCTTAATTCTTCATATTTACAGAGGTTTCCTGTAGTTCTCAGATGCATGCAAACTAAATATGTGCTCTCTGTGTGTTTGAAATTCTGCTACAAAAATCACTTCTGTTTCTTCCACAGCCTCAGCTGCCGGCGATGTATCATTGTGGGAAATGGTGGAGTACTTGCAAATAAGTCATTGGGGTTAAAAATTGATGACTATGATGTTGTTGTCAGGTAAGTCTTTGGCATTACAGTTCTTTCTCATATTCGGTTTCTGTATCAGTTCACTTGCTATGCAGGCAAACTTTAACCTGTACTAGTGACAGCATCCCTTTGTATGGAAGCATTAACTTACAGGGAGGGTAAAAATAGACATGAGCTTAAAAAGGTTTGTTATAAATGATGATCACATCAAAGGGTAAAGGCATTCCTCAAGCTTTCTGTTTTCCACAGCTTATTGGGAATGTGGTCTCTTGTATGATATCATTTGAACCTTCCCTTCATAGCTCCTTTCTAAAAGCTGCTTTTGTGATATCCTTAGGTGGTCAAGCAGTAACTCACACTGCTGGATCTGGTCCCAGATATATTCCTGTGGTAGCTCAGGACAGTATTATTGGTCGTACATGTGTAGCATTCCCCAGGAACCACATCTCACAGTTAGGATGGGCAGGACTAAGAGTGGTGCAGCGTAGGGTGTTAGGAAGCAGGAAGCCTCTATGACAGAGGACCCAGCAGTGCTTAAACACCTGTAAATGTGCCCTAGAAATTGGCAATACTTTGGCTCTGTGTCTCTGCAGATGACAATGTTGAATAAGGCAGCAGAAGCAGAGTGGTGGGGGTGCCAAGGACCACAGTCAGAGTCAGAGCTTCTTGCTTTTGCTGAGGACCTGGATCACGGCCATCTCAGAATGCCTGAAAAACGTGCTGATATGTGAAATCACAGGTCTAGTCATAACTCTCAGTAATAAATCTGTCAAGTCAGGGAGGCGTTCTGGGTGACTGGAGATTAACAAACATAATACCTGTACTAATGGAGAGTGAGAGAGTGCGTGTAGGAGGGAGGGAGGATGTGCTCCAGGGAGCTACAGACCCATTAGTCTGACCTGAAAAAAAAAATGCACTTTTCTATCAGGTTTTGAGTAACAAAATATTATTATGGTAAATTATGAAAGTGAAATAAACTGCAATGTAAGTTTATAAAACTGGTTTAACATAGTCTAAGTTGGTATTTTTTTCTTAGTATTAGAAGAAATATATCTGATATAATCTCTCTCAGTTTTAATCAGCTCTAAGACAGGGTGGCAAATAGCAAGTTCTTTGCTAAAGGTAGAAGAAAGAAAAGGATTAATAAAGGAATTTAAGGCAGGTATTATTTATCACAGTCTCTATTCTCTCCCATGTGTAAGGAAAGAATAGGACAGACAAAGAGAAATAAATATCTTCTAACTCTGGAAAAATAGACCAAGAAGATCCCTTTCAGTGTTTGGTTCCTGTGAATGGTTCCCTGCTTCTCCATGAGTATGCTGGACACAGGGATGGCCATTCAGATCAGAACAAAATTTTTACAGCCCTTCTCCTAGCTCATCGCACTATCAGTTGATAACAAAGAGCTCTTATTCCTCGTCCTAGTCGGGTGACTTGTAGTTATTTCAGCTGAATTAAAATGCAGTTTTTAGCCTTTCTTTGGGCTCAGGTTATTAAAAAAGTAGCAAAAGAGCAGTTTCAATCCATCTGGCCTAAGCCACCCACTAAGATTTACATCAGAAAGGCCACTATTTAATTTTGAAATGAAAACTTCAACTTTTCCTCTCCACATCAGTAAATCTATGTCAGTTTGCAAGCTGGGAGGATAAGAGGGCAGCTAAGCACCTGTGCTGTTGGTGGGATGGATAAAGGAGAGAGAAGTCAACTGTAAAGGTTAAATGAAGCCAGGTGCTTGGATATGTATCCAACTGCTTGCTTTATTCATGTGGAAGCTGGGGAAGTCCCATGTATTATAACATTCTTTTTCATACACTGAAGAACTTCTTTGAAGGATGATATTTGGGACCTAGGGAGTGAATTTTAAATTAAAAAATGTGGTACATTTGTGGACAAAGGAGTGATCCAGCAGTATGTGGAGTTCTTTGATGCCTCCTGTGTTACCATATGAGGATTGCTAATTGCAGCAAGAAATTTTGTTCTTTGCAGGGAAGATAGTCCAATTCAGCTTTGTCAGTTCTAAAAGAGCTTGGAGTGAGTTACTGTTTTTCTTTAGTTAGACATTATCAGATTTCAGTGCAGATGTTATTCCCAGCTGTCACACCATTTACCTGGCAGGACTTATTGCATCAGTCAGTTGTCAGTGCTCTGAAATGCCTCCTCAGAATAGATTGCAGACAAAAATAAGTGTGTATCAGAAATTCCTGATTAGAACCAGATAGGGATTAACCTGATGGTGATGCTTGAGTGGTGTCTGAAAGGATCTTCATGGTGGCAGGGTTATGTCTCCATATGTAATCAGTGAACATAGAAAGACCCTCTGGAACTTCTTGTGGAGAATACTGCCTGTCCATGGGCAGTACAAGGAGGCCTGAGATCCTAACTGAGGTTTTCCAAGATTCAGCTGTGTTTATAAGCACAGTGCATCCTGCCTGGGAGGGGTTTAGGCTGTGGAGTCTGCACCTTTGGGTGCTGTGGCTGCCTGAACTCTCCCTGCTCCATTGCCCTCGCTGCCCTGGGCCTTGGTGGTGCTGGCTCTGTCACTGTGGCTCCATCAGCAGCTCACACTCTGGCCCTTTGCTGGACACCTGAGTTCATTTCCCTTGGGGGAAATGGTTTGGGTTATTTCCTGTCTAGATACTAAGTAGGGCTCCCAAGTTTTGAGAGTATTAGCAAAGTAAGCAGCAAAACAGTGAACCCAGCAGCTGGGGATGGGAAAAACCCTGCCAAAGAGTGGCACAGTGACATTTGAAACAACTGCAGACACCTCCTCATCCTAAAGAAAACAGATGAAAATATGTAAAACTTGCTTTCTTTGCAGAATATTGGTAGTACTCTGTTACCTTTAGAGCTGCATTCTTTTGCTCTGTATAAGGTCATCTGCCCCAAAGAGACACAACACCTTAAAGTTTAAATACTCCCCACAGAAAAAGTGAGTGGTGTATGAATGTGCCATCAGCAACAGAGGAAAGAGCAAGGGATCAGGCTGGCTGGAAGCATTGTACTCAGGTCTAGTTCCTCAAAGTCAGGCTACAAAGAGTTTATAAACCATGGGAAAAGACTTCATCTGCTGTATTCATTGTGGTGATGCTGATTCTTAAATTGTTTGCCTTTAATATTTTATTCCTGATGATAAAATAAGTATTTTTGCTAAAAATGCTTAAGAATGTATTTCTCTAGATTTTGCATATGATTTTCAGATTGTATAGAGATTTTTATTCTACTAAAGTTTTCCGATGTAAAATGCTTATCCAGGTTACAAAAGACAAATCCAACATTCCTACATGGCAAAATTTGTAGTATATTGAACAACGCCAAATTCAGGAATGCTGCAATAATTCAGACAGGCAATCCTGTTCCATCAGAGGCTGCTGTTTGATGTCAGCAAGATTTGTATTCCAAGTTACGTGAAA
Source organism: Zonotrichia albicollis (assembly GCF_047830755.1). Classification (NCBI taxonomy): domain Eukaryota; kingdom Metazoa; phylum Chordata; class Aves; order Passeriformes; family Passerellidae; genus Zonotrichia; species Zonotrichia albicollis. Next base: position 10,802,095 of record NC_133826.1, on the reverse strand, counting down.
ATTCCTCAGCTTTGGGTTTTTAGTCTTGAATAGAAATTCTGAAAACTTTTATGTCATTTCATCGTGGCTATTCATGCCAAAGCAGTTTGCTTTTTCAAGGGAAAAAACTTTGTTCCTAAGGAGTGTTTTAACAAAAGCATAGCTAAATATATAGCATCTCCTTACAAATCAGTGTCCCCAAGAGCAAAGCTGTGTGACTGCTTGAGTGTTTTCAGAGTGGGATGCACTTCCACTGCAGAAACTCCTTGGAGTCCGTGAGACTGCAGTGGTGCTGAGCCTTGCCCCAGCCCAGCCTCTTCCTTTGTGCTGGCATTGCAAGGCAGCTCACCCTCCTGATGGACCAGTTTGGGGAATTAAAGAGGTGCAGATTGATCCTATGGGATTTTTTTTTTCGAGAATTATTAGTGGCTTATTTCCCTGTGCAGCCTCCCTGCAGGTGAGTGGTGTAAGCTCTGGGCTGGGGTTGGAAAATGAGACCAGTTTTAGTTTGTTTAAACTGATGAGGAGCTTCATAATCTCTTTCAGCACAGCTTTGCAGAACCCAACTAACACATCAAAGGAGCAATGGGCCGTTAAAATATTAATGCTTAGTTTGTTACTCTAAATGTGCAAGAACAATATTCTTCACTTTCCTTTTCCAAAGCCTCCAACCCTATTTAGATCACAGGAGTTGATATGCAGAAATGGTTTGCATTATATTCAATGATAGAATTTATGTAACTTCTAATTAAGCTGTCGTCGCTTGGTACAAACCTCCATGAGTGTTTGTGATGAAGAACTGCAAGAATTAAAGTTTGCTACTGTAGCAGCTGCTGCAGGGAGCTCCTGCCCAGCAGTGGTTGCTGTGTCACCAGCACACAGGAGTGCAAGTGGGAGTCTGAGTGGGAATCTGTGACAGTGTCTCCTCTCTGGTTGCCCTGCAGGCTGAACTCGGCTCCTGTGAAGGGCTTTGAAAAGGATGTGGGTGGCAAGACAACACTCCGGATCACATATCCCGAAGGTGCAATCCAGAAAATGGAGCAGTACGAGAAGGATTCCCTGTTTGTCCTGGCAGGATTCAAATGGCAGGATTTCAAGTGGCTGAAATACATTGTTTACAAGGAGAAAGTGGTAAGAACGCTGTCAGCTGACACTGTGAAGGTCACCTAATTAGTAATGATGGGCAGACATTGTGTCACCATCATATCTGCCACATTTTGGTCTGAGGAGAGTTCCACTCTATGTCCTGCTGCATTTAAGTGAAGACTTACTTTACGTACAAGGACTTTAGCTTTAATTAAATATGTTTTAAAAAGACATCTCTCTGTAGCCTGTGTTGCATCACAGACAAGGCTTGCTATTCAAGATGGTTAGTGTGTACTATGAACAATTAAATTAATTTTTAGTTACCTTAAAGAGTATTTAAAAGGACCAGCTTTTGCCTGGATTTTATGGACTCAGGATTTGAGAGCAGAGGAAGGAAGAGAGCAATGGGAAAGGGAAGAAATGGGAGTTTGGGAACAAGGATGTGATATCACAGGAGGGGAGGAGGAGACAGCAGCGGCACAACTTGTTGAAAAGGCTACAATCAGACTAAATGTGACTTCCTGAATTGCACAAGCCATTATATTTTGCTCAGTTACTGAGATTCATGATTTGTGTTTGGTCAAAGTATCATCCAGAACAACAGTATCAAGTCTCGTTTTAAAACACTGAAATGGTGGATACACTGCCTTCCCCATGTAAAAATTTTACCCCCTCATTTGCATGAGTGCACTTCTGAGGCACCATGGACCTGTTAATAGTCAGGGTTGCTCTCTTTAATTTATCTACCCAGAACAGAATCAGGTTATGATCAATGACTTCTCATTCAATGGATAATTTGTCTGTCAGGAAATCCCAAATAAATAATGCGTATATTTCTTGTTTTACAAATCTTTTATATATACATATATGTATCTGTTTTCAAATGTTGCTTAATGACTTTTCAGCAAATAAGAAGACAACTGGATTAGCATTCAGGGCATGGCATATTATATTGTGTGTTTAGAGACAGAGAGAGGAGGTTGGCAGCTCACCACATACATAACTAAACGGTCTGGGAATATCATTGTATACAGTTGTTACACAGAGGACCTTAAGGGCTCATACTTTGCTCTTGTCTAACACTGGCACCAACTTGCAATTATTTTCTTGCTACCAGACAGATGAAGTTACCTGTCAACCTCTGGGCAAGCACAAGTGGGCTTTCGTAACATGAATAATTGAGTCAAAAGTAATTTTCTTTGCTTTATGTCAGGCTCTTGTTCCTCATTCAGGGAAAGGGAAAGCCTGGCAGTGTCAGTGCCCTGCAACCCAAATGCAGTTGCAGGGACTCCTAGTGTTTGGCTTGAAGCTCAAAGGATAGGTTGGTTTGCTTCAAAACAAATTTAATTTTTCCCTGATGCTTGCAGTCAAGTCATCATCAGTAGATTCTTGTGTGGTATGTCCTGCTCTTGGAAAGGTGCAGAAAATAGTCTGTTAAAACCTGCTAGACTGGGGAGAGTGATTGCAGTTCTCTTAGCTGTGTGCATCAGTGCCCAGATTGGCAGAGAGCAGAAAGAGCTTCAGCTTTGTGCTTTACTTCAGTGTTCTTCTGATTGGCTCCTTATCCTTCAATTCTTCAGAGTAAACACTCTGAGGTTTTTTCAGTTTTTTTTGGGTGATGTTTTCCAGATCTCTTAATTCCTGATGCTCTTTTGAATGTTTGTAGCTAATTCATCTTTTTCTTAAAGAGCAGTGCCCCAAAATGTACAGACTACAGCAAAAAGGAGGAGCAAACAGATAATTCATTAACTTCACAGTTCTCATTCTTTATGCATCCACTGTTTCTGTGGCCTTTTCCACAATGGCATGGAACTGAAGGTGAGTGTTGGGTTCCTGCAGACTCCAGGTCTCAGGAAGAATTGGAGAGCAGCCACTTCCCCCACTCCACACCCTGTGCTGGTTCTGTTGGCTCCTCGTGCCAGAGAGCAGCACTGTGCACTTGTCCCTCCCGATCCTTCCTTCCAGAACACTCCTCCAGTTTGCCAAGTTCCTTTGACAGACTTCCCAGCATACGTGCCATTCTTTCCAGATTCATGTCCTCTGCGATTTAATAAACATACTTTTCACTTCATCATCCAGGTTGATAATGAAAACACTAAACAATGTTGGTTCCTAGGCAGACCCCAAGGTATTAACATCCTTCCATTCCTAGAGTGAGCCCACTGAGCCTCCTGGATAGTTTTTTGGCCACTTCTGAACTTGTATCACGCTTGTATCATCAATAATGCTTTTGGCGTGTTTGTGAAAGTGATCTGTCAGAAGTTTTACTGAATTCCAGTTCGTGTCTTACTTCTCCCCTGAGATAATTTGTCTGTATAAAGAATTTTTTAAAAAATAATTCTGTCTTGACAAATCCACCTGGGCTGCTACTCAGTCTGTTTTGTTGTTGGTTTTTTTTTTCCAGGTGCTTACAAATAATTAATCCTGCTATTCTGGGAATTGAAATCATTATTCAACTCTCTTCCCTTTTTTGCCTTATTAAGTCTAGGCACTACTTCTGTCCATTTTTCAATCCCCCTACCTTTTTTTGGGTTTTGATACCCCAAAGGGAATCAATGCCAGTTCTTGAGACTGCTGAGCCAGTTCATCAAGTACTTTAGGATGCAGCCCAGGTGGCTGGAAAACATCTGTCTTGTGCTCTCTGGTGTTCTCATCTGATTTCTCTCTACTTGAGGCTGAGGTCTTGCTGTCACTGGCTTTAGCTGCAGGCAGGTGGCTCACACAGCTGCATTTTCTGGAGGAAACCAATGCAGAAAGTGCTGTCTCTTAGGAATGACCCAATGGAGGATGAGCAGTGCTATGGGAGTAGCACGTAGGCGTCTGTTTGTTCTGGTAGTGAGTGTTGGTATTTTCATCAGTGTGTGGTAGGTTCAAAATGACAAATGCTCTCTGTGTGTCAAGAGTTTGTTTCTCTCTAGCTGATTTTCCAGAGAAAGGGGAGTTTCTTCCTTTCCTGGATTTATGTTGAGGCACTTGCATGACCTGAGAGCTCTGTATGCCACTACTGCTTATTCCTTATCTGACATGTGCATCTGCAAGACTTCGTGCAGACACACTGCAAACCAGTGGTTACAGTCAGGACTCTGGCCTCAGGATGGAGAGAAGGAAAATGGAAGCATTCTGCTGAAGAACAGAACAGCTGTGGAAGTTGATGCATTCCTCGAAAAAATGGGCTGATCTCTATCCTCTGGTGTTTCCTTTGTCTGTGACTGTTGGTGGCAACTGCATCTGTCCATGGTACAGTCACAGATGGGTAATGAGACCTTCTGAATTCCTTCAGGCACCTGGAGCAGCTTGGACTTGCTTGACCAGGTACTGGGATCCTTGCTTAGTCCTCTCTTGAGTAAGTGAATTCAAAGGGAGCTGAGTGGAGAAAGAGTAAATGAAAGGCAAGTGGCTATTTATTGCTGGGTCAGTGGTCAGATTAGCTTATTCTCCCTGCAGCTGAGAGGGATTTGCTCTGTGTTGTGTTGGTCTTTTGGCAGCACTTGCATACTGAGAAAGGGATAAGTGCTGTGTAGAGAGGAGGATTTTCAGGAGATGTTTTAAGGAAAAAGAATTAATGTGATGCAGAAGCATTAGCAGAATAGTGAGGCAGGGGATTTTATGTGTTACATACATTCTGGTGCAACAGCCTCCCTGATATTTGTTTGGTGCCTTAAGTGCCCCGGGAGACACTGTGTCCAGAAGGAGGAGCAGTGGAATTTGGACATAAGGAAATGTAAAAGCTCAACTGCTTTTTATTTCACACTAAACCAGAAAAATCTGGAGGCAAGTAAAAACTTGAGAGAAAACATTAACTTGAGAGAAAACATTAACGTAGAAAGCACAGGTTTGGCTAAATATTCACTGTCAACAGCAAAACAAATGTAGTCTCCATCACAGAGTTCTGGCTGAGCTGGCACTGCAGATTGAAGTCTTGTAGGAAGATAGAGCTTAGCATATCACCAGAGAATGTAGACCTGCCTTTAAGAAGGGGAAGGGTGAGTGAATCCAAGTGACTAAAACACTGGTAACCTGATTTCCGTCATTTGACAAGCACTGGAATAACTAAAAGAGAAAATCATAGCACTGGTTGCAGCTAGAAGTAGTATGGGATGGAGAAAGGTGGCATGGTTAGCAGAGGGGAGTATTGCACCAGGCTGACCTAAAAAGTCAGTGTCCAAGTGGAAAGGAAGTGGGCTGGAGTCCCAGAGCCTGCAGTTCCACGAACTCATGGCTGTTGCAGAAGGGTCACAGATGTGAGCTGTTCGTGCCTCTGTGGTGGCTGGTCTGGCTGTGCTGACTTGGAATCACTGCTGTAGGAGCCTGTGACACATCCAGACACCCCTTTGCTGATGAAACAGCTGCTGCCACTGCATCACCAGAGGGGGATTACTCATGGACAGTCACTCAGAACAGTTAAACTTTCTCCTGGACTGTTATTTTTGCCAAGAGACATGATCTATATATATTGTAACCCACCCCACTGCTTCCCAGTGCTTGTACTCTGGCATCTGCCTGGGCCTTTCAGTGACAGAAACTCTTTCTGAATACACAAAGTAAGAGAGGAATTGCAGAGGGATAGAGGCTTGGTCATATGTCGCTTCTTAAAATAATGGTCAAAAGCTGAAAGTTTCTCTGCTGCATGGAGAGTAGATGCTTCCTGAAACAAACAGGACTTTACAAGCTCCAGATATGCAAAGCAGCCATGTCAGCCTGGTACTGAGGCCAGTTCCAGGGTGGTTTCTTGGCTGTCATTGGTCAGTTAGAGGGAGTTCTCTGGCTTGCTCACATCCCTGAACATCTGGCACATGGCAATGAAGCTGCCAAGTGAGGGCAAAGGTGCCACTAGAAATTGGCAGCTCACAAGCTTCCTGCTCGTGTTAATGAGCCTGTGGATGATTCCAGTGGGAGTCTCTGTAGCCTTTGCCAGGAGGAGTCACTTGTGCAGAAAGTGCCTGTGGCACCCAGAAGTTCTCTTTGATAGTGAAAGTCACAGGAGCAAGTGAGCACCTGCCTGTGAGTGAGGCCAGGCTGGGCTGTCTGTCCCGTGCAGGGACATCTCTGACAACTGGCACACAGCAGTGGTGCCCAGCAGCCACCATCTTCCAGCAGTGGGCATGACAATGACCCCTGCTCCTGTGTCACAGCATGTGACACTTCAGAGACCTTGTGGACGGTTTTATTTAACTTTTTATTGGGGAGCTACATTGTTGTATTAACCCAAGAGCACACTCCTAGTTGTGGTAGAATGTGTGCTATGATGCCTTCCTGCACAATCAGTGAGGGTTGCTGTGCTGCAGCCAAGGCCAGACTGCTGCCAGCACTTGTGCTGTCTGCTGAGCTTCTGTTTAGAGCTCCTCTTCCTCCATCAGTTAATGGCCTTGTCATGCTGCATGTTTGCTGGGACAGCCTGTGAATGTCACAGCCCTGCAGTTCACTGTAGATTCCTCAGATTATGAAACAGCCTTACCTGTGGGCTGGTTTACATCCTGAAACAAACCTGAGGAGCCATCATGCTCCTCCTGTCATCTTCAGGAAAGCAGTGAGGCTGTGAATCTGTTGTTGCTGTCCCATCCCAAGGAAAGCTTCATTCACATGCCTGTATTTTCAGCTTGTTTGGAACTTGAGCCCAGCACTTGAGCAGGTGATTTCTCTGGGTCTGCATTAGGGAAGGAAAATCTGCTTTTTCCAATGCTGTCCATTGCCTTTGGTGACAAATTGAGTGGTCACTGCTACTGGCAGATTCACTCCAGAGTTTGCTTTAGAATTACAAATATTTTCTTTCCCTTTTCTCCTCCAAGGGGCTTGTTGCTTTAAATGTCTTGTGTACAGTGGGTCTTTTCATGGATTGTGAGAAAGACATGTGGGGATGAGTCTTGGGACAGCATTCTGGTTTGGTGGAGCTGTAAACCCACTGAGAGTTTTCTTAATGCATTGTGAATGCAGAGCTTGGTTACAGGTTTGTGGTGCCTCATCCTGTGCTGAAACACAGCTTCAGCCCCTCTGCTTAGAGATGTGCCAGGGTGGGCATTGCCTTGTGTCCCCCTGCTCTCCTTGGACTCAGCTGGAAGGGAACAGAAGCTGCTCCATCATAAACAAGAAAAGGTTTTGAATTGAGAAGTCATCTTAAGGGTTGTTTAATTTCTTTCACAAATTTGAGTTTTCACCTAAATAGCTGTTTATAAGTAATCCCTTCAGAAGTATAATTGAGGAAGGCATGGCTGGTGAGTAAGGCAGCCAGGCTGCTCAAGGGACGTGATGAGGCTTGCAGTGAGGAAGAGGCAAGAAAGACTTTTCATTAGTGGTTGTCCTGTGGTCCTAGCACATGGTTTAAAAACCATTTCTACTCACAGAGTGTGGGGAAATTCTAGGAGGAATTGTAGCAGGGAATACCCTACCACATCATCAGGATCATTCAGTGTCTCAGTCAAGGCAACTGAGCCATGACTAAATGTTGAAGCCCAAGAAATGCTTTGTAAGAAAGTGAAAACATGAGGCAGACTTTTCTGCCTCCTACCAAATCTCTGACTGAGAAGATGAGGTGGGAGAGTCTCTGTGATCCATTCTGTGGAGAATTCCATATTCCTTTGCCAGAGAGTAGCTGGAAGTTAGCTTGTGTTTCTGGTATGGTTGTTTTGACATCATTGTTTGGGTTTTAAGGTTTTGATCTCTGGCTCTGTAGAAGGCTAGTCCACACTGCCTGGGGGGATGTGCTGCCATGGTCAGGAGCTGTTTCACCATTGGAGGCATTGGTGGGAATGGCCCAAGAGAGCCATGGAGGACTTGCTTATGAAAAAGAAAATCCTTTTTGTGACTGGCCTAGGCGGTCAGAGCAATTTCCAGAAGATTTAAGGAGAAGTATGAGCACTGGTGCCCTATGAGAGAAGGTAAGCCAGTTTCTTCTAGTCATGGTTAGAAGAGAGGCTGGAAAATATGCAGATGTGCTATATAAAACACTGTTGACCAAGACAAGGAGATAAGTTTAGTTGTGTATTTTGTGATTTTAACAAGCTTTCAGGTAGCACTGTGGTGAGGACCATACAGCAACCTCAGCAGGCAAATGACCCAGTTTGCAGTGTGGGCCTTGGGGGAGACATCCTGGCCAGATTCCCAAGGGAAGGTTGTTGGTATGGGAGGTGCAGGCTGGAGCCTGCCCTTCATACATACCTGCCTGCAGCAGCGTGATGAGATTAGGCAGGTCACTGCATAGCTGAGAGCTGCTCCTAGCCAGGCATGCACAGTGTGTCTGAGTGCCCTGCCAAGCATCAGCTGGTGGCAGGGGCTGCTCTGGTGCCTTTGCAATGTGCCTTCATGGCATTCAATGGTGCCAGGTGGATGTGTCCTGGACAATGAAACTTGTCCACCTGGATTGGGTAGCCATTAATATCTACAGTCTGTAACCATTCACTTAAGCTCATGGGGCAGATGAAGAAATTAAAAAATAGCCATGACCACACTATTTCCTGGATTAAAATAATCCAGGTGTCAAAAGTTTGCAAAGTGTCTATACTTGTAGGAATGACATCATTGATGACTCAATTTTTAGACAGTTTTTCTTTAAAATTAAAACGCAAATTGTTGGTGTGTCTGCCCTTCTAGTCTTTTCCACACTATGCATGGGTTTTGTCTTTTCTTTTTTTTTGTTCCTTGCTTTCCTTGCTTTTACCTAACACAAGTCTTCCTTGCCCTATACTTTTATTAATGGAGGAGAAGCATTTAGCCATGCTAGGCATCAGCAGTCCTTAAAGAACCTTTATCCCACATCTGCCAAGACAGCATCATCTTCATTTCTGGCTCAGTAATCCCAGCTGTAACGTGAAAACCAGAGAGCTCCAGTCAGATTTTTATTTCTTTAGTTTCTATTCCTGTACATCATTCTTAAATGAAGAGACCCAAACAAGATTTAGCCCTGAAAAGACTGTATCATTGCCCTAGCAGGACATCCTTTCTGGGATTGCCTACACATCCTAATTTAGCCTGAGACAATTTCTTCCTAATATTGTCACCATCTAATCTCTTCTGATGTCTGTGGCCATACAACTGACAGCTGCTGCTCTCTCATTAGATATTTGATCATTCCTTCCTTCTCAACCAAAGTCAAAAAAGATGAGCAATTTAGAGTTGCAATTTTTCCACATCTTGAAAAGTCAGTGTGAGGGCCAGCTGAAGAGCAAGTGCAGATGTCTTGAAAAGGCACCGGGAGGGTGCTCATGTTGCACTCACTTTGGCAGGCTCTGGCAATATTCAGACACCAGTTTATGCAAATCCCAGTGGGTGCATTTCAAGGTCATAGTGCCTGTAGACTCAGCTTGCCTGCCTTGATTGGGACAGCTGAGCCAATGTAAAGAAAGAAATTCCAAATCTGATGGTGATCTTAATGAAACACACACAATTCCATTAACAGCAGAGCTAACAAAACTGCCTGCTTGCCTGTGGATTTGTGTTGTGCTCTCTTTTGCACCACAGTGCTCTTGGATGCTTGCATGGCCTCACCTCCAGCTGGCCTCTCCAGCAGCAGGGTGTGTGTCTGTCGTTCAGCCACCAGTGCAGCCCATGAGGGTGTTGCATGGCCCACATGTGCAGCAGATGTTCCTCCATGCAGCAAATCCAGCGCATGGGAGAAGTGCCAGGACAGTGCCAGCAGTGTAACTCAGACATTACCCAGAGGGTGTCGGCCATTGGTGCAACTGCTGGTAGAATGAAGATGTTCTGTGTTAACACTTCACTACAGGAATCATTTGAAGTCTGCAAAGCCTCCCTTAGGCTGAGAGATTTGAGTTCAATTTATTTAGTTATGGAGTTCAATTTATTTAGCTTATGCATGAGATTTTGGAGGGATTTACTTGTAGTCTCTCTCTCTACCTAGAGGGAACATTTTTTCTCACAAGAGTTTTTAATTTTGTAGGAAGAAGCGTATCTGAAGCTAGGCAAACGACCAAAAAAGGCAGCACATTTGTATCAGTATAAGTATTTTTGCTACATCTGCCCTACAGGCTTGATAAATTTGCTCTTGATTTCTTGAAATCAAGACTGGATATCTTGGTCAAGTTCCACTCAAACAGTGTGAGAGTGAAGGACTGGAGAGAGAAGTTACTGATGGAGGAGCACTGCTCCCTGCTATGCAGAATCTCCACAAGGATTTCAGCAGGGTTTCTCTCAGCCTCTCAAGCCGTGCTGAGAAGAAATAGCAGAATGTGGTGGCTAGAAGCTCAACTAGATAAAATCAGTCTTAACACATATAATTTCCTAGAAATCTGTCCCTACAATTGTCAGATGACATCCTTGCAGAAGGGAGCACTGACTGCTGACATCTTTTTACTATAATGCAGACTTAATCCAGTATCTGGTAAAATTCTGTGTGCTAGGAGTACAAAGGACAGGGCTGCACTCGTGTTGCCTTCCCACCCTCCTCTTCTGTGACTCTGGGACCCCCTGTCCTCACTTTCTATGACCCATTTGTTGACTACGGGGAGCAGGGTAGCAAGCCAGTAATACACCTGACAGCTTGTCATGGAAGTAAGTTATTTGCTTTATCCAGTTGTCTGCAAAGGTCACAGCAAATTTTTCTCTTCTTGGGGGGCACAATTAGCCAGATCTGTTTCTGCATCCAGAGGGAGAAGGCTTTGTGGAGTCTCTGAGGTGAGCAGCCTCCAGCATAACAGAATCCCCCAGAAGAGCTCTTTGGAGAGCATTGCAACACCACAGGATGCTGTAAGTTCACCAGTGTGGGGTATGAAGGCTCACAGAGGAGGGGGAAAACACTGATTTGATTTTGAAAATAAAATCACATGCTTTCTGTCAGTGGCCGAAAAGAGACTCCCCTTTCACGGCTCCAGGAATTTTGCTATCTGCATTTTTTATTTAAAGTGAGGAGGGGGGAGAAAGTCTGAACAGTAAATATTTATCCAAGATGTGTGGTTGTTAATATGATCCAGTCTTCAGTCATTTTGAGTGGTGTCATGATGACAGATGTTAATTCAGAAAGGAATAGATTGGACGATTTATGCCTGAAACACATGTGTTCCTTGGCAGGCTCCATGGATTACTTGCATAGTTAGAGCTGTCTGAGCAATTGTAACATTTTCTCTGCCTCGAAGCACCGAGGGCTCCAGGACAGGGGGTTGACCTTTATCTTCAGTCTGCTATAATAAACAGAGGTAGCTAAACTCCCCGTGTGCTTTTATCTTCCTAAATTTATCTCTCCCCCTGTGCTCCAGCTGTGTGTGGTGCTTCTGGTTCTACCCAAGAGGAATGGCAGTTCTTTCTGCAGCAGAGCAGGATGCTCCTGTGTGTGAATCCCTGACCTCCTTCCCCTCCTGCCTGAGCAGCACCCCTGCCTCAGCACTCACAGCTATTTAATGCCAACACTTGTCCTGACAGCAGAAGTGAAAATAGACCAAGCCACGTGAAGGCAGTAAGCAAGAGGGATTCAGGAAAGACCTGACTTTTTTTTGGTAGTATTTCTATTCTTGCAGTTGTGATTTTATGCCATGTGTCTGAGGGTGTTTCTTCTCTTCTTAGTTAATACAGGATTGTAAAACTGTTAGTGTCTTAATTTTTATTTGTTTATTTAGTCAGAGGCATAAAATTGGAGCAAAATGGCCAAATTGTTGGGTGCACAAGAGCTTGGTAGGTCTACTTGGAAGTTCCTCTCATCTTGACCATCTCTTGTATTCTGACCATTTTTGATTATATGAACTTTGCCCACAACTGACAAGGACAGAAAATACAGAGCCTGGCCCAAGCCATCAGCACTTCTGCAATTTGGAAAAAAAAACTCTTTAAATGTAAATGTTCTGTTTGGATTACGGTTTATTTAAATTCTAATCTTTTAAGAATATTAAATAATCTTACTTAAAAACTCTTCTTCTGTAAAACACTAATTATTAATGCAAGTCTAGAAAACAAAGTAGGGCAGGAGCTTCCTGGCATCTTCCCAGTTTCTTGTTATTTTGACCTTTCTGCCTTCTCCTCTTAGAGGACACTGAATAATTTGTATATATTCTATATGAACACTCAGTGAATATACAAATGATTTGGCTTCTCATTTCAGCAAAGATGCCAAAATAGGAGAAGACAGATTTTCTGTGTACTCTTGCTGTAAAAACAATGTAAAAATTTCCCTGGAGTCTCACTTTGAGATAACTTCAGAAAGCAACGAGGGCTTTTAGGCCATAATTCTTCCTGTGGTGATCCTTTAGCTTTTTTTTGTTGTAATGTGCCAAGAATTTAGTCTAAATATATGTTGTTTAATGAGTTGCTGTTTGTATTCAAACTCGTGAACCAGTTCAGCTCCCCAAAAAAGACCTTGCTGATGGATGTCCTGGGATGCCCTTGTGCTTTGTCACCCAAGCCTGCAAAGACAGCTTTTTAAAATTTTTTTTCAATTTTTTTCTTCTGAGCAGGCATATGGTTGTAAGTGGAGCAGGTAGCTGGGCTTGTAGTTGGGATCACCTCATATTTTCTAAGTGATGGGGAAAATGCTTTATCATTTTTATCATTTTTACACTGGCATCTTTGAGCTGATCTTTTCCATGCCACATGTTTGGCGCAGCTGGAAATTCCAGCTGAAATTACTCAGCTGTCTCAAGATGAGGCTACTGAAAATGTACAATTGTATCCCTGTTAGAAAAAAAAAATCTCCCCACCTATTTTGCAGAGGTTGTCCAGTTCTCCATCCTGGTGTGGCTGCTGCTGTTCTGTGAAATCCCAGAGCTCGGTCTGATGTTCCATGGGGGCTGTTAGATGCTCTCAGTCCTGCTGTGGGTGCCCTGTCCTGCCTGTCAGGTGTCCTCCCACAGTTAGTTGGGATAAAATATCTCCAGGGATAAAAGAACCAAGTAGGATTTTCTCATCAGTCACTTCTCCACAAAGAGTCTGGGGCAAGGACAGCAGACCAGGGTGCAGGGAACATCTCCTGGGCTCTCAGGAACCCCTTTTCCTCCTCCCTGCCATCTAGGCAATGGGAAGGAGCTGTGGCTGCTCTGGGACAGGGCAAGAACAGGAGTGATGAGGACAGCGGAGAAAGGAAGGGTTTATAACTGGCAGGAAATTCCTAAAGCACTGGCACTTTAAGACTTTTTAAAGTGCTGTATGATTATAGAAATCAAGCTGCCAGAAGTTAAAAAAAGCAAAAAATAACATTGCATTTTCAATGTTAATTCAGTTCTCCTGTGCAGATGTTATCCTTAATTGCTTAATTATATCCTGGCTTGCTTGGAGCACAGCTGTCTATCTAGTGGAGAGGGAAGACTGAGATTTGGACTAATTTCTGTAATGTAAGGCATTCAGCCTTGTATGAGTAGTTGTAGGAGCTGCAGAACACGTGGAGAGCAGAGAGGAAATGAGAGGAGGAAGATTGGTCTCCTGGTTACAGACACTGAGGGTTCCTCTTGAGGAGATGTTAAACACACAAAGTATTGCAGAGATGCTCTAAATGTGAAAGCATGGTTTGTAAAACCCTTAGATACATGGTGATATAAGAAAAATCTTGTGGAAAGATTGAAAAGTCAGTGTTCTCAACAGCAATCCTGAGCTGAAATTGCAAGACAGTCCTACTTCAGCAATTACTAACACATGGATCTGACTCTTTCAGCCCGGGTATCCTTTTAATGTTATATGAGTATGACATTTAATAAACTATGTCATAAAAATAGTAACAAAGTAAAGGAGGTGGTCCCTTATGGAATAAAACACCCTAGATAATGTATATAATGATGATTTAGGGCCTATTCTTCCTCAGGATTTTTCTGAAACTCTACCACTTTAGATATTTTTTCATTGAAGGATAATTATTCACAGACAAAAAAACCACAAAGCAAACTTAAGTAATCTAAATCCATTCCTTTCACTAAAAACTTGCATGTTTCCTAAGACATCTCAGAACAGGAATATTTCTTCAAATTTTGGCTCAAAATCCAGGTTGCATTTTGAACAAAGGAGTCTGTGGGACAGTCTATCCATCACCCTGTTTGTACAGAGAAGACACATCTACTGACATGCCATATGTGAGACATCTCTTATGCTTCAACTTCTGAAACAGCATTCATCAGAAAAATCTTCAGTTTTTCTGCAGCTCCTCTGACATGTTCCAAGTTCTATTTTCTTCACAGGATAATCTCTTTTTTGGCGGCATTTTGTTATCTTACAACTATGAACCACGTTTTGCTCTCAGTTACGTGAATAAAACCATGAGAATACTTTTTTTTAAGAGGAATTCCTTTTCATTTACAACATGTCATAAAAATAGCTTTGCTCTCCTGACTCCTTATAGCTGGTCTTGGCCTTGTGCTGTTTAATCCTGTGAATCAGAAGACAGCAGCTGGTATTAGAGCAGCCACACAGGAGGCCCACGTGTCTGTATTTGGGTTAACTGTGGCACTCAGTTATGTAGGTCAAATGGAGCTGGAAATTCAGTAGGCCTGTTTGAATATGCTTGTCTGCTTATTCACAATATATGTTTGCAGGTAAACAGGGTAGAAACTTCCTGACATCCATGGGAATGAGAGCATTGCTGAGTTACAGCAAACTGGTGTGCGACACAGCAGTGCCACCCTCGTGTCCCAGGTGGATTTTGTCACCACTGGAGTTGCTGCTTTCTGAGCTGGAATCTGTGCACAGGACAGCTTCCAGTTTCATGTGCAGCCAGGGTGCTGTGTAAGTTACATGTCTGGCACAGTGTTTAAAGTTTGCAGCTGCTGCTTGGAATAGATTTCCTTTCTCTTGTGGTTTCTGACTTGGTTATCCAGCTTAAAGAAATTTATCTCTAGCCAATGTAGTGAGCTATTAGCTGAGCTCTATCAACAAAGAAAATACTGTTGCTTTACAAAGAGAAAAAAAGCTCTAGTAGTGCCATGTTTTGAGGTGCTTTTGTCTCCATTAGTAACAACATAATTAAAAACTAAATTTGTGTCCTTTATAACCTGCCAGGAGTTCTTTTAGGTGCTGTGAGGCAGTTGGCAGATGGAGCATACTGACAGGGGAGTGACCTGGTAAATTACAGCCAGTTGATTTTAGACTTGGTCAGGGGGAGGCTGCCTTGGGAGAAGAAACAAAACTGGTAAAAAATTAGAAGTATCATGTTGTTGGGTAGTCCAAGAGCTGCATCTCTTTTGACAGCAGAACCAAGAGAAGATGAGGGAGAGGCTTGAGCAAAGCTCCTACTTCAGGCAGAGGAAGAGCTTTCCAGTGGGGCAGATAAGAGTGGAACTGGTCTCTAGAGCATTTCTAGGCTCTAGAAACTGAAGATAGGTTCATTCAGAATGAATGCTGGCTGTCAGAGCCATGTGCAGAGGATGGTGAGGGGTTCTCCATAGCTTTGAGAAAGTTGGGTAAATATGCTTGAAGTGTGGGCTAGTGGGTCTGGCAATTGACCATTAACCCAGACTGCAGGCTCTCAGCACCTCTGTTCTTGTTGCTAAAAATTCCTTATTGCTTTGATAATCAGTGCAAATGATGCAACTTCATTTATATTACCACTTGCAGAAGAGCATTTTCTAGGCCTCTGTGTCTACTTGACCGCTGAGAAATGCAGCACTGGCTGATAAGATGGTTATTTTCTAGTGGAAACACACCTTCCACATCTAATCCAGTCATGCCTGAGCAGAAACCTTTTAAAAGCCTCTGCAGATGGATTGCAGTGGTTTTGCTGTACCTTGTTTGTGTGACAGTGAGAGCTTGTGGATGACTGGTAGAGAATAAACCACATTCCAGCCTTGGTGGGGGCAGAGATTCCAGTTAACAATGTGTTCACAGGCACCGTGAGGTCTTGTGACTGGTGCATCATCTCTTGACATTTTTTTTGCCTCATGTCCTCCTTCCTCTCCATTTCTGGTCTTAGCAGAGTTCAAAAGAGCAGTAATCTCTGCAGCAAGTATTACATACCCAGACATCATGTTGCATGTAGGTGACCTTTGAAATCTTCCTGTCCCCTTTTACATCAGAGCTGGAATCATCAATGAGCTATTTTACTCATAAATCCAGTCACAGAGGCAGCATCTGTATCATGTGGATGCAATGGCATTACCTCTCTTTTGTTCAGTATATAGAAGTGCTGTTATTGTGGGAGACTCAGCCTGCTTCTAGTGGTTTGTATTTTCCACTGAGGTGATTTTTGGCTAAGGCTCTGAGTTTCCATATCTTATTTTAGAGAGTGTTGTGATTTGCCTTGGTAAATCTGAGTTCAGGAGATGGAAAACTGAATGGAGACAAAAAATAGTTTACAACTGGCTGTGCCTATTAGCCTTCAGTATTCTGCAAATGGACAGAATGAGGGATTGCAGCTGGATTGTCTTGTCCCTGGAGCTATTTGGTGAGCCCTGCCACTTTTTATCCCTTCTTCCTAATCTCCTATCTTTGGTCTGTTATGTCTGTACCAGTTTATTCCTGGAGTGGTGTCTATAGAGGTGGTGTCTCTTTCTGCCTCTCTTGCTGGGTGAGAACTGTGCAAGAGACTGACTTGAAAGTCCTGGCCTATCTAAATTCTTTTGTACTTTTAAAATACTTTCCTCTAAAGCCTTAAGTGATGTCCTTTGCAATGATACAAACTGGAAAACATTCCAAGATTGCTTAAAAATGTCATGGCCCTCCTAGATGTGTTCTTCAGTCATGTTCTCCTGTCTGCCCATTTATGATGCTTGTTTCTTTATGCTTGTGTCGTGTCAGCTTTGTTTGGCAGCCTTTGGCACTGATCTGTGCCTGGGACTCCAGGTGCACAGTAATACCAAGTAATAACAGTGGAAACTTAACACAAGGATACACAATTTCCAGCCTGTTCCTTCTGGTTTCCGTCCTCGGTACCAGGAGGTGATGAGGCGCTGCAGGAACATTGCCTAAGCAGTTTTCAGACTCATTTTCTGACTGTTTATCATTGTGCTGATCAGGACAGGAGTTATTTCATTGTGACAAGCCCACCCTTAAGCACTGCAGGTTTAGCCACTGCAGCAGACAAGAGAGGATGCCCCCAGCCTCCAGCTGCGAGTCTGAGCTGTTGAATCTGGGAGGAAAAGCGTGCCCTCCCTCCTAATGCCTGCTGCTCCTCGGCTCTCCTCCCAGCCAGAAGAAGGGACAGCGTTCCCCGACGGGAAGGGATTGCTCTGGAAACCTCTGTGAACATCTGGGTGCAATCAGGCTGGCCATGCATCGCACAGAGCCTCGGCAGGGCTGCGCTGCCGGGGCCGTGTCTGGAGCAGCCCCGGGCTCGCAGGGCTGGTGCTGTGCTCTGCAGCCTGCCCGGGACACGCTGCACAGCAAAACCACAGCGCTGGGAAGGGAGCTCGGGGCCATGGGACTGCAGAGCCAAACCACAAGGCTGGGGTGTCAGTCATTATAAGCCAGGAAAGCAGTTTTGGTTCTTTAGCTCTGCGCGGGGCTTTGCCTGCTCTATAGGTGGAAGTGAGAGCTGTCTGCTGAGACTCTGTGATCCTCCCTGTAATTGTTTTAGAAATTACAGCAGGGAAATGCACCAAAATGAAAGACTCCCCCAGGTGTCCCTCAAAACTAATCTCAATGGAGCTCCCCAGTGAAGTTACAGGGAAGAACACAGAGCAAACAGAAATGAGACAGGAGGGAGAAGCCAGAGCAATTTCAGAGCAGTGTGATAGCTGAAGGAAATGCTTAGGGAAATAGTCATGAAGAACAACAGGAGAAACAGCTAAATAGAAGGGAGTAAAGCAGACTGGTTGTATTTCCAGCTAGGGATAGGCACCTCCATTTATTTTGCACTGGCATTGAATTAGCTGAGAGGAGCCCAGGTGTGGTCCTCATGGTTCACACAGCACTGGGAAGATGGACAGCAGTGCTATGTCTGGTTATTTCAGCTCCAGCAGCAGCAAGCAATAAAACTCTCCAATGTTATAACTTTTCTTCTTTTTCTTTTCTATTTAATGTTTTATGTGTAATGTAAAAGCCATATAAAACCTACTTAAATCCAAGAACTTATGTAGAGTCCCCTACAGAGTGTATGTCCAAACAAAAGGCATCTTCTGTCCACTTTAAATAGCTTGCAGACCTTTGACTTGAGTTGTTCACAAAATTTGGGCAATGCCTTATTTAGAGGTGTATGTGAAATCGTAATTGAACTTATAAATTTATTTTAGTTTCAAGGTCACACACTATTTTTCCAGGGAGTGCCTGCTTAAACCCCTGATAAGATGGTTTCACTGAATGAATAGCTGTTCACAATTTTTGTTTATCATCTTCATTTTTGTGAGACCTGGAGCATGCTTAATGCAAGTGGAGTCTGTGACCCCTTTTTATTTTTCCCCCTCCTTTCCTGGAACTGAAAGACCTCTACTTTACGTGTGCCCTTAGGAAATTCCAAAGGTTTAATATTTATCCAATTTTTAATGAATTTTCACAAGGAGGCAAAACCCAGCTGGCATACCAAATCCCTCAAATCCCTTGGTCAAATGGATGTTATACTTTATTAGTATTTGTAAAGTTTTTTTCTGTTTTTTTTTTTAAATGCTGGGATCACTCAGTGGCTGAAAATGTCTTATTATAATGGAAAGTGTTAGACTACTTTGACACCAGGCATTCTTTCTAATTCTACTATGATGAAAGAACCTGAGTGATAATTAAGAAATTTTTTCCTTTTAAGGTCCCAAGGGCACTTGGCCATTGATGAAATGTGAACTTAAACCCATGGGATGCTTGCCCTGGTTGTCAAAATGTATTGTATTTGGGCAGTTTTGAGGGGGAACAGATAGCAATGGGATTTTGCTTTCCTGGAATGTTGGCTTGGATGACAGTGTGCACCCTCCTCAGGTTTGCTCTGTAAATGCCTTTTGTAGCACGAGCCATCTGCCAAAGTTTCAGTTTCAGGGTATGAAATTCAGCAGCTAAAGATATCCATGGGATTGTTCCATAAAAAACACTCTGTAAGGTGTTTAGCAACACGTGGTGTGAGAGTTCGCAGGAGCCGAGCAACGACAGGGAGTGTGTGAAATGCAGCAGGCATTGGCTGAGGCAGAATTCCAGTCTGAAATTACAGGGGTGATCACTACTGGGCAGAGGAAGCTCCTGAGGATTTTGCAGTGGATAATCAACATTTTCCTCAGTGCCTTGAGAGCAGCTGTAAAGTCACTGCTAAGCTGCAAGCAACCCAAAACTGTGTATAATGAATTCCAGAGTGTGTCCTTTCTATGTAGTGTAATGTCTGTTTCTTATCATGGAGATCTCAGGGAAGATGGCTCAATGCTTCAAGGAGGTGTTCAGTCGGGTTATCCTCCCCAAGAAGCTGGTCAGAAGATTAATATTCCTTCCATCCTCCCTGTGCCTTGCTCTGAATTAACCCAAACAGAAGTGAAACATTGGAACACAACTCCTCCTTAAGTCCTGTGAGCACAGAGCCTCTGGTTATTTTGGGGGCACTCTGTGCTGTGCCTGCTGACACCTGGGAAGGTGTCAGTGATGGCAAGAAATGATGCAAAGCCATCAATGAGCAAGGATGGGAAGCCATGTGGCAGGGTGACACCAGCCCCTCCCCAGGCCAGGCTGTCTAGGAGTGCAGCACACATCAAGGCCACTGTTCTTCCATGTGTGCAGGGTGAAAACTGGAATTGGGTAAAAATAATAGACATATTTAGTTGTCTCTTCCCTTGTACTGTGAACATTCATGACTGTTCACAAAACAGGATGATATCTGTAGGAGTTTACAGCTTAATTCACATAAAACCTAACAGGGGAGGACAAATATAGGATAAAGTGGGAAGACCTGGCCTGTCTCCCTCACAGTTGCTATCCAGACTGGCTCAACTGCATCAGTCCATGCTGCTTCCACCTCTCCATGAGACACACATTCCCTACAATGTCATACTACTGCCCTGTGGCAGTGAGCAGAGACAATGGGAACTGCTACAGAAGTGCATTATAATATATTTTTAAAATAAAAAATAAAATAACAGAAATCTGCTATATTTTGTACATAATTTTGTTTGTTGTTTCATCTTTTTCCTTTTTGTTTCTGTTTTTGTTACCAGAGTGCCTCTGATGGCTTTTGGAAGTCAGTGGCAACCCGTGTGCCAAGGGAGCCCCACGAGATCCGTATCCTGAACCCCTACTTTATCCAGGAGGCAGCGTTCAGCTTCATTGGACTGCCCTTCAACAATGGCCTCATGGGCAGAGGGGTAGGTACAGAGCAAAGGGAGCCAAACCTCACAGAAGGATGTGAGGCCAGGCAGCACAGGAGGCTTACACTGTTCTTATTTTTCCTTTGGGCCTCTACTGTTGGACATTGAAAGGGAGGGTCTTTGGTTCTGTTACAGTCACAGCTCTCAGACTCCTTCAGACCCAGATTCCTTCAGAACCTTCCTGATCCAAGGATTCTGGGGGGATCATCAACACTTTAACAGTGCCTTGTGAAAGCCACTGTGAAGTTGCATCCCAGGCTGATAGTAGAAAAGGGTAAAAGTTTGCTCTATGAGGCCTTTGGTAAGAAATTCTGGTCTTAGCCCAGCAAGTTTTATATGTAAAAGCTCTCAAAAGCAAACAATGCAAACCACAGTTTTGGCTCATATTTATTAACAAAATTCCTTAATGCTCATTCTTGTACCTCTCACCCCCAGTGCAGCTTTTTGGAGTGTTGGTGTTGGAGTAGGTGGTGACTTGGGTTTTCTGGATTATCTCACATTGCAA
This sequence comes from Zonotrichia albicollis, assembly GCF_047830755.1. Classification (NCBI taxonomy): domain Eukaryota; kingdom Metazoa; phylum Chordata; class Aves; order Passeriformes; family Passerellidae; genus Zonotrichia; species Zonotrichia albicollis. Next base: position 10,781,410 of record NC_133826.1, on the reverse strand, counting down.
CACTGTCCTCAGAACCTATTTATATTTGCTCTACGTAATATATCAACCATTAGAGTAAGTATTACTTGGGTGGGTAAATTGCTCATGTACACATGTGATATAGTTGTTGATAGAGACCACACGTGACATTTTTGGGCACATTGGCACAGCTGACAAACCCAGAGAGAAGCACTTTTGCTGGACAAGGTCTGCTTGGTCTGCCCCTGGCATTGTCCTTCCACTGCTATCAGTGCAGGAGATTTGCTGTGTCACAGCAGGGATTTGGACAGAATAGTGCCTCATTTGCCTTGCTCAAATAATTATATCATGTAGACTTCTGGAATATTAGAGACTTCTGTTTTGTGCAAGTCAGATGGGTGGATGCTTCAAGATAAGACATTTCCTTCTCGATATGCAAAATGCAAGATATGCAGACAGATTCAGCCGCATGGAATGGTGCTTTTGAAAAATACACTGCTGTGTACAGAAGCTGTCATGAGATTCTGGGAACTCTGGATTTTTGTTCTGTGCACTGAAGGTATCTTATTGCAAATATTCCAGTCAGCTAGGAATTAACTTACTTCATCTCTCTGCATTCTCCAGAACTTACCGTTAGAACAATGTAGTCTTGATGTGTCTTCCAGAAAATCAGGAGTGGTGTCCCAATAAATGACAAAAATCATCATACTTTACTTTTTGCCCCATTTATTTTTCTTTTTAAACACGTTATTTTAATATACAAGTTATTGCTTTAACTGGAAGGAGAAGAGAGAATCCGGAAATGAGAATGCTGTGAACTGAAGTTTATGAGGTTTTGATAGGTTGTTTAACACACATCAGATTGGGAAATGAAGGCATCTTAATTGAAACCTGATGTTTCACTTCACGAAAGTCTATTTGAGCATTTAGGAATAGTTTATGGTTCTTTGAGGCAAGCAGTGTTTGCCTGTGACCCCTAGACTGTGTGAATTGCAGTTTGTTCCTCCAGGTGGGACAGCAGGAGCTCTGCAGGTGCCTGTGTGGGGCTGAGATGTCAGCGTAGCCTGGGCGGTCTGTGCAAGGAGCCTGGTACAGGGATGCTGCCAGAGCTTAAAAACTGAGAGAGAGTTTCTAGCCTGTGGCTACAATTTTGCAGCAAACATGAGCTATGGATTGCTGTCATGGAACTGCTGGAGCTTCACACTTTAGTGAATTCTGCTGGGCAGGCTGCACACTGCAGGATCAAGGCTGGGGATGCCTTCGTAATCAAGGCCAACACAAAATCCTCATAAAGAGCAGTAATATTCCACTCTCCTTTGGTTCTGTTGCCTAAATAAACTTCAGTGCTTCTCTTGCACACCACATATGGTAACAATGTGCTGCCAATTAACTTTGTAATTTGGGGGCTTTTCCAGCAAGGTTGAGCAGAGCTAGTAAAATAGTTTGGGGCTGATCTCAAAGCGTTTTTCCCAGGATTCAATAAAGAGTGAATGTAGTAACATCCTCTGCTTTGATAATATAATTTGGGCCAGATGATCCTGGAGTATAGTAATGGGGTACAACTCAGACGTGCATTTTGATTGCCCTCATGGCAGTGGTAGCCAAAACCCTCAGCAAGGAGCAAAACTCACACCCACAATGAATAGTGACTTCTCTCTCGGACTGGTAAAGCTTTTTAGAAGTTGTCTTCAATCCTACTGAGGTCTCAAGAGCAGAAGAGCTGTTCCATACTGTATGTGGACTTCTCTTTCATGAGATAAGCTGATCATAAAGAACAAACTTTGGGCTTCTTGCAATATCTAGGGGAAAATAATTGTTAATGCCTGAAGATGGTTAAGCACAAAAAAAATATCTACTAAAGACCCTCTCTCTGATTAAATAATTCTGTTAATGCATGGGTGTGGGGTTGGCTTTCTCACTAGCCAAATGTGATTTTTGTTCAGATGGAAGTTCTCTTTATGCAGATCTTTGGGGCTTGAAACCAGACATCACTGGTATTGCAGCTGTTGGTTCAAGCTTGCAGCAGCACCCCTTACACTGCAGGCAGTTTACTGGGGGGCAAGCACGAGCATCAGCTCAGAGAGTACTGCTGGGTGCACAGACACTCCTGGGGTGGTCACTGCTGTGGTGCCTTTGGCTGTGTGGTGAACTGTCCTGTCCAGCCAGCAGCCCTCAGAGCCATGGGAGCAGTGTCCTTCTGGCTCCTGGGAGCCCTGAGCCTGGTGTGAGGCAGAAGGGAGAACACTTCAGGTGACACAAATTATCAGAAGTCTGAGGACCCCAGTGCAGACTGCAATGTTTGTTTCTCTCTCTTTGCTGGTGCTGTGCATCCATGGATCAGTTTATGATTTAACTCAACTCTGTAAGCCTTTTGTTTGTTCATGTACTGGAAATGGTTGAATCTATAAACTAAAAAAATAAAGCATCTTTCTTTGGACTTCACCCAGCCTCAGCACTAAGCTGGTGAAGGAGGAGCCATGTGCAGGAGGTGTTGCCAGGCTGATTCAGGCACCCAGCCATGGATTAGCACCTCTGCAGGGTGCTGACATCTCAGGGATTAACCTCTGATGCTGGAGTGTTAGCACATCCTGTCCACGGCTTCTCGTAGCTCTTAGATGGTTTTTCCTGTGGGCAGGCAGCCTTTCTGGAGGTGCCAGCAGGAATCCTTTGCTCCTTAGGCACTTTTCAGCTCCCTTGTCTCATCATCATGACCTTTTCTCTCATGAATTGCCCAGGTGTCAGCAAACTTTGTCTCCTGGGCTGTTCTTGCTGGACTGTGGCTTTTTGTAGGCTGTGTCTTGGAACCTGCTGGGTCTTTGTGGGGTAGAACAGAGGTGGGCATGGCAGGAGCAGAACAGTCTTCCACTTAATCCTTTCCAGTTATGCGGCTCTCCCTTTTTTGCATCTTCTAAGGCAGCTAGAGGGACAGGTGAGGGCCACTGCAGCTGCAGTCAGTTAAATGTAGAGACTCAGTGTCACTGTAAAGCTTTGGGTTTGCAGGGCACCACATCTGCTTTGTGGGCTGTGCTGTTCCTCCCATTGCCACTGCACTGGGACCAGTCCATGAGATGCTGGGGAAGGGATGCTCACACAAACTGGTGCTGGGGGGCAGGTAAATGCTCATAGCAGCTTCTTCTTGGTACAAGCCCAGCCACCTCCTTCTGCTCGTGAGAGATGCCAAGGAACTGAAGGGAGTTTGCTTCTCAGTGAAGAGCAGGCCATGAACTCCCATTTAGCATGGGGTAAGGGTGTATGTGCTTATCACAGAGCAGGTAGAGTGCAGTAAAGTCATGCCTTTGGTTGCATTCTGTTAAGTCCTTACATCCTTTAGAAATACTCCCTGCACTGCACAGGAATCTGCTCTATGGCAAATGGTGAATCAGAGCTTGTGCGTCAGGTTAGATGTGGTCAAAAACACTGGGACTGGGCTTGGGTGTTGAGGAACTGAGCAGGGAAGTGGCAGAAGGGAGCCTGCTGGGCTGGCCTGTCTGCAGCCACCAGCTGCTGGCCCTGCCCTGTGCTCAGCTGCAGACAGCCATTCCTGCAGGCTCTGCCCCACTCCCAGCCAGGGAAGCTGCAGGAAGGGCACTGAGATGCTCTGCTGTGTTTTTTGAAGCCCACTATTGCAGCTGTTTCAGGGCATGGGTGGAGGTAGCTCTGGGAGCAGCAGTGTGCATTGTAAGCTCCTGTGACAGGCACCACTCCACAGAATGCAGGCACTTGGCTGCTCACAATGAGTGACGCTAAATTGCTTTCTATGCCATATTTTCCACACTTTTCAGCTAAAGGAAACAAAGGGTAGGTTTGAGTTTTCTCTGATGCAAACAAAGAAACAAAAGGGATAGTTCATGTATGTTGAGATGACTATTGTAGTTTTGTTCTGGATTTCTTTTGTTTTGAAAACTTCAATGCTATTAGGTGATCAGATTGTAACTGATAAAATTAAGGTAAGAATTTTTCCCAGGTAAGCAAATTTTTGGATTTTTTCCTCAAATCATTTAGTATAGTAGTCAAACCAATTTAAATATCCAGGTGTATTATTGTTTGTAGGGAGTTTATTCTTCAGTAACACTTACCCTTTTATTGAAAAAGGTAACAATTGGAATAGTCTAAACAATCCAATAGGTCTTACCCTGAACTAAGTAAAATCCCATAAATAACTGGAATTCATTTAACATATTAAGGGAGTCAAATATTTCTAAAAACAGATTTACAGCAGTCATTTCCTTCCAGTCCAGCAGGCAGTGACACATGAATGACCCAGGCATGGAATGAAAAGCAGCAAGAGCTTTTCACATGCACCAAGCAAAGAGCAATTCCAGCCCTAGTTCAGTCACCAGCACTGGATCTTCAGCACAAGCCCTCGAGGTAATGGTCAGCCTCAACAGAGTCCAGAGGAGTTCCAGAGTTCATTTCTGCTGACTGACTTCTTTCCTTATGTGAGTAGAAGTCAGTCTTTAAAGCCTCTTCAGGGGGCAGAATGGAAGATGAAACATCCATGTCTTGAGGTGAAGCCTTTTTCTTCATGCTTGCAGCAGAGAACAGTGTAGGAGCAGTCAGGAGAACCTGCCCCATGTCTGTACAGCTAAAGGCATTTCTGGTCCCCAGAAACCATTGGCACACAGCTTTTGCAAAGCCAAGCTCAATGTTTGTGGCAGAGAATTGTGAAGGAGAGAAGGCTGCCAGTGATTTCTGGGCTTTGCCGTTCCCAGCTCACACTGCTTGCTGGGCACCAGTTCAGGTCAGAGACTCATCATGGCCACATCTGCAGCAGTGGTCATGTTGGACCTTTCCAGGTCTAACCTGCACTAACACTGTGCAGCTGGGGGGCATCCTAAGGGGCTCCTGCCTCAGCACTGGCTGCTGTGGGGCTGTAGCTCTCCAACCATTTGGTTAAAGCAGCACTGCTTGGTGACACAGGAATACCCAAGCACACAGAGGGCCATGAGCAGGAGCACAGGCTTTGAACAGGTCTCACACTAGATTATTATTTTGAGACAAGATAGTAGAATTTGAGGGTTTTGTCTTAGCAAAAGCCTCAAATAACGAGAATCCTGCTCAGTTGTTTGAGAGTTTTATTTTTATAACTCAACAGAGGAGGTGTGGTGGCTGCTTTGGTATGTCTTTGGGGCACGGCTCAAGGGTGTGTGTGGTGAGATAGCACTGACACATTGTGCAGGGCATTGCAAGCCAGATTTGGCACAGCCATGACCATGATGCTTAACTTCTTTTGGAGTCACTTGTCCCCCAGCTTGCCCCATGGGTTGTATATGGTCCATTAGGTCCAGGTTAGAGGTTAGCAGCTAATGAATTTAAATGTACAATCAGGAGAGCTTGGAAGCTCTGTTGATGCAGCCAGGGAGTAGTTATAGCCACTTCCTCTCTAATAATGTGTCTCCTCTTACTTGGCACTTCTTTACTAAGAGGAAAGGAGGGGAGAGCCCTTTCCCTTAGACCTGAGAGTGCTGCTCTGCTGCATTCTCTGCAGCACAGCCTGGGAAATGTCTCTAGATCCTGCAGGGTGTTGTCTTTCCCATGCCACAAGCTGGGCATGAGGCAGTGCTTAATTTTCAGCAGGCAGCAGGAGTAGCAGAATCTCAGCAGGCTGCCACAGGAGAGCAGGGCTCAGTTTCTGTAGCTTAAACCAAATCAAGACTAAAATACTGACACTAAAGTAATGACAATTAATCAACAATTGTACTTTTTTATCGTTTTGTTCAAGGCAGCTCCATTTTCTTCAAGACTGTCTAATTCCCCAGTTACTGTTCAATCCCTCTGATGGTTGCTTCTTTTTTAAAAATAAGCACTTTGGAGCAAGTGCCCAGTTACGTGTGTGTGATCTGGGCATGTGTGGGTGCACACACACTTTGCACCATGCTCTTCTCTTAGGCAGGTGCTATTATCCACACATTTACTGTGGGTGGGTTCTGCAAGCACCCCTGTGCTGCCCTAATAGTTGCTGCCCTCAGTGAATAGCAGGGGTGATCATTTTGACAGTATTTTCAAGAGGCATCTGCCTAGCCCATAGGTTTCTGACTGCAGCAGTGAGATTGAGGCTGCATCTCACCACTGAAGGATGCAGAATTCTGCCTTCAAGGGGGACACATATTAAGCTATAGCTACTGCAGTGTTGGAGGGTACTAACAGCAATTAGGCATAATTAAGAAACTGTCATCAGATCATCAGTTTCCAGATGTGATTTTTAGGGTAATGCAAAACAATTTGCTAAGGACATCCTGTGAATTTCTGGTAATTATAGAGGCCAAATCAGATACATCTACTACAAGAGGTTAGGAAGGTAGGTAGTCTCTGGTATTTTAATCATTTTTGAGAGCAGAGCAGGTGGTACTAAGATAGTGGCATGTCAGGAACTACTGAAGAATTACCTTGTATTTTTCCATAAATATCATTGGATGTATTGTAGAAAGAGTAAAGTCAGACAGATATTTGGTGACCAAACGAAAGTTCACTTTCAATTTCTGTCCACTGTTATTCTCCAGACAGAGTATGCCTGAAAGAAAGTTTGGCAGTCCTCCCATGAGGTTGGGTAATGTGATTAATTCTCTGTGGTTTGCAAGACTCACATTAGAAAGTTAGCTCTTAAATGTTAAATTGGCCAGTGAAATTCCCTCCAGGCAAAGACCCCGTGTCTCCCTTGAGCGGTACCGTGGGAATGGGCCCAGTGCGAGTGTGGGTGGTGTTAGCACCACGGTGCTCCCAATGACGACACAGTCCCAGGGATGAAACCATTCACTCACTGTGTTTTGGACACTGTAACTACAGCTCTGATGAGGGAAAGGGTTTTGTGGCACGTCCACTTACCAGCTGATGCAATCCCAGTGACATACAAATGTCATCTTCTATGCAAAACATAAAGCTGAGAAATCAGAATTAAACTGTCATGTCTGGAAAGACAGGATGTTCTTGGATATTTTGAAATTTGGGGCAATGTTCTTATCCTTTCCTAATAAACTTTTTCCATTTTTTTGAAACCCCTGCTTGATATTTTTTGGCTCCCAGTGAATTAACAGTTAACTAAAGTGACTAGAATAAAACCAGTATCGTTTTTGTGAGTATCAATTGAAATTAAGCAATGAGAACTAAATTACTCTGCTGCTTTTCCTGGCATCTAGAGCTGGAACAGCAGGATGTAGGAAGATCTTGTCATTTCAGGTGTGCTCTGTTACTGTTGTGCTGCAAATATTTGAACTTAATGTCTCATTGATTTAGCCATAAGCAGTTTTTGCCTGTTTGTTTTCAGATTAGAGTAATTCCAGTGCACTGTAGTGGAGTTCTACAAAGCACATGAGTTGTGCTCCCAGCTCTGCACATCTCAGCTGGGATATGGGTGGCATTCTTTGCTTGGAAAACATTTTCCTTCAGACTGGTCAGGCAATCAGAAGTGAGCACAGTCATGTGCCAACAAAAGCCAGTTCCTTTGAATGAGAGGCAGAAACTCAAAACTTTGTTCCCAACCTTTATGAACATGCAATAGCACTGCTCACCAGTTCAGGGTAAACCATTGTAAATGAAAAATATAAGAGTGCAGTTGGTTTCTACATCTCAGCTAAGAGCTTTCACCCTTGGTGACTGTCTGAGCATGTCCTCTGAATTTGTGATATTTCCAATATGGCCAGTCTTGGATATTCAACAAATGAAGATGTGGGTGGATTTCTCAGCCTCTCCCTAGGCCCTGGGGCAAACTTGCCTCTGGATTTATCTATCTGGCTAAAAGGGAGCTAGAAAAGTCAGTGAGCTAGGATTTTACACTGGAAACACTTTGCTGTCCCAGCAGAACACACAGGAGCTGTGCAGCACTGCTGTCACAGGGCCAGAGCCCAGTGAAATGGGAAGGGCTAAGGCTGGACATCAGTGCACACTGCAGGTCAGCAGATGGGAAAGGACAGTTGTGGTGTGCCCTGGATGCTATCACCCATCTCTGACTGGCTTCCCACTGCTCCTTGTTTTCCCAGTGTGTGGTTTGGAGGGAATGGCACAGGTCAGAGTGCCCCTGCTCTGTCAAGGTGCCCCTGAGAAAAGGAAGGGATCTTGGAACGCACTGCCTGATCTCCTCTCCATCTCCCAGAGCTGTTTAACAACCTTAAACTGCATTTGCCATCAGTAAAATAAGGTGTTTGTGCTGTTCCTCAGTTTTGCTCCTGTGTGGTGACCTGTTTGGGATAAGTATTCTTCCTTAGCCTAGCTGGAAGCCAGTAATGTGCATTATTAACATTGTAATCCACTGTCTACATCTGTTTTAATTTCAGAAGGCTAATGTATCCACTGTGATTCATCCTCCAGCTCATCTGCTGCCCTGTTCTCAGGACAGCAAAGCTGTGGAAGGGGAGTCTGACCATTTGCATTAATTTCTTTACAAGTTGGGAGGCTATCATCAACCCTGCAAGCTGGCAGGTTGAATATAGCCAAATACCATGTTCCTGATTTTCTGCTTAGCAGCAGCAGTGCCCCCATGAGCAGAGACAATAAGAGGAAATGTTTGATGATAAAGATGACAGCCTGCTAATGCCTTCCATTGCTGCTTTCTCTCCTCCCAGAACATCCCCACCCTGGGAAGCGTAGCAATAACCATGGCACTGCACAACTGTGACGAGGTGGCGGTGGCTGGCTTTGGCTACGACATGAGCTCACCCAATGCACCGCTGCACTACTATGAGAACATCAAGATGTCTGCCATCAAAGAGGTAGGCAGCTCCTGCCAAGCACATCCTCCTCCCAAGCCCACAGGCCACCCCGACTCCAGAGCCTGACTGGGATCGTGATGTTAACTTACGGCTGTGCTGTGTGGATCAAAACTCAGCTCTGCTCATGCATCTGCTTGTAAATTCCTAGACATTCTCCCAAGCTCAGTGTGTGTTAAAAATGGTTATTACTGCTGGGAAAAGTTCTCTGGAATGTGTATATAATGTAATTTCTTCTTTGAGTGGCAGGGAAAGGATTCACATAAATGTTTACCCAAAGAGTGTGAAAGGGAGCAGTTCTGCTCGGGGTTGAAATGATGCACCCTCTCCTGCTTTTTGATCCATTGGATTGCTCTCTAATCTATAGGCTTCCTTTGTGAGCTGATCCCCTCCTCAGGCCCTGGGAAGCATGGGGGAGGTGAGATCAGCCTGTGTACCTGAGCTCTCAGCTGGCTGTTCAGCAGCACCTCGCTGGTGTGAACACCACTGGCTCTGTGGAGGTCCACGTTAAACACATTTTCTGCTACTACCACAGTGAGACAAACAGTGTTTTTGGAGGAACAAAAGTTCTCATATCGGTATAATGCAGCAGTATAGATACCTTCAGGTCTGTCCATTTCCTGTACCAAACTAGAGCAAACTTGGACACTGGTCAAAGCTTCTATAGTGGGAAGGTTTGCTGCCTTTATGGAAAAGCTCCTTCTTTCCCAGCACAGATGTGACCCAGGTCTTCCTAAGATTGCTTCTCCCTCTTCTCTAGGTAGGGAAACTTGGTCTATCCTACTCCACACTGTGGAAAGTTGTATTGTTCATGGACAGTAGCTGTCTCCTGGCATCTGGCATTTGTTCACCCCAAGGACTTTACCACTGATTCAGACCAGGAGGGAAGCTGGGAAGTTGTGTTTTTTCAAATCACAAGATTGTATGTGTCTTAGTACTCTCACAGGCTGCAGGCTGCATGACCCTAGGCAGAGTGAAAGGAATTATAAATCAATGATTAGTCAGCTTGAGAAATGAGAAGAGTGCATCTAATTATCAGAGTAATGAGACTTTGAAGCATGAAGCTCTCAGCAGAGGCTAAGGGAACAGAGTTTAGGAAAAGGCTGTGGGGAGGTCCTCAATACACCAAGGGATTTGACACAGTGGTCCTGAGGTACCTTCTGGGCCTGTGGAGGTGGCAAGAGAGTCTGCTTAGCTCAGTGGGGTAACCATGGATTTAATTAGTCCTTACTGGGGAAATGAGTGCCTATTTGAGAATTTAAGGGGTATGTCCAAAGAAGTAAATTGAATTGAGGTGATGTCTGGCTTATGAAATCCCTGAATGGAAAATAGCTAAGAAATCTAACCTTTGCAGGAGTAGAGGAGGTATCACCATCTGGAGGTATCACCATTATAACCATTGCCAGAGACAGGACCCCGGGCTCCCCAGGCCCAGGTCTGAGGCAGTACAGCTGGTCCCTTGGTCTTACAGCAAAGGGATGGCTAGGCCAGAGTGAAAATGGCTACAGATGCCTGAATCCAGCAGGGAATACAGAGACTCTTCAAGAAAGTTTCAGGAAAAGCTTTTGGTGCCACTGTTTTCAGTCTGGTGAATCAGCTGCCTTTGGTGGAGAATCACTTTTGCCCAGTTGTTCTTCCTGTCTCATAAGGATGTCAGTCCCATGGTCAGATTTTGGACATGAGGACACCACTGGAACTAACAAGAATGAAGTCTTCTTTTATTTCATCCTTAGACAAATCAATGGGAAAATTTGTCATAGAGCTGGATAACGGAGTCTATGGTTGAAGTTGCAGGTCCACATCACTTGGATCTCTGAATTTGGAGGCCAGCACCCCAAATGGGATCCAAGGCCACTGGAAGGCTGGAGGAGGTCACTCTTGGACATTGTTTGGGGTCTCAGGATTAGTTAGATGAGGATGAACACATGAAATGCAACCAGAGAAGTCTCCTAGAGAGAGCAGTTGGTGCTGATTTGCCAGGGCTCTGCTGTCTGGAAGCCATCAGTCATCGTGTCCTGTACAGAGGTGAGGGAGCGTTGAAAGGTTCTGGTGAGGCCTCAGTAATTCAGATGTCAGTGGATTTGTTTCTGCAGGTGGGGCTGTTGTTGGGAGCTCTGCAGCCCAGTGAAGCTGGTTCTAGGAGGAAGGTTCCTGTTCCACTTGAAGGCTGGTTACCTGATCTGTGTCTGCCCATCCAATCCTCACATCCTCACCCACGGGCTCCTCTTACATTTCACTGCCCTTCTACAAGAAAAGGCATCTGTTCCCAAGTATCAATAATTAATGCTCCTCCTGCCTCTGCCCCTCCCAATATGACAAATTGTTTGTGATATTGTGGAATGTGAAGAGCAAAGAGAGGATCACGTTTCTTTCTCTCCTATTTAATATTAATGGTAGCTGGTAATTGTTAGTCATCTGAGGGTGAAGTTGAAAGGTGAAGGGCATAATAGCTGGCTTGTGTCTTCTGTAGTTGCCTTCAAAGAATGCAGAAATAGAGATTTGCCCCACTCCAGACTGGAAGCACCTGCTTGATGGAAGGGATTTGACATTGCTGCATGGACCTGCATGCAGCTTGCAAATGGGGAGGCTGGCCTGCACTGGCACCCTGTGTCAAACCTTGCCCTTGGTATTAGTGAAAGAATACTGACCCAGAGCCAGGCTCCACCAAGGATTTGTCTGTTCCATCTGCTCTGACACCCAGAGGTCCAAGAGCATCCACAGGATTTTTCTCAGTGTTTCTTTGGACCTCTGGGATTGTGTCCAGACCTGGTTCTTCCTGGTCCTCCTCTACATTTCAGCCTCTAAAGGAGCCACTAAAGCAGGCTATACCTTGAAATTATGCAAGTATCATCTTTGTCCTCTGGTCAGCAGACACATGGAGGCTGGAGTGTTCATTCCTGGGCAGGGGAATGGAACAGGTTTGCTTAACATGGCATCATCACAGCACTGAAATAACTGCAATGGGATACAGCTGTTCCACCACAATGAACATCCCAGGCAGGAGCCCCTGCAGTTTGACCAGGCTTTGGTGGGGCAGAACCTCTATTTCTGAAGTTCAAATCACTTCAGTGACTGCCAAGCTCCTCCAGCCTGAATGTCTGAAAATGTTCAGTGTTTAAGCCTAGAGAGCAGCTGCAGGGAAACACTCCAGCTCCACCCTGAAAACATCACTGTCTTTACAGAGGAAATGTAAACACCAGCAGTGTCCTGGGCCTGGAGATGCCACACATGTGTGTGTGGACTGTGGGAGCCTGTTGGGTAATATCCCTCTAGCCCCATCCCTTGCCTGGTATCTGCAGGGCAAATGGGCTTGCTGGTGAGCAGGAGTCCTCTCAGCAAGGTGTGTCACTGATTTACACTTGAGGCTGCTTGACATCTCTCTGGACACCCTTGAAACCCTGTGAGTCATCTCCAAGGAATTTGTTCTGATTATATAAAAAAAGCCAGCAAAATGCACTCACTTGCTCACGGCTGGGTGGAGATGCCTCTCCCATGCCAAGACTGAGGTGATAAAATCTCTGTGGAAATGAATCTGATTTTTCCTGTTGCTCTGTGGCACTGGCAGCTGAATTTCCACAAGGAGAAACAGGCCTACCCAGTCCATAGTTTAGCCCAGCCTGTGCATTCCCCACAGGAGTAAAAGCTCTCAAGGTCCAAGATTGTGCTGCTATTGCTACCACAGAAGCCAGCTGCCTGCACTGAGTCTTCTAGGATCCCCAGCTGAGGGCTGGACAGGCATTTCCTGCCCCAGAAGAAGAGGATCTGTAAGGAAGGAGATGCACTGGAACTTGATCACTGTTAATTGTCAAGGAGAAGTGTACGATCTTGCGACCCTGTTCTGTAGTATGGCTGCAAACATGTGTGGATTTTCCTGTGCTTGGGAATGCTTGTCAGAGTAAATTTCTCTAATTTGGTACTTTACCTTCTTTACCCTCTCTCCTGGGTAGCTCAGTGTACTCTGCCCAGGGTATGTCCAGGCAGAGCTGGTGGAGGACACCCTCTTCTGTTGCTCAGCGTGCTCAGGAAAGCTGGAAGCACACTGGGGTGGTGCTCTCAGTTTTAGGTGTGAGCTGGAAGATCAATGCAATTGAAACTGTGCCTCAAGGCCAGTTCTTGTGTGTCTGCACTGCTCCCTGCACAGCTGGGGTGCAGACTCCAGGCCTGCACTTCAGCTGGAGATTTCTGGGTGGTGTCAGGACAAACTTTGTTCTCTGATCTGTTACTGGGACTCCGGTGCCCAACAGACCCAGTGCTGTTGTATAAACTCTCACAGATGATTTTTCAGCTCCTATCCCATCTCTTTGTTTTAGCTTGCGAAATGCAGAATGGCCAAATGTGTCACCTCTGTTCAGTTACTATTTTCCCTATTCCAAATAACTTTGCAACAGCTTTTGTCCCTTCCCTGCTTCCATGAATGCTGTACAAAAAATTGAGTCTTTGCCAAGGTGTCTGCTCACTTGTTTCTGTTTTCATGGCAATGAATCTATTGGAGTCAGATTTTCATATACTTTTTTGTATTTTTATGTCTTGCTCAGGTCCTGTAACTCTTCCTGTCCAAGCACTCCATAAAAATGTATTTTTATCACAGGTCACTGTCTTCTATTAATGTAGAAGTGTCAGACCCACTGGGAACATAGCGAGGGAAACGTGGAAATGGTGGTGAGGAAAAAGAATAATTTTGAAATAGAAATTATTTAAGGATGGGAAAGTGACTGTTTAGAATAGTAAAAACAGATCCATAAGCAGCTTATGAAACTGAGAGAGCAGGGGGCTGTGCTAAATCATGGGAACGAAGCACAAGGCAGGCTCCCAGCATCCCTCCTCCATGTGCTCTGCCCCAGCACAGTCTTCCCAAACCTCATCATCCAGAGGTGAGCTTCTATCCCCAGTCATTTCTTGCAGGAGCAAGGATGTGAGCAAGGAGTTACCTCAGGTGCTACACAGGGAACTTCCTGGGCCGTCTTCTCAGCTGCAGACTGCCGCACACACTTAGGAGTGGCAAAAAGGGCAATTCATGGTTCAAAGCCAGCCTTGCTCATGCAGAGCTGCCTGCAGTGTTTGTGTCCCACAGTGGAGCTGCTGGCGGGTCTCTTTTTGCTGGAGAAGCAGGTCAGGCACCAGCACTGCTGATGGAGGTGTCAGCTCCTTGGATACAGCTGTGCCCACCTCAGTGACTCAGTGCCTGACCTGAGGGGGAGGTGGCGGGGCAGCCTTTGATGGCTTCCTTCTGATCACTGCCCCTTCCCCAGCAGGTCTTTGTGGGATGCTGAGGACACCATCTTGTAACACTTCTCATTCAGGCTGTGTAAGGGCTGTCACAAGGGCCAGGGGAGGTGGCCTGCAGCACGCAGTGACACACAGCTTTGTCTCTGTCTCTCCCCGACAGCAGCTACCTCTCAGAATAATCCGCAAACATCGAGTTTGGAGTCTTGAACCATAAAGGCACAGACAATGGTGCTTTATCATCATCTGGGCTCTCTCTGGGAAGCCGCCTTTTGCATTTTAAATCAACACAAGTTGCTTGGGAGGGGGTGGTAGGGCTGCTTCAGGCTTCCAAGTACCTTAAAGTTTGTGGTAGCCAACAAGAAGAACAAAACTCCTTTGAAAGCCGGGCAGATGTCTGGTGTGGTGATTTATAGACTGAAAACATGGCTATTGGAGCCTGGCTGATGAATTGTGATTGCAGTACAAGGAGTGGTGCAGACTGAAATGGAGGTCAGCTTTTGAGGGGGAGGTTAGGGGCTGGGGCAGGGGCACCTCTGAAAGGGCAGTGCTTTTTCTTGGGGCCGGCAGTGATGACTGATGAAGTTTATACATTTTTGTCTTTGTTTAAAAGCCACCTGTTTGACAGCGTTGGGGCTGAGCAAAGGCCTCACATGCTGTTCCTGTGCATAAGGACTGTGTGTCTGTGTAACAGAAATCTGGAAAAGATTGCTGGAATAGCAGCCCTGACCAGAGGACAGGTATTGCCGTGTTCAGAAGGACAGAAGTACTGTGACACTCAGGATATCACTGTGCACTAAGAACAGCAAGGAAAGTACAGCTGTAGAATGGACAGAAGCAGAATTGGGGTTTGGACAGTTCTGTGTAGGAGAAGGCAGTAAAAGATCTACAGAGGTGGGTTAGAGCCCAGCTGCTGACCCCAGCACTGAACACAGCTGTCTGTGGGGTGCTGGGTGCCCCCAGAAACAGCACTGTCAGGGATGTACAGTAGGGCTGAACATCTCCTTGTCAAAAGGAGACTCCAGGTATTCCCAGGCACAGTGGCTGGCACAGCTCTTCTCACCAGCTGGGAGGGCACGAGAAGAGCTGTGGGCCTTTCACAGCTGCTTTGGGCATGTATGAAGGCCTTGCAGAGGGACATTTTAGGAAATAGTCTTTGATCAAGTGTCTCCATGGTTAAATTAAATGGAGAGTCAACAGAAGGGATGATATAATTCAGATTTTGCTCCCAAAAGGAGGGAGCTTGATAAGCAGGGCTGGATATAGACTCAGCAGTGGTGGAGGGGTGCTCAGTGGAATTGGGGCATGCTTGCAGACTCTGACCTCTCTGCCTAGCCTTGGAGAATGGGCTGCTAAAAGCACATTCACTGAAGAGTTCATGGACTGATTGTAGACTCGAAGTCTTGTTTGTGACAGTACAATAATTATCTGTGATTCATACTTGCAGCAAGGGGAAAACTGGGAGGAAAATGCTGTAAATATAATTTCATAAAGAACTGCTTCAAAGCGGTGTTAGAAGTAATAGAGGAGTAAGGAAGAACATCAGAACACTTCACTCCTGATGGCTGGAAGGGACAGAGATAAAGTAGAAACTGGCAAAAGTCAAGTTCAATTAGATGTTGCAAAGGAAAATTAGCAAATACTGAACAATGTCACTAACAATAAGGAAGCAAGGAAAGAATTATCAAGACTGACATCCAAGGAGGTGAAGGAAGCAGAATGATTAAAGTAGAAACCACAAGAAATATATATATATATTACCTCCATCAGGATGATATGATGAATGTGAGGGAAAGGGTCGCTTATGGTGTGAAGTTCACGGAAAACGAAAATTACTGGGTCAGCACTGAAAGGCAAAAGCTGTTGAAGCTAATGCAGAAGGTGTGAGAGCCCAAGAGATCTCTGTTCCACTTTGAGCCAATTAAGCTGCAAGTGCAGAGGAAAAGGTCCACAATAAATCTATCAAGTTCCACAGGATTAGCTTGTAGTGGATATAATACCTCTTTTTCCCTTCTTTTTTTTGGGGGGGGGAGTGGTATGGGAGCAAGTCAAGGAAAATAATCCTGTCCAATTCAGAACTCTTAAACCAACCTCAGAAGTACTATTCAGAACTTCAGAGCAAAGTTTAAATGAAAGAATATTTAAATCCTGAAAGCAAACCAACATTGGTTTACCAAAGGCAGCTTACAAAAATGAATTTAATATCTTTATTTGGTTAAAAAAAAAATCATTCTTGGGACAGAGGAAGTGTAGCGGTCCCGCCTGTCAGAAGTTCAGGTAAGCATGCAATCCTGTGAGATGTTATCATTAGTTCAGCTTCAGAAGCCAGGGCTTGGTGCAACACCTGTACATGAATAGTCTCTCTAAGAGAGAGCACAAAAAGCAGCACTGAATGGACAGCTGGGAGTTCCTCTGCAGAAGGTTCATGTTTAGTGTTTGCTTTAATGATTTTTGGCACAGAAGGCAATGGTGTGCAAGTGGAATTTGTGATGAGACAAAACCAGGTGTGGTCAATACAAGGGAGGATCAAAATACCATCCAGGAAGGCCATGAGCACCTTGAGAACAGGAGTGAATTGGGTGGCATGAAAGCTAAGATTATGAATGGGAGGCCATGCTATTTGGGGCAATAACAGACATTCTGACTCTAATTTGGGATAGCATTATTTGGCAATGGCAGAGGAGGAAAGTGCTTAGGTAGGTACAAATAAATCACAGACTAATTCAGGCTGCCAGACTGTTACTGGGGGGAAAAAAAGACAAATGCAGCTCTGGAAAGACTAGAGGAAAGGACTTCTTGTTGAGTGAGGGAGTTGCCTCTGCATGAGGCACTGGTGAGCCTTTTTTCCTTGCTCATGAGAAGTAAATCTGTAGTAAAGAGGGGCAGAGGGAGCTACTATAATTCTGTGAGATTTCCCAGTTTTCATGGTGTAAATTAATAGCTTGTTTTGGTAGAAGAAAGGCGTTGCTTGTTTAACTTGGTATAATGAAGACTAAAAAGAGATACAGTTTCTCTCTCTGTGAGTGTAGTAAGAGTAAGCAGGAGCAAAAACAGCTGTTAGAAATTATAAGTTGATGTAAGAATGACTGGGCATAAGGGAGCTGTGAGTAAATCCCCTGAAGACAAGAAGATGAGGGTGCCCAGCCATCCCTTTTGTTTCAGTATGTGCGAACCCCAAGAGTTTCAAGCAGACTGATGAAAATTAAGCAGCTCCAGAAACAAGGCAGTGAAGGTTAAAGACAAAGATAAATTAGCACTGGTGGAGACTGGAAACCGACTGTTGCCAGTGAAGTAGCACTTCTTGCTCTGCTCTGGTTTCTGTGCAGGTTTTTGTGGAGAAGTGCTGCTTACATGCAGAAAGACAGAGGATGTAACAGAACTGAGAAAACTCCTTCTCTACAACTTGCTGTTTTTCTTGAATGCGTTCCTCATTGACTCACTCTCTCTAATTTAGTGTTCCTGTATTTAAATTGCAGCATGCTTGATAAGACTAATGTGGTCTGAAGCTGAGGCATTCCTCGACTGTAATTGATTACAGACAGGGAGCTTACCTTCCTCCTGGGTTTGTCTCTGAAACATTTGCTTAGGCTTAAAATATTCCACTTGGCTTTTCTTGAAGCGACAGATGATGTTTTGTGCTTCATTGTGGAATTGTCAAGATAAAAAGGATAGGTGGTTTGGGGCTGCTACATTTGCATAATCCTGAAAGGTGGCTTTAACTGATGATAAATTTTCATCTAATAACTGTGACCAAGCACTCAGAGCCACTGCCACCTCCCTGGGATAAACAGCCATAACAGTGCTGGCAGAGAAACTCTGCTCCCTCTGCTTTGCTCTCCACTGGAAAAAGCAAAAAGCAGACCCAAAGCACAGGAAATCCCAGCCTGATCCCTGGAGAACAGGAAGGGGTCTGGAGCCTCCTGGGATGTTCCTGTTGTAACTCTCAAAGTTCATTGCTCCAGCCATCAGCTCAGGCAAGCAGCCTGTTTGATTCCACAAGTGGAAGCTGCCTTGGATGCGAGCAGCAGAGGAGAGAGGGCAGAGCCAGTCTGCCAGGTTACAGCAGCGGTGGTGATGTGCAGGGACAGGAAGGTGGAGGTGACAGTAAACGCTCCAAACTGCTCCATCACTGTCTTTGAGGCGCAGATTGACAAGAAAAGAGCTGGAGTTTTCTGCTGGCAGTGTGTGCTGTTTAAGGTGCATACCCATGGTTCTATTTGAGGTGTGTACACCCTGAAACCTTCTGGGGTTTCATGTGTATTTTGTTGCCTTTTCCTGTCAGAGCAGCAGGACTGAGGTGCCTGCTTTCCTGTCAGTTTTGAGAAAACTGCTCTGGCTCTTGTCCCCACTGCTGGTGCTGGAATGCAGCTTCCTCAGTCTGATCAGCTCAGTCTGTCAGTGGGATGAGTGAGTCCCTCTGGGTAATCAGTAACCGGAGCTGGTGTTGGAGACATGCAACATCCCTCCTGCCCCTGCTGCTCATGGGGGAGCAGCGCTGCACTGAGTGCCCTGACAGTGCTCTTTGGGAGGGATGAAAGCGTGTTCTCACGGGGGAACCTCTTCCTCTGTGGGCTTACATTAGCCACAAAACATCAGAGAGTACTGATGTGGACATCACTAAGATCCATGGATCCGGTGGGAGGCTGAATGGCCTTTTGTGTGACTGCTTGTAAAAAGGAGTTAGTGGCAATGCCTAGGGTATAAAGCAGCCTGGGTGCTGAACAACCACAGGTTGATAGGTCTTGCCAGCAACTTTGCAGTGAGTGCTGGAGCCAGACCTAGCTGTAATGTGAGACACTGCAATTGTGTCACCCAAAGTTTTGTTATCTACCTCCTGAACTTAAATTCCTGCTCCACTTGTACTTTCCACAAAGCAGATTTCCTCCTGCCATCAGATAAGGCACTTGCACGTGGCCTGAGGTGGCATTTTAGGTGGTTTGAGTTTGCCTACAAGTGGCTGTTTCCCCAGTTCATCTGTACAAAAAGCAAACACAAACTTGGCTTCTCAGACTGTGTGATGAGGCTGAAAGGCGTGGAGGAGGGCTCAGATTGTGCTATGAGGTATCAGGCTCCTGGTGCTCCAGGCAGGTTTCAACAACCATCCCAGCCAGATGCAAGTGAATGCAGTGAGCTGGTGTCCCAGCGTGGCCTCTGTGCCTGCAGGCAGTGCTGCTGCTCCCTGCCTGTGGGCAGGAGCTCAGGCTGAGCCTTCCTAGCAAGGGGCTGTGCTGGCATAAGTGACACTGCTGCATGGCAGGGGCCAAGCCCAGGGCCCCCAGCTGACATGCCACGTGTGGAACTGTTTCCAGCACATTGGGGCATCCTGGCTCTCTGCCTCCAACACACGCTCGGCCCTGCTCTCTCAGCTCTCTCTGTGCCACCATCGTTCCCACTGCTGCTTTCTGGAACTGGTGCTTTTTTCCTTTTACAAGCCTTTGTAACCCTTATTGCCAGTGCCACTTGTCAGATTCTGTTTTTACATTGCTTTCATCCCTCCCAAAGAGCACTGTCAGTGCAGTGTTGCTCCCCCATGAGCAGCACGGGCAGGAGCATGCTTGGCCAGGGTAGTTGCTGACCTCCTGTCTCTCTCATTTTCTTCCAGTCCTGGACGCACAACATCCAGCGGGAGAAGGAATTCCTGAGAAAGCTGGTGAAAGCCCGAGTCATCACTGACCTCACCAGTGGGATCTGAGTGGCTGCAGCCACTGCATCCAAGGGAGGAGATGAAGACACGCTGCAGCTCTGGGAGCAGGCACTGGCAGCCCCCTGCAAGAATCCCACCTCAATGAAGACACACAGAGATGCCCAGGTGCTCTGGGAACACCCTCTTGCATTGCCAGTCTGCATGAGGGTTCCATCTCCCACCTCCAGGCCCAGAGCTGGCAGGAGGTGGGCAAGGGGCTGAGTGGACAGTTCTTGAACTCTGCATCGCAGACAGATCTTCTGCATCCTGAATTAGACAGGAAAGACTCAGGAGAGAGAAGAAAGGTTTGTGAATACAATGATCAGTGCCAAATGGGAGGTGATGCTGCCCCTAGGCAGCAAAGCCTGAATGTACAAAGTATTATTTTTTAAAAGACTCTGCTGGAACCATACTAGAAATACCAAGGTACAAGACAAAGTCTGCTTGCGCACAGCCCTGTGAAAAACCTGGCCTCTTCATGCTCCATCTGCATTGTCACCAGCCTCTGACCTTTCCCCAGGAAAACAAATCCATCCAAAACTTCGGTGTCATTGGTGCTGCTACGATTCAAAGGGAGAATAATGGCTTCCTCTCATTCTCCACTTGGAGCTTCAGGATGGAGATGAGCATGGGTTTGTTTTTCTGCATTTTTCCTCACATCCTCCACAGAGGCAGCAACAGCAGCCACTGACTTGGCTGTGTTTTCCATAGCCATTTGCTCTGCCTCTGCCCTGACCTGAGGTGGAGCAGGGAGCCAGTGGCTTTCTCTGCCTACAGCAGACCCTCCCCACTTTCCTGCCTGTCACAATGCAGCGGAGCCTGCCCCGTTGTGCTGAAGGCTTTCAGGCCTCTTGGTTTGTGCCTGCTGTGCAGGGCCCCTGAAGAGTCCGTGCAGACTTGTGTCACTGTTTCTGGACAGCATCTCGCTTTGGTTTTGTGTGGGAGGGGAGTAATTTATTCTTTGGAAGGAGGTCAGATCTTGAGCAGAGATCTCAAGCTTTACAGTTTGAGAGCAGACTGCTGAAGATGTTTGTTTTACGTTCCAGACTCAATCATGTTCCCTATTTAAGCGACGTGTGACCTCAATGATGATGGAACCTGATGGGAACTCTCACCCTCTGCTCGGCCCCTGCTCACTCCATTTCCAAGCTCCTCCTGTGCTGCTCTAGCACTGCTGCTCCTCCTGCTCTCAGGAGCACGTCCTTCCTTTGCCCTCTTGGTCCCAAGATGCACTATTTGCACATTTGATTTGTATACGTATTTCAGAGGAGCTGGAATAAACTGATCAACGTGGCCAAGTGCGAGGGCAGCAAGGGTGGTCTCGTCCACCTGAAGAGCGTGGGCAGGAGGGAGGTTGCCAAGGGAAAGAGCAGTTCCATGTGGAAAGTGGCTCCTGTGCTCTCCTGGCCTGGAGCAGGCTGGAGTGCACCCACAGGCGCTGTCCCAGTACCTGGGTGTCAATGCACTGGCACAAACCAGCCAGTGCTGGGCTCAGTGGAGGGGGATCCCAGAGGGATGTGGGTTGGGCTCATGGTCCTGACACTGTGTCTGACACAGGCCAAGGATTGCAGTCTGCCTTGCTCTGGACTGAAGGAAGCATGACCCTGGCATGCTCAGAGCAGGGCTCGCATGGCTCCCCTAGACCAGCTCTGCACCTGCAGGGATTGTGGCTTTGGACCTGAGACCCCCAAGGGGGTGTGCAGGAGGGGCAGACCAGCAAACAGTACAGGATGGTTTGAGAGCAGGCTGCAGGCAGAGGCAGCTCCCAGGACATGGCACTGAGTGCTGCTTAGATCGGTGTGGGATGCCTCCCTCAGGAGCCTCTCCTGCCTGCTGTGCCTGTAGCCAAGGAGCTTGCTCAGGGGCAAGTCCTGCCCAGCTTCTTGTTGTGGCTGCTGTTTTCCTTGTTATCTGGGAGCAGCTCAAAGTTCCTGCTGTTTCTGGGCTGCAGAAGGCATGTTGGGAGGCTCTCCTTCCCTTTACCCTTCCCATGTCCCATCCCTACTGCTCTGGCCTCCCAGCCAGGCAGTCCCCGTTCCCCAGGGACATGTCTCCTTTCAGGATGCTCTGGGAGGTTTGCAGCAGGTTTTTGAGCATATGCTGTGGCAGATATTCCTTGTAAGTATCTCCCAAATTGTTTATCCTTCTTGCAGACTCCATGGGACTGAATTTCCATGGCTCTCACCAGGCAACCCTCCTTTTGCAGTTCCTGGGTGTCAGCCTGGCCTTGGGACCATCTTCTGTTGAGTCCCAGCCATGCTGGCAGGGGGAATGCTTGGTCTGGGTCTGGCTGAGGCTGTGGCTGGGGAAGGGTTGACACCCACTCTCTCAGGCTTGGTGCTTTGACCAGCTGCCATGAGAGCCCTAGGGCTGCATCCATGGGCTGCAGTGAGCTGAGGTGGCAGAGTGGGCAGCTGCATCTGCAAGGAGGAGGGAAGAGCCTTTGGTGTCGCTGCTGGGACCCCCACAGAGGGTTGTTCAATTGCATTATTGAACACTACAAAGCTCCAGAGCACTTTTATCTTCCAACTCACTGGCTCCAGGTCCAAGAACACAGCATGGCCTCTGCTCAGCCTTCCCTGTCATCCCAGCTCTCCATCACAGCCATGAATAGGTCCTGATGGAAAGTTGACCCTACAGACAGGGAGGTGACTCCAAGCCCTTCCCTCCACCTTGACAGGGGTCTCCAGGCAGAAGAGTCCAAGTGGAATAGATGAATGCATGGTCCATAGTGACTGTGGTGGGTCAGGACCACCTGCATGCAGAAGGAAAGAGCATTTTGGGGACCAAGACTCTCCTCTGGCTCACTGACACCACAGAGCAGCCCGTGGCCAGGTGATGGGGCTCCAGCTTCAGGAGCAGTGCACAGCACTGGGTTTTGCTGCTGGGTGCTGTTCTTTTGGCTGCCTCCCCAGGTGCACCTGCAGCCACCTCCCGCCCTGGAGACGCCGCGGTGCGGGTCAGAGCAGGGTCAGTGGGACGGATGTGAGTCTTGGCCTCTCCCTCACAGTGACTCACCTTGTCAGATCGGAAGGGAGAGCCCAGGGGAATTCTCCACAGCCTAAATATAGAGCGGGGTTGCCTGGTGCCTCTGATGGGCCGTGGTGCAGAAAGGCCACTCGGGCGGCAGGGAACTGCCTGGAGACAGCCCAGGGAAACACAGGGAGACCAGGGGCAGCAACCACAGTGGGTTTTGCTCCAGCCAGTGCAGAGAGCAGGTCTGGGGAGCTGCAGGGCAGTCTGCATGTGCTGCTCTGCAGGACAGGAGGTGCTGGAGAGCTGCTGCTGCTGTGCTGACAACACCATGAGCTGCTTGAGCATTTGTGTCAGTGCCCACCACACTGGCTCTGGGATCCCACCACCAGCTCACCCTGTTAGGCCTGGCCATGCTGTGTCCTCGAGCTCACACGTGCCAAAGGTAAGCACCATGGCCAGGTAGCATGAGGCAGCAGTGGGATCCAGCCCAGCATTCCTCATCCCATCATCTCTGGGCTTCCAGTGTCTCCTTCCTTGGAGGGAGAAGTGGAGAGGTGCTGCCTGGCCATGCTGTGCCACCCCTTGAGTGTGAGCACTGCTGGGAGGGGGGGAAGGTGTCAGGACAGGGCCATCTGTGTCAGATGGGCACAGTTGGGTTGGGTATGGGCAGAACTGGACACGGACAAGGGCTTCCAGAGTGTTAGGCAGGGAGGCAGCCACCACACTGAGCTCCATGGGCACCAGCACAGTGTGTGCTCTCAGTCCAAGTGTGTGTCACTCACAGTATTAGAGACGTGTCCTTCAGTGCAGGAGCCCCTTTGGGGCACAGCCCAGCCCCTCTGGGCTCTGGCTCCTTGCACAGTCTGCACAGGGTCTTGAAAAGGCCAGTGCATTTGCCGGTACTGTACCAAGCCAAGATGCAAGAACTCAATGAGTTTTTAAAATTAGTTTTAGTTTCTGCATTTTTTTTAAATTTTCCCTCTAGGCAGGGAGGGTAAGAGTCTTGCAGGCTCCTCCAAGCCGGCTTATGTCACATCAATTCAGTCATATCACAGAAGCAATAAAGCTATCAAACAAGCTTGGCTAGCCTCTTTCTTCTGCTGCCTTGGGCCTTTTATATGGGAGGCAGAGGGATTCCCCTGGTTGGGCTGTCCCCTGCCTGGTTTCACTGCTGACTCCTCTGGAACAGTAATCCAGCTGCCAGGAGCTGCAGCTGGCCAATGCCACTGGTCTGGTGCTGGGGACGGGAGAGGTCTGTGCTCCTCCTTTCAGGTGACTTTGAGGGGTGGGAAAGGGGATTTTGGGTTGGGTTCATTTAGTGTTGGAAGGCACAGGCACCAGAGCTTGTCCTGCCTGTGACTGTGGCTGCTCTCCTGGGGACTCCCTGCCAGCAGGATGTCTTCCTGCCAAGGGTCACAGCAGCAATCGGGCTGGGTGCGGCCCTGACAAAGGCAGGTGTCCGGCCAAGTGACCTTCTCACTACAGTGTCCTGGAAAAGGAAATGGTTTAGGAAGCCAGGACCGAGGCTGTGTCCAGCTCTCATACCTGCCAAGTCCCAGCTGGAAGAGTGTAACTCCTTAGGCAAGCCCTGGTGATGCCACCAGACTCCCAGAGGCACAGAATGTGTTGGACACAGTTCCATCCCTTGGAGGCACGGGAAGGCTACTTCCAGGCGAGTGACTGGTCTGCCAGACCTCCCAGCTTCCAAACAAAGGGTGGGTTGTTGCTAGCACCAATGGGGCACCAGAGAAGCAACTGCCCAGCCCTCCCTGATGCATGGTGGCAGGTTTCAAGGAGATGCTGGAGCAGCTCAAATCCTTCCTCTGTCCCTCCTCTTTTTATAGCATTTAAAGAGCTGGGCCACCACTGCCATCTGGCCGAGCCAGCCCCAGGGATGGCCCATGCCCTGTCCTGGCCGTGGGAGGGCGGAGGAAGGAAAGAGCACAGAGCCTGGGACCAGGGCACACGAGGACGTTCAGGTCAGCTGAGACAAGGAGCCTTGTTCAGAGATATCCCTGAAGGAGCCACGTCACTGCTGAGATGGGACACAGCCTGCGTCACAGCTCTCTCCCACGTAGGTTGTGTCACACCCAGCCATGGCCTCGGACAGCAGTCACGACGAGCTCAGTCCTGTCATCTGGCTGGCCTGCATCACCCCCCTCCTGCCACTTGCAAGGGTGGCACCTTTAGGGACAGATGTCACAGCAGGTCCTGGCTCGGCTCAGCAGGGCTTATTGCAGACCAGACGAGGCACCTGTGACACCCCAGCCCCAGGGGTGCAGGGGCACAGGCTGGCACAGGCAGTGCCCTGGGAGGTACCAAGCCCAGCAGTGCCAGCAGCAGTCAGGGAGCAGGTCACCCCTCTGTCTGGGGACCTGTGGGGCTGGAACCTGCCCTGCTCCCCAGCACCCTGTGCAGCCTGAGCCATGCCCAGCACGCTCCAGGGCAGAGCCAGTACTCATGGGAGCCCAAGAGGGGAGAGCAGTGCTAGGATTGAGGCTCATAGCTGGGACATCCCATCCCCTGCCACCGTGGCTGTGGGGGACAGGGAGGAGGTGCTGCTGGTAGGACATTAGTGGGGCTGACAGCAGCTGCAGGCTTATTTCTCCCAGGACAAGAAGGAAGGGCAGAGGAGGGAGCCAGTACCTCTAGGTGTGTGGGACAACAACCTCGAAGGGGGCACACCTGGAAGAGGACAGAGTACAGGCTTTGCACAACCACCCCTTCCACATGACTGGGGACACTCTGGGCT
Source organism: Zonotrichia albicollis (assembly GCF_047830755.1). Taxonomy (NCBI): domain Eukaryota; kingdom Metazoa; phylum Chordata; class Aves; order Passeriformes; family Passerellidae; genus Zonotrichia; species Zonotrichia albicollis. Next base: position 10,756,119 of record NC_133826.1, on the reverse strand, counting down.
CACCTGTATGGGTGCCCTGGATACCCTGTGCCGTGCCCCACATGGCCCCCTGCATACAACCAGCATCACAGGCTCAGGACTTCCTGGCTGTGTCCTGGGGACATGAAGACCTGCCCAACCTAGGTAAGGTGGGAGTGGATGGGGTGACCCCTCTGCTGAGCCAGCCCCTGAGGCTGTCTCCAAGCCCTGACGGTTATCAGTGGGGGAGGCAGCCCTTCCCTTCACTGGCAGCCCTCTCTTCCTGGGCAGCTTCCCTAGTATGGGCAAGGCTGTGGCCAGACCCAGCTCCATGGGGACAGCCAGGCAACCTGGAACAGGACATGCCACTCACATTGAAATCTTCCAAGCAGGCAGCTGCATTAGTCTGTAGCCCTGCAAAGCAGAGGAACCTGTTCCCTGTCTCTTTCTCTACCCCAGGGAGGCACCAGGACTTCCAAAACTCTGCTGGGCCAAGGCATCCCCGGGCACTGCCTCCGATGCCTGTGAGGACATCTCAGATGGGAGCAGCCGTGGCCGTGGAGCAGCAGTCCCACGGCAGAGCCCCGGCTCCCACGCAGTGCCACTAGCAGCCAGGGAGCCACCCAGAGCCACAGACCAGGTCAAGCTGCTTGTGCCAGGACAGGAATGGGAGTGAAAGGGGGATGCCGGGGCCGCACGGTGCCGCTCCAGGGCAGGGGAAGCAGCAGCTCCGGGCCGCGTGCCACCTCCGCTGTCCCTGCTCGCCGTGGCAGGGACGGCTTAGTGGGCGCCGCCTGTGCCCGCACACTCCCTGGCAGGTGATGTCGCAGGAGGACGCGGGAGTTGTCACCCCCGCGCCGGATAATCCGCGGAGATGAGAGCAGGCGAGGCGGCGGCTCCGCAGGTGGCTGCAGGAGCGGCCATCCGACCCTTCCGCGGCACCGCGGGGCCCGGGCTGCCGGGAAGGAGGTTAAAGCCACGCGGGTGGCCCGGGGTCGGGGCGACCTGGGCGTGCAGCCGCGGCACAGTCGGCGACCGAGCCGCTGGCCCCGCTCCAGCCGGGGAGTTGCATAAGCCCGGGGAGCAGCGCCGGGGCGGCGGAGCGCCGCCGGGGCAGGTGACACGGCCGGCGGCGTAGCGGGGCGGGCAGCCCTCCCGGGCGGCCCCGGAGCCCGCAGCCATGAGGGCCGGACCCGGGGGGCTCGCCTGGCCCGGGGCGCGTCCCGGAGCTCGGCTCCGGCCAGGGGAGCACGTGTGAAGCGGGGCCGAGCGGAGGCGGCCCCGGGATTTGGCACGTTCGCAAGGAGCACTCGAGAGCCCCGGGATGGACGCGGAGGGCCCCGGGCGGTGACGTAAGGACTCGCACGGGCTCGGCTCGACTCGCCAGCCGGCCCCCATGTCCCCGGGGCCAGCGGCGGCCCCGGCGGAGGGAGGCAGGGCGGCGGCAGAGGTAAGGAGCCCGGTGGCGGGCGGCCCGGCCCAGGAGGAGCGGGGCGCGGGGCGCGGGCGGGCGGGAGGCCGGACTCCTCCTCCGGCGCGGCCGGACACGAGCGGCAGGCACGCCGGTGCCCCGAGTCAGCTCGGGATGCTTGGGACGCGGGCCGGCCCCGCCGCTGCCGGGAGCCGCCGGGATAGCCCTGACCCTGCCCGACAGCCCATCCCCGCCGGATCCCCACGTGTGCAGGGGGTCCCCCGCGGGCTCTGCTCCCGGAGCGCTCCGGGAAGGGCTGAACCCTTTCCCGACGGTGTCCGTGTGTCCGTCCGGGTTGCGCTGTGGTCGCGCTGTCGGGGCAGGAAGCACCGCTCACGGGGCGTCCGTCCGTCCAGGCTGTGGGTCCGCCTGCCCGGGGATCGGCCGACGGGCAGGTGGCGGTAGCGGGGGTCGGGCTCCGGGGGTCCCGGTGCTGTTCCCGGCGGGGTGCGAGTTTCCGCGGGAGCTCGGAGGCGGTGCGGATCACGGCGAGAGCCGGTGCTGAAGCGGGTTGGGCTGCGGATCCTGCTGCTGGCGGGATTCCGGTGCCCTCCTGATCCCGGTGCGGTCCAGGCACCCGTGCGGGTCGGAGTCCCGGTGCCACTACGTGCGGATCGGGGGGCCGGTTGGTATCCTGGTGCCAGTGTGAGTCGGGGTCCCGGTGCCGGTGCCCGCCCCGCCGGTCAGGTGACGGTGGCTGGAATTTGACACCGGCAACGACGACGGGAGCGGGATGGAGCCGCCGGTGCCTCGCACTGCGCGTCCGCCTGACGCCGCCGCCACCGCACCCCGAGACGCAGCGGGAGCGGCACCGGGAGCAGCGGCGGGAGTCGGTGCCGGCGGGGCAGCGCCGGCCCCCGCCAGCGCCCCGCCCCGGCGCAACGGCGGCGGGCGGCGGGGGGCGGCGGGGAGCGGAGGCGATGCGGGGCAGCGGCGGCCCGGGGGATGGTCCCCGCCGCGGGCACGGTGAGTGCGGGCCGGGGTGGCGGGCGACAGCGCCCGCCCCAGCCTGCCGGCGGCCCCGAGTCTCGGCGGAGGCTCGGACCGGGACTACGGAGGGGACGAGGGGAGCCCGCTTCGCCGCCCACCTCCCGGCAATATTCGCGGGCCGGTGAGGAGTCTCGGGCCACCCCCGGGCAAGTCCCCCCCGTTCGGCTACCGGGGAGCCGAGCCCGACCCAGCGGCGGGCAGCGCTGGGGGCCGCGGCGGGGCCGGGGCTCCTGCCGGGGCGGGGAGAGGCGGCACCCCGCTGCGGGCGCCCGAGGGGCACGGGGACGGGCTCGCCCGCCTCTTCCCGGGGCTCCCGCCCGGCCCGTTGGGCACGTCGGACAGGTGTGCGCCCCGGGCGGTGGGTAGGCGAGAGGGAAGGGGCGGGGGTACCCTGTGCTCCCCGGCTCTGCCGTCCCTGAGTTGGGGCCGAGTTTGGTCTCTGCCGTGTGTCCCGCGTGTCCGAGTCCTCATACGTGGGGTTGATTTCTGATCTCCATCACTTCTTCTACCACGGTCAGCGCGAAGGGATGCAGGGCCTCCGCCGGTGCCCGCAGGTGTCCGAAGGGGTCTCTGGGCATCCCCCCGCGCTTCCAGGTGGGCCCCGCGGCTGCAGGGGGCCACAGCTACTCCGAGAGCCGAGACACTCACCGCGGGCCTGGGGACACTTGGCGAGTGTCTGTGCCTCCCCGGGGGCCTGGGGCAGCCCGGGACATGCTCTCCCAGCGCCCCGTGCACAGGGCGGGCAGCGGCGCTCCCGCCGGGCTCTGCACGAGTGGGTGTGAGGTGGCTTGCTCAGGGATTGAGCCAACAAATGCTGTTGTTTAGCCCCGGGCGAGGGACACGTGTGGCGGGGGTCCAGGCAGGTGCTCACATGGATGAGCTCTGTTCCGACCCGGGGAAAAACCCTCCTGTGTCTATGAATCCCCGGCAGGGCTCTGGCAGCCGTGTCTGGGGGAGATCCAGCCGGATTTCCCCGTACAGGACATGGGGGTCTGCTGTGGGGTGTGCAGGTCTGGCACCGCCGTGGGGTGCCCGGTGCTGGGCTCAGCCCTGCCCGCGCTGGACGAAAGCAGATGCCGAGCGGGGCCAGCCTGGGCTGCGGTCCCGCGGGCCCGAGGAGCTGCCCCGTGGACGGGGCCCCGAGTCTGAGGAGGCGCTGCTTGTGTCTTAGTCCGTCGCTTCGGCTCTGGGGCTCCCGATGGCGAAGGGAGGCTGCCCTCGTTCGGCGCCCCGCCGGCAGCGCTGCCGCTGCAGAGTCCGGGGCCGTGCTGCCGCCGGACGGGAGAAGCCTGAATTGCACCGGCTGATCCGTCCCGTCCCGCCGGGATGCTGGAGCCGAGGGGCCGCCGCAGGGAAGCGAGGACAGGGGAGTCCGTCCCTTTCCAGCAGGGCGCAGGGACCCTCACCCGGCCCCTCCGGCCTGGGAAATCCATGACCTGGCGGCAGCGGCTGGCGTGGGGCCACGGCCACCACGGGAGCGAGGGGCAGCGTGGGCTGGGTTTGCCCGGGCTGTGACGTCTGGAGCGGCCGGGGGGGCGGTGCGAGCCCTGCCGGCACCGGGAGCGCATCCCACCTGGTGCACGGCCCCCGGAGGGGACACATGGGCCTGGCAGCGCCCACTACAGACCCATGGCACATGTGGCCAGTGCAGGGTGGCATCAGATTCACAACTGGGATTTGGGGACCATCCCAAAATGCTAGAGGGACTGGAAGAAATTATGTTTTCTTCTTGTCCCAGCAGTGCCCAGGTTTGTGATTTCGCTTTGTTTTGGTCAGGAGCGCTCTCCTCAGCATGTCTCCATCCCTTATTGCTTCCTTTGCCACGGAAGCAACTGGGACATGCTGGAGCAAAGCCGAAGTCATAGAGGGGATGGAGGAACTCTTGAATGCAGAATGCCACTAAACACCAAGGGGACAGTGCCATCCTGAGAGACAGGATATGCAGCAGATGGGACAAGGAAACTACAACCCCTTTTGGAACCACTTCTAAAGCCCTCCAAAGCCAGGGTATCCTAACTTTGGACACTGGGGCATCCCTGCACCACAGAGGGGAGCTGGGAAAGGAGGCAAAGATGTGGCTGCAAACGGGAGTTGCTGCAGCACCTCCTGGGAAACATCACTCCCCTGAGACCATACTTGCTGCTTCTCTGGGACCACGCACAGCAGGGATGCAGTGCCTTTCTGCGTGTCAGGGCAGTGGATGCCAAGCTGTGGTGCTGGGGTGAATCACCACAGTGAGCCCAGCGTGGTGCTCTGTACCCTGCTGTGTCCCCACAGGACCTGCCTGAGTATCCTGCCCCTTGCAGTCCCACTCATCCAGGCTGCTCAGGAGATGTGTGTCCCAGCTTGGCGCAGGCAGCAGCCTGGGGAGCCAGCGCAGGGCCAAGGGGTGGCTGCACCCAAGGACCCTGTGCTAATGGATTTGGAGTTTCCAAGGTCAGGCTCCCACTGTGAGCAAGAAAAACATTCCCAGGGAAGGGCCATGGGAAAGGGCCCCCCCTTGCAGCACTCCCAGCCCAGCTGCTGCCTCACAGTCCAGCCTGGCATCCCAGGCTGTTCACATGAGGACATGGCTGCATGGCCCCTGAGGAGATGTGCTGTACAAAGGCTGGGTTGCCCAAGCTGCCCAATCTCTTGGAAGAGGTGTTCGGTGTGGTGAGGATGCCTGGCTATGCCAGGAGAGGAGAGGGGTAGGAATGGGCCATGAAGGGAGTGCAGGAGCTGTTGTGAGGTTCTGGGGGGCGAGGGAGGGGGTGGCAGGCTTGGCCAGGGCAGGGAGGCATGTGCCAACTCTGAGCCAGCCAGCTTTATACCCACCCTGTGTGGGCACTGACCCAGCCTCTGTACTTGCAGTTAGCATGGACCAGCGACAGGGGCCACCAGAGCGAAGGCCTGCAGGACCTGCCACGCACCTGCAGCCCAAGGTGAGCCCAGGTCTGTCTGGCTGCCATGGCCAAGACTACATGACCCCCATCCCCACCCATCCCCAGCTCATGGAGTCTCATTCCTGGTGTGGGGAATGAACTCTGGTCAGGGCTGACCCTGCTGTGCTGTGATTCCTTGCAGGAGGGGACACTGTGGGGGTTCTTTGCCATCCTGTCGCTGCTGGCTGGGCTGGCCACAGGCACCCTGCGAACGCCCCACTGCAACGAGACGCTGGACGCAGCCCCCACGCCCCGGGGCACGGCCACTGCCAGCCTGTCTGGGGAGGATGCTGTGGAGGCGCCCCTTGCTGCTGCTGCTGCCTGGAACCAGCTGTACGGTGCGTTTGGGACAGGCCCCCAGCCTGGGCATGGCGGTCCCATGTGTGGGGCATGGGCAGGTTGGGAGCTACTGTGGGGAGCCCCAGCCCATGCGAGGCTGTGGCTGCACTTTGGGGTTGGGCGGAGGGGATCTCAACACATGGGGCCCTGAGCTTAATGCTGGGCAAGTAGCAGAGCCTAGAAATGAGAAGATGAGAAGATTCTTGGCTGGAAGTATATTCCCACCAGCACATTCTCTCAGGCACCAGGCATTGCCATGGTGGGTGATCAGGAGGGACCCGTAGGTCACAGCGGGGACCGGCAGGCTCAGAAGGAGGGCGATGGGTGCAGGAGAGGTCATGACAGCGCCATGTCCTCCATGTGCAGGGGACAACGCGACAACAGGTAGCCCGGGCACCGCAGAGCTGGTGGAGGACCTGCTGCTGCGTGCCGAGCGCTCCCCGCCAGCTGCCGGCAAAACCAAAAAGGGGGGGACGAAACACGCGCGGCGCAACCGCGGGCGCAACTGCCACATCCGCAACCTGATGGTGAAGGTGCGCGACCTGGGCCTGGGCTTCAACTCGGACGAGATCGTGCTCTTCAAGTACTGCAGCGGGTCCTGCCACCGGGCACGCAGCAACTACGACCTGACGCTGGGCAGCCTGCTGCGGCAGCAGCTCATAGCCCCGGGGCCGCAGGAGCGCGTCCTCAGCCACCCCTGCTGCCGACCCACCCGCTATGAGGCTGTCTCCTTCATGGATGTGGAGAACACGTGGCAGACGGTGGAGAAGCTCTCAGCAGCCGAGTGCAGCTGTATTGGCTGATGAGGGGGCCACTGGCTTGGCCCCAGCTCGACACATGCCGACAGACTCCAGCTTGCCACATGCGGTGGCACTGTGGCTCAGAACAAGGGTTTGGCAGAGGCTGGTGCCCCTGCTGTTACGTGGCCACAAAGAACCGAGGTGAGACGGAGTCGTGACTGGAGTGTGGGTGGCCAAGCCCGCTCCTGCTCAGTGCCAAGCAGCTGGTGCCAGCGGATACGTGGGGTTCTGGCTCAGTCCTGGGAGATGAGCTGAAGAGAGTATGGACCATCCCCACCACTGCCAAGGGTCTGCCAGCCCAGTGTCCATCAGCAGCACCCCTGCACCTGTGCTCCAGGGGCCAAGCATCACCCAGGCTTCAGAGGGGGCAAACCCTCCCTGTCCCCTCGGGCACCCTGGGGTCAGTGGTGCAGGGAAGGGGTGTCCCTGAGGGCAGGGATGCAGTGGGGCCAATTTGCACCAGAGTGGAGTGGGAGCTCTGCACCCGGACCAGCAGCAGACCCTTGTATTCTGCAGGGTGTTCGTTCCTAGACACCCACTGGGACCCCCACCCCTGCCTGGTTCCCAGGGTGGTGGCAGGTCCCCGCGCTGCTCCGCGGTGCTGTGGCACTAAACTATTTATTACTCTAAATTATTTATTTATTGTTCTCGAGCGGCAGCTCCTATTTATGACTTTGGGCCCCCAGCGGCCGGGTGTAATTTAACCCCAGCGCTGCACTGAAGCCCTGGGCAGCGCCCCGTGCACCCCCGCATCCTTTTTCTATTATTTGTAAAATTTGAGGGATAAACTCTATTTTTGTACAGTCGCCTTTTCCTGTAGCAATAAAGTGATGGGCTGCGCGTCCAACCCCTGCGTGTGCCCGTGATGGGGACGGGGGTGTCCCTGAGGCAGCGGGAGGGTGCGGAGCGGTGCTGCGGGCGGCTCCGGCCGGCGCTGCCCGCCCCGCGCGGGGAGCGGTGCCGGTGAGCGGTGAGCGTGGGAGCGGTGCCGTTGCCCGGTGCCCGGCAGGGGACGCGCCTGCGTCGGAACTACCGCTCCCGGCGTGCGGCGCGGCGCTGCGGCAGGTCCTGGGCTGCCCGGCCGCGCCTGCGGGGCCGCGGGGAGAGGCGAGGCGGGGCCGGGGAGAAGCGGAGCGGGGCACCGGGACTGCTCGGGGAGTCCCGCGGGCGCCTCCCGGCCCGACCGCCGCGCCGAGCCGCGCCGCCCCGGTGCCGCCGCCCCCGTCGGGGCGGGAGGCGGGTCCCACCGCGATGCGGCTGCCCGTGCGCCGCCGCTGTCGCCCGCCCGCCGCCGCCTCCTGAGCGCCGCCGCAGCCATGGAGCGGAGGGCGGAGGCGCCGCCGCCGCAGGGCCTCGACTTCACCGTGGAGAACGTGGAGAAGGTGAGCGAACGCCGCCGGCCCGCGGGTGGCCGTGGCGGGGCGGGGGGCCCGCAGCGGGATGCTGCCGGTGCCGCGGCGCTGCGGGGGATGCAGCTCGGGGAGCGGGGGGGCACCTGCTCGGCCGTGCCGGGCCCGGCCAGGGCGGCGGGCGGCGTCCCCTGTGCCCGCCCGCCCTGCCGCTGGTGGGGTCCGGCACCGGGCTGGAGGGGGAGTCGCCGGGGCAGCCCCGGAGGGAAAATGATGTGGCAGGAATGGGAGCAGGAGGGAGGGGTTGTGTTTCTGACTGGCGTCCTCTAGGTCGCCAGCTGCAGCGCCGGGCAGGGAGAGCCCACGGGTCTGGTCCTGGCTGCTGAACCAGCTGCATCAGTGTGACACCTATTATCAGTGTCTGCATTAGGCAGGGAAGGAAGGAACTTTTGCCAGGTGCTGGGCATTATTGGGTATTATGGTTGGGAAAAGCCTTCAGTGCGTGGATGGCCCATTGATACCTTTCTAAACCAGGAATCCAGCTCCTTTGCTCCTGCTGAAGCTCAAGGTCTTTCAAAGTATCTGCAGGGCAACAGGAGTGAGGCTGATTGCTGAAATCTGGGATCCAGGGAATAGCCAGGGCAAACCAAGGCCTGCTGGCATCACGCTCCTGTTGGAAGGAGCTCTGAGCAGCTGGTGTGGGACCTGGAGTTCATCACAGAGACTAAACAGGGCACCTCAGTGAGCACACCCGGGAGGGCAGCGGGGCAAAAACCTCCCCTTGGTCACCTTGGAGGTGATGGGGGCAGGGCAGCAGAGGATGCATACCTGAAGGGCAAACAGCAAGTGCATCACTCTTCCACTTACCCTGTAGCCAGACATCCAGCAGACATCCATAGCTTGGTCCTCAGACAGTTAGTGGGAATCCCAGTGTCCTCATTTTTCCTCTATAAGAATAGACTGAGATCCTTGCCAAAGCAGTACTCATGGGCGTACTGGTGGGCACATAGAATCATGGAATCATTTAGCTTGGAAAAGACCTCTCATGTCCAATGGTTAGTGCAGCCCTGCCGAGCCCACCACTAACCCATTTCTGAAAGCTTTTCACACCCAGTAGGTTGCCTGGCCCCACAGGAGATGTCAGGTCAGGGATGTCAGGTCTGTCACTGGGTGCTGGTTGCCTTTGTGGCTGCAGGTGAGACACAGCCCACCTCTCCCAGGGAGATGGAGACAGAGCACAGCCAGGGGATTAACTGATGTCTGGAAAATGCTACGTTCGTGAAACCTTCTGCAGCTTAATCTGCATCCATCCAGGGCTGCTGGATGATTTTGCCTCTGACTCCCTTTCTTTTCATCAGGCACAAACCGCTCCTTTGTTTGCGCCAACAATGAGGCGCACACTTGCCCGGGGAGGGTGGGCAGTGCCAGGGTGGGGGCACCCGGCGCCGGCCGCGTGAGGTGCGGCTGTGCCGAGAGGCAGCTCATCCTTGCCAAGCTGCTCGGGATTTAGTCTCCCAGTGCCTGGGAGGAGGCAGAGATGCCCTCCAGGATGCTTCATCTCCCCTCCCCCAGCCTGCCTCTGCCTCTCCTGATCTCTGCAGGCTTTGCCATCTCAGTGGTGTCCTCTGAAGGTGCAGCTGTGGACTGCAGTGGGGCTCTGAGCTGCTGGCAGGGGCAGCAGCACAGTCCCTGAACAGGGGAAGAAGCATGGGGTGGGATCAGAAAAAACACAGAGGTTCAGCAGGCTTTTCCAGGAAGGTCTGTGGAGTACAAAGTGAAGGAAAGATGGGCTTTGCTGGGAGCAGGGTTGGTGGGAGGCAGGTGGGTAGAGCCGCTTTGTCAGTGGTGATGCTGGCAGATGAGTGATGATGCTCCTACTGGCCTGGGTTCTTCCACCTGCCAGATTTTGTGCATGGCTCTATTAATAAATACTGAATACTGATTTAAGTCAGGGTTTGACTCCACTCTGAGTCAGTCAGTGATAAGTGCTGGGGTTAGGAACAGCTTGAGGAGCTGGTTATCTCATAAGTCAGAGGGCTGATGCCTTTCCAGGTCCCCTGCAGTGGAAGTCTTCATGTGTGACATTTGTAGCTAGGGCAGTCTGGTGAGACTGTGCCTGTCACACTCTTCTGATGGTTTTCATGGAGAAGATTCTGTCCCTGGAAAATCCTTTTGTACCCCTACTGTTGTTATGCAGTGAGGCTTTGCAGGGCTCTGGGGTGCCTGTGTAGCTGAAAAGGATCATTACTGTGTTTATGTGTAACCAGTGCCAGAGGGAGACACCTCCAGCTGTGAACAGTGGTTTCAGGGAGACAGGAGGGTGCAGGTGCCGGAGGCAGGGCCAGCTGACAGGTGTAAAGGCCTGTGGACAGGTGCCAGGTTAAGGTGCTGCACCTCAGGAGCCATCTGAAAGTTGCTCCCTGTATTTGTTTTTCCATAGGGAGCTCCTGTGGCGCAGGAGAGGAGGCAGGCTGCACTGGGGCTGAGCTGGTTTGATAGGGTTACTGTGTCAGCATCCCCTAGTCCTAGCTGAGGGCTGCTTGTCTGCTTTTTGTTTTCTTCTGAGCCTGACCTAGATGCTGCTCTGGCTTCATCACAGCTAGAGCTGGCTGGCATGGCCACGCTGTGCTGGGAGTCAGGCAGCTCTGGACTGGCTCTGCTTCCCCTGCATCTGCTGCTGAGAGGGGCTCTGTTGCTGTGTTTGGAGGGGCTGGAGGATAGGGAAGGCTGGGAAAGCCAAGGGCTTCAGGCTGTGGGAATGCTCAGCCTTTCACTGCCGAAATGGTGCAATGTGGTTTGTGACCTGCGTGTGCTTTTGTGTGCCCAGGAGCTGTCCCTGGTGTGACTGACAGCCTGGTGCTGGGGTGAGGATGAGGATGGATTGCAGATGTTTAGTCCAGGCTGCTCTGTCCATCTGAGAGGAGCAGTGCACAAGCAGGACTTGTGCCCTGCAATCTTGATTTCCCTCATCACTTAATACTGCAGTATTGGACAGGAGAGGAAGAATGCGAGACCCTCTTCACATGTCCTTAGGGCAGTTGAATCTGCTTCAGCAGTATCACCCTTTTTGAAATAAGAAAAAAGACAGTGCCAGTCCATGAATTTCCCAAGTGCAGACTCTCGCCCTCTTTTTTTGTCTAATTCCTTCCAGGTCTTTCCTCCCTTGTCCTGCCTCTGATCCTCTGGGGTGTTTGTAATATTCGCTGACGTCTTTTCCCTAGCACATTAGCGGTCTGGCATCTCTGGGCCTTCCAGATTGCCGTGTGCCTCTCTGGAGATGCCTGATGAATGCACGGAGTCTCTCTGGCAGGATGGGTAGGCGGGGTGTCATGGAGCTGACATCCGGAGCCTCCCGCGATGGGAGAGGGATGGCTTTGATCACTGCTCCTCCGAGATGCTGAGCCTCGGGGATGTGGCAGCTGCTGGGGCTGCCTTCTGCCCAGGAGGATGGGGAGGAGAAATCAAGTGCATCTGGTTCCTTTGGAAGGCTATTGCCTGTCTTCAGAAACCTGATCAAGAGAATTACAAATACTCGAGGGTGAGGGAATGGCATCCTCTCTCTGGTAGCAGATTGACCACTGGGGCCTTAGAGGCAGCCTGCATGTGTGAGATGTGGCAGCCACACTGGGGATGGTGAGCTGGGGGCCTTAGGAGCAGAGATTCCTCCAGAACTGGGGGAAGCAGGGAGCCACCTTGTTACATGTTTAAGCAAATGTTCTTGCAGAAGCAGATTCCAGCCAGAGCCAACCTTGGCTGAACACATGGCTCCTTCCCGTGGTGTGGTGGTGATGGGATGAGAGGGCAGCATCTTGTTGTCCAGTGCTAGTCTGAGCTCCACAAGGGCCATTGCTGGTGCCTCATCTCAGCTGTGATGTATTATGGTGCAGGAATGGATGGGATTGGTGCATGGGCTCCAGCAGAAATTCCTCTCTCAAATTGCTTGTGCACTCCATCATGGAAGTGTTGGGTAGAAAGAAGGGATAGTGAACACGGGTGTTTGGCTCACCCTTGTAACTCATCCTGGGCTTTCCATTTCCAGGGTTTCTCTCTGGTCCTGCTCACCCTTTGCATTTCCAGGCCCTTGCCCACTCTGGCTGGGAGCACACGTGTCCCACAGCCCCTGTCCCTGCTGGGGACCATGCTGTGCTCTGCAGAGAGCTGATGGCAGTGAAGCAGTGTGAGTGATGCCAAAGCTGCTGAGCTGTGTCAAGGCTGCAGCCTCTTCTGGACAGCCGAGGACTTGGTGTGGGCAAGCTGGGCTCAAAGAGGGGCTTCAGAGTGGCAGCATCTTTTATTAGGAGAGGAGAGAAAACCCTTTTCTTTTGAACTGCTGGCAAAATGTGGGTCCTTGAACAGGAGCAGCGTGCCCGGCGGCACACACCCAGCTTCATTTTGCATCCATTTGCTATTGTGGGCAGGCTGCCGCGTTCCCGGGGCACTGGCTGCTGAGCCTGCCCCGCTGGGGCCGGGGGGGCCAGCTGCTGCAGGCAGGGGAGGCAGGGATGATGGTGATGTTCCCTTCGCTTGGCAGAGCCGGGGTAATGGCTGTGCTGCTGCTGCGGGCCTGGAGCACTGACGCTGCGAGTGCGCTCAAGTAGAAAGGACAGCGAGAGACGGCAGCGGGGACATCCCAGGGGTGCTGCTGCAGGGGGCTGGGGGTGCCACGGGGCCATGGCCACCGCTGCCCCTGCCGTGCCATGGCTGTGGACACGCTACGAGGAGCAGAGCAGGAATGTATTTTGCAGCTTTCTGTTTCCCCAGCTGCGATGCAGACCTCGCTCAGAGCTGTACCTGCTGTCAGCTCTCTGTACTCAAGCAGGCTGGCCCTTGGAGGGCAGCTGTCTCCCCATGGAGCCCCCAAGAACAGGAGGCAGCACGCTCCTGCTCTGGGGTCAGAGTCGTGTGTCTGAGGCTCGTCTTGTCACCCCATAATGGCATGGACACAGCACCTCTGTGCAGGGTACCCCATGGTAATGTATTTACGCAGTGCAGTGAGGAGACAGCCTGCTGGCACTGGGCTCCCTGCAGAAGGGTGAGAGCTGGGGGCTCTGTGCTTGTAGCAGATCCTCTTCTCTTGCTGTGCATGGGTGCAGCCTAAGATCAGATGCTTCTGCTTGTCTGTAATTCTCCTTGAACTGCTCCCATTCCACCTGACAAAGGAACCAGCATGGGATCTCTGACCCATGTGTTTTGGGCAGGCTGCCCTGCACCAGAGCAGCTTACTTGAGGGGCTGATGTTTCTCTAGCGACTAAAGCCTGACTGAGGCTTTGGTCACAGCTTTTTAAAGCAGGGAAGAGCCATCATAATAAGCTAGAATTATTTCCAGCCAAGCAGAGCTGATGTTGGAGAAGGCTCCTTCCCCGGCCAAAGGGCATAGCTGACAGCCAGGCTGTTTACCAGCTCTCACATTACAGGTCTAATTGCGGAGAAGGCAGGTCTGGTGTCAGCTACCCGTTCCAATTGGAATGCACAAAGCTTCCCTGTTACATGTCACCCGATTTCATGCCTTCTGCTTCTCCCTCTTGGCACTAATGAGTTCCCCTTGTCATCTCCAGTGCCTCCTAATGGGCCCCAGGGTGCTGGCCAGAGGGGTCACACTAAAGTCCAGCAGCAGCCGATACTGGTGCCTGGTCTGGCATGAGGGCAATATCTCCTTGCTGAGGAGGAGCATGCTGAGGTGTTCACGTGCGCTTCTGTGCCTTGCAGTCCCCTGCCCCATACTCCCAGCAGAGGATGGTACTCAGCTGATGTGCATGGTAGATCAGTGAGAGAGCCTAGTCTGCTCCCAGGGGCTTCTTCTGCTGCTTTGAGCCCAGGATGGTCCCAGTATTTATGCCCAGCCTTGGAGGTCCTCTGGAAGGATCTCCCATGTTGTGCAGAATACTGGATGGGCTGTGCTGCTGGTTGCCCTGGGGCACATGCTGCCTTTCCTTTCCACCTGGTGTCCTCCATGCAGGCAGGAACAGCCATGCTTTTTTCAGGAGCCACCACAACTGATCCCCTCCCAGGCAGGATACTTGCAAAAGGGGGCTGAGATAGTGAATGGATGCTTTTTTCCAGAATATTCATCTGACTTCCAACAGCTTGTAGCGTGAGCTCTCAGCATTACCTTTGCTTCCATCCTCTGAATTGCTTTGTGTAGTTGGTAGATTTTTTCATCTTGCCATTCACCTTCTCACCCATGGTGGAGGCTGCAGCATGTCCCTGGGGACCTTTGCTGGAGACCTCCCCAGAGACTCCCTGCAGGAGGAGCAGGGCTCTGGGCTGGTATTGCTGGGTGTGGACGCCTCTCCAGAGAGCTCACTGGTGATGGTGAGGATGGTGCACAGGGTGGAATGTGAGGGATGCAGGCAGGATGCTGGGATGGTGGTGATGGGAGAGCTGTCCACATACCTGAAAAGCTGGCCCTGCCTGGGAAGGGGTCTTGCAACCCAACTGCTCACTGTTGCTCTTTTTGCAGAGGTAGTAACATCTCCCCAGCACAAGTATTGCGGCAAGCAGCTATGACAGTGCTCCCTCTGTCATTGTTACAATGCAGCAGCTGGGATTTTTTAGCATAGCCACTGCTGGAGTCTCTGACAGGGCTGTGTGCAGATGTGTGTGTGCTGGAGCTGTGTGCAGCATGTCTGTGTGCAGGATCTGTATGTGCGGATGTGTGTGTGCTGGAGCTGTGTGCAGGATGTCTGTGTGCACCTGCTTGCATCTCACTTTCATGTTGAGCTTTTCCTGGTTGCTCGCTCCTCTCCATTCAGTCAGATGATCACATGGCAGCACCAGCACTGCTGGCTTGAAGCAGATCCTGTTGGCAGCATCAGGTCTTAGCCAGCAGCACTGGCAGCCCCAGCCAGAGGAGGATGAGCCCTCAGCTGCTTCCCAGCAGGCAGACTGTGTTTGCCAACCCCTGCTCTGCTGCCCTGCCACGGTCCCAGTCACTCGTGGTGCTGTGCAAGTCTTGCCCTGCAGGGTCATTGCTGCTGGGGCTCACTGTGGTGTGCCTGGAGTGTGCACAGTGCTGTGCTTTGCCTGGCAGTTTCCCTGATGTGAGACTGGCATGCAGCAGCTCTGTGGCCAGCACAGGTGAGCAGCTGGGGAGTTTGTGGGTCAGGAACCCAACGCTGTGGGCCAGGTCCATCCTGCACACATGGTGAGGTTCGTGTTTTACAAAGCCTGTGCAGGTTTAGAGGTTAGGGCTCCTGTGTACACATTGTACCTTGTAATATATGATGCATAGGGATTTTTCTCCCCACAATTTTCTAAGCAGTAGCACCATTTAAAAGAGAAGAAATAAATTCATTGGGAAGTGCATGGAGATGTAAAAGTAGAGGCTGGGAAGAAGTGGGGAAGGATGCTGGGCTAGGGAGCATGCAGAGGGCACTGCTTGTTTCACCTTGTGACAGTGCCCAGCAAGCAGGGAAGAGAAAGAGTGGGCTGTCACCATTATGGGAATCTCAAGTGAGATTTATTTGGGAAGCAAAATAAGCAGCAAACTCTGATGGGAGCAAGAGACTGAGCTGGTAATGGTTGGGAGCTCCAGCTCCAGCCCTGCTGCAGGATGACTCAGTCCTTAGCACAGCAGCAGGGGTAGGAGCCAGGTTCCTACCCCCAGGAGTGGCTGAGCTTTTAGCACATCTGCAGCTGCTGCTCTATAGTGAAGTAAATTGTTGCTTTGCTTGGAAGGGATGACAGTGCTTACCTCTGCCCCAGCAGCTGAGTGACACTTCCTGCATCCAAGTCCAAGATAACTGGGAACAGGGCAGAGGTTTGGCTAACTGCTGAGAGCTCCTCGTGGTCTCCCCTTGGCTTGCTCTGTTGGGACAGATTTCTCTCTGCCATGTCCTGCTTGTGTAGGGTTAACCTTTTCTGTGTCAGGGTAGGTGTTTTAGTGGGTCAGACGCTGTCCCTCTGCAGCCCATGCTGGCTGACTCCATCTCCTACAATGCACTTCATAACCTCTTTCTTACAAAGATCTTTCTTACAGAGAGGTTATCCTCATTTTCCCCCATCCCAAAGTCTTGAACAGCAGTGATTCAAATTCTGGCCCAGGCAATGCTAACTCTGTAGAGTTCCTGCCATATTGTCCTGCTCCTTGGTCTCACACTGGGAAGCAGCAGGAGCCACAAGCACTTGCTTGGGAAGCTCATTCCTGTGCCCCAAGCTGCCAGTTCTGCATGCTTAAAAATAGGGTTTAAATCCTCTCCTGGGCACAAGAACCACAAGAATTTCATAGGGCTTTTTTCTTTGGGGGGAGAGGCTATTTGATACCTGGAGCCAGGGTGGGTACACAAAAAAATCCTCTGCACCTGCTGCAGCCATCCTCTGATTTGCTGGTGGGGTGTGATGGGTGCCTGATTGCCCAACAGGTGCCATGGATTTTCCTTGCTCCTGGCATGTGCAGTCAGCAATTTGAAGTGAAACGTGCAGTGCCAGGCAGAAATCCTCACTGCTGGAAGATGGAGTCAGGCAAGGGATAGTTATTCTTCCCCTCCTTGTGTGAAGACATCACTGGTTGCTGGCTGTACCCACTCAGGATAAGTAGCTAATTAAGGTTGGGCTTCATATCTGTGTAATATTCCTCTGCAAATAAAGCCTTGTAGCCTGTGTGAAGTTGTTCATGTGGATCTGAGCTATGCAAAGCAGTAACTAAATCTCACAAAGCTGCAGGAGCAGGTAAGTGATGTTTCCTTTCTCTATATGGAGAGATGGACTAAGCAGCACTGGATGTTGCAGAAAGCAGTGGCAGAGGTGGGGCTGGATGCCAGCTCTCTTGGTTCAGCTGTAACTGGGTGGCCTTGGGAATATTTGAAGGTGCTTAATGGAAAGATTAATCCCTGAATTTAGTGACTATGGATTTTCAGAACTCTGCATAATGTGACAGACAAAAATCTGCAGTGGCAGATCTTGCAAAATCTTGCATTCCATGGCCTCATGGATGCAAGCTATGGACCACAGCACCTTTCAGGGAGCAGGCGTGCTGGTCAGCCGCATCCCTTAACAGTCCTCATGTGGAAGAAGGGTCCTGTGCTCACCCCACCCCAGTGATAGCACGTTAGCAGGGAAGCAGGCAGGTTTAGCATGTGTGAAGGTGAAGATGGGAAATGACTAAAGAAAAGACATTTCTTGAATGAAGCATGAGAGGAGGGGAAGGATGCTTTGCAGGTCCTCTCCTGCTGCCAGATCACTCTGACTTCCCTGAGAATGGGAAGAGGGAGGTCAGCTAACACGGGCTGCCCTGGGAAGGGGGCTGTGCAGGGCAGCCTGGGCACAGGGCTCCATCCTAGTGAGCCTTCCTGCTCAGCCTTTCCCAGGCAGGACAGGCCACAGTGGTGCTCCTCAGCTGCTCTAGGGTGCTTCCTTCTCTCTTCCAGGCTCTCCATCAGCTGTATTATGACCCAAACATCGAGAACAAGAACTTGGCTCAGAAATGGCTGATGCAGGCACAGGTGTCCCCCCAGGCATGGCACTTCAGCTGGCTGCTTCTCCACATGGACAAGGTGCCCGAGATCCAGTACTTTGGTGCCAGCGCTCTCCACATTAAAATCTCCCGCTACTGGAACGACATCCCGGCTGACCAGTACGAGAGCCTCAAATCTCAGCTCTTCACGCACATCACGCGCTTCGCCAGCGGCTCCAAGATCGTGCTGACGCGGCTGTGCGTGGCGCTGGCTTCCCTGGCGCTCAGCATGATGCCCGAGGCCTGGCCCTGCGCCGTGGCAGACATGGTGCGCATGTTCCAGGCTGAGGACTCCAACGTGGACGGGCGGGCGCGGTGCCTGGCGCTGCTGGAGCTGCTGACGGTGCTGCCCGAGGAGTTCCAGACCAGCCGCCTCCCCCAGTACCGCAAGGGCCAGGTGCGCAGCGTCCTGGCACAGGAGTGCGGCTCCGTCTTCCCTTTGCTGGAGCAGCTGCTGCAGCAGCAGGACTCCCCGGGTTTCATCAAGCAGAAGGTGCTCAAGTGCTTCTCCAGCTGGGTCCAGCTGGAGATCCCGCTGATGGACTGCGAGAACCTCATCCAGGCAGCTTTCACCTCTCTGCAGGACCCAGAGCTCTTTGACACAGCAGTGGAGGCTGTGGTCAATGCCATTTCCCAGCCCGATGCCCAGAGGTAAGGACAGCCTCTCCTGTGTGCTGCAGGCTGGTGCTCCAGGACATCAGCAGGGAAACGGGGTGGGAGGGAAAAATCTCAGGCTTTGTTTCTAGCTGCCATTGGCTCTGAAGGTAATGATGACAAGGTTTGGGAATGGGAGAATATCAAAAGCAGTTGGAGGCTGTTGGTTACTCATGGTTGTCCTGGAAGGCTTTGCACTATGGTTGACTTGTAGAGACCATGAAGTCTTGGCAGCTGCAGCCCATGTCCACGCTGGCCTCTGATGGTTCTGGC
Source organism: Zonotrichia albicollis (assembly GCF_047830755.1). Lineage (NCBI taxonomy): Eukaryota > Metazoa > Chordata > Aves > Passeriformes > Passerellidae > Zonotrichia > Zonotrichia albicollis. The sequence continues at coordinate 10,737,909 of NC_133826.1, read as the reverse complement.
TCCTTGTGACAGGTCCTGCAGCAGCCAGCCAGAGAGCAACTGCCTGACTTCTGCCAGCAGGAGTTCAGAGACCTTCCTCTGCCTTGCACTGCTGGTCCAGCCAAGGAGCTGATTAAATGCAGAGATAATAAAACCAGATCTGTCATTTTCCCCCCTCCTCTTGGCTCCAACAGCTTGTGCCAGCCAAGGACTCATCCTTTGTCTGTGGCCATGGCTGCCCTGGGAGCAGCTGAACTGGTCCTGCTGGGGCTGTGCTGTGGGGCTCCGAGCTGTCTGCTTGGCTGCACTGCCTGAGCTGCTGTCAGCTCTTGGGACCAATGCCTGCAGAAGGGACAGTACATCTCCAGTTCCCGTGGCCACATCCCTTCCTGGCTGCTTAGCAACCTTCCCCTCAAGAGGAGGGTTTTCTTGAAGGCTGAGCTGAGCTGCTGCCACTGTGCATGCCCTGTGCATGGCTGTGCATGGCTGCACATCGCGCAGGCTCTGTCCCTCCCCAGCCGTGGGAATGATGCTGCCACTGCCCTTGTGAGCCCTGGTTCTCCCCTTGGCTAAGGGCAGGGGCAGCCTGCACATTCCCGAGCTCTAGGGCTGCCTGGGGCTGTCCTTTTCAATGACAAGGAGTTGCATCTGTGGACTGTAAATCCTGGTGCACAGAGGGACCAGAAGGATTTTAATCTGTTGCTGGATGGGGTGAGGGGTTGCCTCATTTGCTAGTGTTTAGAAGGTCACCAGAAGCTGTTTTTTCTTGAGCCTGGCAAAGGCTGTGGACCAGCTCAGACCCTTGTAGCAGGTCTGGGGCAGGAAGTGAGAAGGTGTGAGGTGTGAGAAGGTCACCTGCAGTTCTGAAATGTTGGACTCTGTCTTCCTGATTTCAATTTCCCTTGAGTCTCAGAAGCCCCTTGGCAGTGATTCCATACCTTTGTGCAGAAGCCTAGGCCTGCAGTGCTGCTCTTTGATTGCATTAAAGGCTGAGTTTTCTGTTGAGCTTTCAAAGTGAATTGTGGAAAGGTGTGACTGACAGTGGGGTTTCCTCTCTGCTTCTGTGCTGGCCCTGTCATGCAGTTTTTTTTGTCCTCATTCAGACCTACCATGCTGGGTGCTCCCTTACAGAATCTTCAGTACTTGTTCTCCATCCTCCTTCCTGGAGGCATCACCACCCATGCAGAGCACCCTCCTGTCTGTAGGCGTGTGGGCAGTGGCCAGGACAGGGCAGGCAGCTGGCCTGAAAGGCTCTGCAGTGTGTGAGCCTGGTGCAGCTCCTGCCCTGGCATGTGGGGACAGCGGTGGCATTGTCACAGGGTGCCCTGCCAGGCAGTGTGTGGTGTCAGCTGCTTCCCGGCCCTGGTGGGTGCTCTCCTCCCCTTTGTTTCTTGTGTCCACTATAAATGAGTTCTTCCTCCTGCTTCCTCTAGTGCCAGCTGTCCCACCCCTCTGGCTTTGTCACTCAGCCAGAGTGGATCCAGCTCTTTCCCAGAGCCCCCAGGGAGTCTACTGACCTTTCTGTCTCTTATGTTGATAGTCTGGGAGATCCCTGCTGCTTTTCAGCTGCTGTCTTGCTCCATGGTCTCTTGCCTTTGTTCCTGCAAGGCCCTTGGCTGCAGGCTCAGAGCATTCTTGGCACTGGGTTGCTGGCATGGTCCTCTCTAGAGCTTATTAGGGCATTGCTCCATGAGAGGGTTAGTCTTGGGGCTCACCACATTGCCATGGGTTCCCTGAGTGCTTTCTACACTGTGTCTTTCCCCCTTTGCTCCTTCCCAGCTGTCTTCACTGACGTTGCTGCAGAGGTGATGATGCAGGTGTGCTTCTGCCACCAGCAGGAGTCCTAGTGCCTCATGAGCTTGGCTTCTGACTTTGAGGGTTCGACAGTTTGTCAGCCATCCTCCCAGGGGAGCACCACCTTGCAAGGCAGCTCTCCTGCTACAGCACCTGTGTCCACGTGGCCCTGGTGCTGCCTCGCTCTTGGGTTAGTCACTTGTGCTGGCAGCTCCAGTTTCCCTGCTTGCAGGGAGTGGTTTCCTGCCTCTGAGGTGTTACTAGAAATGATGCACCAGAGATGTGTAGGTGCAAAGTGTCTGATCTCTGTACCTGCCAGGTGGGTGGGAGCCCTGTGAGCCCAGAGAAGGGGATGTGCTATGTGTTGCTGGAGTCTTGATGCTGCTCCTCTGTTAGGACATGGCCTTCCTGAGAGGAAGCCTTGGAGGCTGGCCAGGAGCTGGAACTGGAGCATCTCTGAGCACACCTCTGCCCTTGAAGGTGGTGGGAAGCTCCTGAGTTGCAGGGGGGAGGGATGGAGATGCTGTATGTCATCTGCAGAGGAGAGGCTTGGACTGTATTTTCCGTCTCATTTGAGGATTATCCCCTCAGCTAAATGGGTCAGAGAGCTTGACAGCATGTGTTACATGGAGAGAGCTGATGTGTTGCATTTGGCCTCTTGGCCTTCCTGTAGGGCAGTGAGTAGCATCAGAGTGGGGATGCACCTAGGATGCACCTCCTTGTGGTGTTTGCCCAGTGTGGACAGTGAGTCTCCTCTCTGAAAGCCGCAGGGTGTTGCTACAGTGGTGGACTTGGTAGGACTGCAGGTGACTGTAGGGGATTGATGGGTGTCTTGCCTGCCATGTCTTTCTGGTCTTGGCACCTGGTGCTGAATTTCCGAAGAGGAATTTCACTTGAGTTTTCCAAGAGCTTCATTCAAAACAGGTTTTTAATAAGATTGGTTTATTGTCTCATCAAGATGTGGTTCAGATTTTGAATCAGGAAGGATAAGACTGTCCCATATGCCTGTATCTTCCCTCTACAGGTTGTCCCCACACTGGTGCACTTTGCAGAGGGTTGCGGGAAGAGCAAGAGTAGGTGCTGGTCCCACAGAGGGAGCTGCAAATGCTGCAGTTCCCTAGGCTTTGAGAAGGGACCAGACAAAGTCATGAAAGCAATATTTGCTCAGCTCCTAAATACCAGGATAGCAAATCTTGCTCAGGAAGGCTAAGACAAATCACTGCAGGGAGCTGCATGGGCAGGAGTCACCATGTGGCTGCCATGTTCATGTACTCTTTCACAGGCATTCACAGGTTTTGGCTGCTGGAAACAAGCTGGGCATCCAGGGGCTCTTCTGAGCTGGGATGGTTTTGTCTTCTGCCTGACAGTGGTGCAGGGGGTGGGAAGCGGTGGCTGGCAGCATCTCCTGGGGCAAGCTCTGCACCTGGTCAGGGATGTGTCATCAGCTGGTCCCTTGGCTGGAAAGCAGCACTGTCCAGGTGGAGTGACCTGGGGCTCTGTGATCCTGGATGTGGAATAGAGCAGCTCAGCTCTGGCTGGCTTGTCTGCAGGTCTTGTATGACTGGTTAAAACAACTCATCTAGAGGAAACATCTTCCCTCCTGGCTAGGGACCTTGCATCCAGGATGCCCTTATGTCTACAGACCAGTTAGTAGAGCAAGGTGGTGCTCAGGAGATGTGGTTCACCCAACATTTCCTAGAAGTCTTCAATAATATGGGATTGAAGCATGGAGGCAAATCTAGGTGGTTATCTCTGTTGGCTGTGCAGGGATTCCAGAGGATCAGTTCAGGTCCAGGCACTGTGAGCATTTCAAGGTAATTGGCAGAAGCAGAATCCTTGTCAGAAAAATCATAAAAGTCACAAAGCCATAAAAACCTCCCTAGGGTACTGTGAACCCAGTGCTGTGGAGGAAGGAAGGTTTGGCTTACCCTGGAGCAGTGGAAGGTTCCCTGTGGCTTTTGTCTGGGCACTGCCCTGGTTCCCTTTGGCCTACCCTGCATGCAGCTTTGGTTCCCAGGAAGAGGAGCTATTGAATTTCCAAATTCTCCATCATCACATTGTTCCCATGCTGCCACATGCATAACTCACAGGGCATCAGAGGCTTGCAAGTGGTTTATGCAAAAATAAACCCTTTGCTGTGTGGTTTTCTCTGGGGGAGAGGGCAAGAGGAGGGTGACCCCCAGCAGCACAGAGGGAGTGCTGGGATGACAGCTGGGATTGTAGACACCTTATTTCCAAACATTTTCTCTTGCTGACCCTGAAGGAAAGCTGCCACCACCAGCACAACTCTGTCCCTGCGCTGGTGGCACCAATGGCTTTGTTCTCTCTGAAATCATCCATAGCAAAACCACTCTGCCACTCCGGGGTGGACATGTGGCTGTCCTGGTGTCAACACTCACATCTCTTCCCCAGGGTGGGCACAAGAGAGCTGGAATCATGTATGCCTCCCACTCCAAGCATCCTCAGCCCCGCACCTGCATGTCGGGGGCGGGCAGGGAGCACAGGCTGTGGCTGCAGATAACACGCCTGGGCGGGCAGGGAAATGGCAGGGAAAAGGCAGGCTGCTCATCAGCCTCCAGCACGGCCTCTCTCCGGGGGCCCTGGGCTGCCTTTCACCTTGGCTGCCTCCTTCTCGTTGCCTTGGTAACCATCCCTTGCAGGCAGCGGAGGGGAGGCTGACGTGCGGGATGGGATGGGATGGGATGGGATGGGATGTGGGAGAGCAGTGCTGCTGGCCTGTGGCAGCGGGATGTGCCAGGGACCAGCACTGTCCCTGGGTGGGACTCCCCAGTGGTGGCTGCCCAGTGCATCCCAGTCATGGGGCACAGTCTGGATGTGCCCATGCTGGAGAGTCAAGTGGTTTCTCACTGGCAGCTTGGACTGCCTCTGTGCTAATCTGAGGGCATGGTGGGAAGAGCCCACAGGTCTGTCCTCGCTGCTGTTCTGCTCCACATCGATGCTGCTGGGCACAGGCACAGCTCACCCAGAGCTGCTTGTGGCACTGGCAGGTTGGAGGTGCTGGCAGCCCTGCTGGCAGCTGTGTTTGGGTAGAGGCAGGGGTCCACACTGTGGTGCAGGGGATCTTGCCCAGAGCTGATGGCCCCTGGCTCAGCACTTCACTTGCAGAGGCTCTGCTGCAGCAGTGCTCAGGCTGCAGCTTTGGTCCTAATGCCACAGGCTGCAAGGAGGGTTCATGTGAGCAGTAAGGGCTCCTGCATGCATCCCATTGCACAAAGCAGCCTTCAATAGGCAGAGCTGGGCAGGAGCCCTGGGAGAGCATCAGGAGGGATGGATGGCATGGCAGCCCGTGCCAGGGAGGTGATGCCTGGCACTGACCCAGGCTGTGCTTGCAGGTACGTGAACACCCTCCTGAAGCTGATCCCGCCCGTGCTGGGGCTGCAGGAGCAGCTGCGCCAGGCGGTGCAGAGCGGGGACATGGAGACGTCGCACGGGATCTGCCGCATCGCCGTGGCCCTGGGCGAGAACCACTCCCGGTGAGTGCTGGGGGTGCTCCCCAGGAGGGGCACTGAGCTTGGAGCAGCCAAGCTGTTCCCCACACCCTGCCTTGTCCAGGACCTGTCCTGCACACAGTGACACGTGCCAGGGCAGAGGAGCTGGAAATCTGACCATGCTCTCTGCTTCCCAGAGCCCTCCTGGACCAGGTGGAGCACTGGCAGAGTTTCCTGGCCCTAGTCAACATGATTATGTTCTGCACTGGAATCCCTGGACACTACCCCGTCAACGAAACCACCAGCTCCTTGACCCTCACCTTCTGGTACACGCTGCAGGTCAGTGACTGTTGTGGACAGCCTGCCTGGGCTCTGTCCTCCAGGCAGGCCCAGAGGCACCAGTGCATGGGGACTGGGGTCTGGCCTCGGTTTAATTGGTCACAGGGATTTCTGGTATCCCCACTTGTGCTGCACTTGCAGCTAGGGCCAGGCACATACCTAGGAAATGCTGGCCCTGTGGCTGGCTCTTTCTGCCACCAGTCCTCCTTAGAAGTGTGAGCCATCCTTTAAGGGCCTCTGTAACAAAACTAATTAAAATTTCATGTTAATTCTTTTCTTCCCAGCAGCAGACCTGGTTGTTTAGCTTCCTTCTGCATGCCTGCAGCATGCTAGAATGAGAGCATGGCCCTAGTGGCAGCCCAGTGTGTGGTCCCTCTCCCATGGTCAGTGTTCCCTGGATCAGCAGAGCAGCCCTGCCACACTGTGCTCTATTTTTAGCTCCTTTTCATCCCTCAGCTCCATTCCTCTGCAATCCAGTGGCGTGGCTGAGCGTGGGCAGGGAGGGGAGCAAAGTCAGTGCTGTGCCAGCAGCTCCTGTGCTGCATGAGGCCAGGCTGAGGCTCCCACGACCTCTTGCTGCTTCTCCAGATGGGTCTGACATTACAGGTGCATGCAGGAGGGGGCTGTGCTCAGTCATCTCTCTCACAGCAGTCTGAGGCACCCATGCTCCTGGTGTAGGGGTGCTCCCAAGGGTAGGACATGGCAGGATACTGCCACTCCCTATGACGATGCTGTCTGAAGGTCCACCCAGCTTCTGGGGCTTCTGGCATCTTGCCTCCAGATAATGCTGCCACTGCAGAAGGGCACAGCATCAAGTGACTCTTAGGGAGCTGGAAATGCAGCCTTCCAAGGTATGACAGGTCCCACTAGCACTGGGAGATGTGCCTGAGACCCCTATGCAGCAGGCATGTTAGCTCTGTTTGCCTTTCCCTGCAACACCTGATGTGTTTATTCCTGCTCCTGCCTCCAGGATGATATCCTCTCCTTTGAGCCAGACAAGCAGGCAGTGTACCAGCAGGTCTACAGGCCTGTGTACTTCCAGCTGGTGGATGTGCTGCTGCACAAAGCCCAGTTCCCCTCCGATGAGGAGTATGGCTTCTGGTCGTCGGATGAGAAGGAGCAGTTTCGGATATACAGGTACAAGTGGGAGATTTGGATTTGCTTGTCAGGCAGGTGAGGATGCAGGGGCAGCATTCTGCCACCCTGAAGACTGAGTACTGAGTATGATGAGCCAAGGAGGGACACAGAGGAGATTCCTTCCATCAAGAGCTGTTTTGGCTGTGGTGGTAATGTGAAAATGAGCTGGTTTGGCTCATTTGGCAAAATTTTGGCACAGCACCAGTTACCCTGCCCAAGAGACTGTAGGATCACTCCATTGGTTGGGACAGTGTGCTTGTATGAGTAGTGCCTGTGCCCTGGAGACAAAGTGACGTGTCCACACATGGAGCTCTCTGCATGGGCTGGGGACAGCGTTTGGAGACACCTGTGTTCTCTGCAGGGTGGACATCTCTGACACGCTGATGTATGTGTATGAGATGCTGGGTGCTGAGCTCCTGAGCAGCCTCTATGACAAACTGGGACGTCTCCTGACCAACACAGAGCAGCCGTCCACGTGGCAGGTGAGCAAGGGGACCCAGGGCTGGCAGCTCCCTGTCCTCACCCTCAATGGGGCATTGAAAGCAAAGGGACGTGAGGTAAGGAGCATGAGCAGAGCACACAAACAGTCTCTCTGGGGTCTGCTGTGGAGAGGAATAGGTCTTCTGCCTCCCTGTTCTTAGTTCTGCCAAGGGATCAGCCTCTTCAGCTACTGTGGGGGTGCTGAGCTGGTGGCTGGAGCTGGGGCAGGGTTGGGCATCAGGGATCAGTGCAAGGCTCTGACAGTGCCTCTCCCACCCTCAGCACACGGAGGCCTTGCTCTATGGCTTCCAGTCCATTGCTGAGACCATTGATGTGAACTACTCCGACGTGGTGCCCGGGCTGATCGGCCTCATTCCCCGGATCAGCATCAGCAACGTGCAGCTTGCTGACACCGTCATGTTCACTATTGGTGAGTGGGCTGGGCAGGGAAAGCCCCCCTGAGACCACATCTGCCCAGCAATACCAGTGGTGAAAAGCAAAGCTGGGCATTGTGGAATGCAAGAGCAAGAACCTGTGGTGCAGTCCTGCAGTCTGACCCCATCCATATATGCAGGATCCCTGTCTGAGTGGCTGGCTGATCACCCTGTCATGATTAACAACGTGTTACCACTGGTGCTCCAAGCCTTGGGCAACCCTGAGCTCTCCATCTCCAGTGTCTCCACCCTGAAAAAGATCTGCCGAGAGTGCAAGTACGACCTGCCACCCTATGCTGCCAACATTGTCGCTGTGTCACAGGTAGGAGCTGGGTGCTGAAGGTTTTGGGTGACCTGGGATGTGCTCTGTGCACGCCTTTTCCTTTGTAAGGTCCAGGGCAGGGGGACAAAAGAGCAGCTCAGGGCATCTTGCTTGGCGCAGATTTCGTGCCAGTTTTGTTCATAGGCTAGTAAATCCATATGGCAGGCCCTATGTCCTGCTGTGAATGCAGAAATGGCAGCCACTGACAGACATGACTGCCAGGAGTCTGCTGGGGTTGCACGTGGGTGTCTGTCCTTCCCCCAGGGTTTTGTTTGCCTTGTTGGGAACAGCAGTCTGCCAGCTCTGCACCTGCCACGCTGCTAATGCCGCTGCTGGGCATCTTGGAGGGCAGCACCCTGCTGTTCAGGCCTCTCCTGGAGCCTGAGCTGATCCCTGTAGTGCTGGGGCAGCTTGTTCCATGCTCCTTCTTGACCCTCAAGATTTGTGGCAGCTGGGGCTCAGAATCCTGAGGCACCAGGAGAAAGGCTGGACTTGGGCAAGCTGCCAGGATGCACATGGGAGGAGAGAGGTGAAGGGCTCTTAAAAGCATCTCTGCTTTTTAGAGCATGGGGAGCACTGGAATAAGGAAACCCTGGCTGAAGTTGACTCCTTGAGCAATCCTGCTGCAGAGCCCATCCAAGCCAGGAGCTCCTCTTGCTAGCTGTCTGAGTGGGCTGGCTCAGGGGACAGGGATTTTAGTTCTTGCCTGTGGCAGGTTATGGGGAGCACACAATGTTTGTGCTCACACTGGTGTTAAGTTGTCTCAGCCTCCTGTGTCAGTCCTACCTCCTGCTGTCAGTCCTAATGCCTGGAAGGGAAGGGTCTTTCTGCAGCACTCACCCTTCTCTTCTCCTCTCCCTTTCCCTTTGACAGGAGGTGTTGATGAAGCAGATTCACAAGGTAAGAGGGGCTGACTCACACCTCTGCTGGTTCTCCTTGCCCCCCGTGCCCCCTTAGTCATGCTCAGCTGAAGATGCAGAGCTGTCCCCAGAGGAGAGCTCAGCACTGCATCCATGGTGTGCAGGATCAGGAGATCCTGCTGGCTGCTTCTCACTGCTGCTGGGCTTCACTTCCCCACACAGCCTGGGGTTCTGCTGGGAGGGTATGTCCCCTAGAGAGGGAGGAGGAGGAGGCTTAACTCTAGCAATTCCCAGTCTCTCCAAACCCAGGGATACCTAGATGACAGGCATGTTTTCAAGAGGAGAAAGGGAGATAAGTGTAGGAACTGAGCCCCAGCCTTGCCTGTGACTAGGGCAGGGTGGCTGTGACAGGCTGTGCAAAGGATGGTGTGCCAAGTTAGGGTGAGTGATGCCAGCTTGGAGATCTCTGGACACCAGCTGGTCTTTCATTGGCAGGTGCTGGGAGGAGGCCAGGTGTGCTGAAGCCAGAGCTCCTGTTCCCTGGGAACAGATGCTGTCAGGGAGCTGTTCCCCTCTCCTGCAGTGAGATGCACCTAGAGGGACCCAGATAGAGCAGCTGAGGAGCTGCAGCACACCCAGCTGGGACCCTGGCAGCTGTCAGAGCATGGGCTGTGGGCTAGGCAGTGACCTCCCTGTTGTGTCTTCTCTGTCCCAGACAAGCCAGTGCATGTGGCTGATGCAGGCTCTTGGTTTCCTGCTTTCTGCACTGCAAGTGGAGGAGATCCTGAAGAACCTGCACTCCCTGATCACCCCCTACATCCAGCAGCTGGAAAAGCTGGCTGATGAAACGGTGAGTGCCTGTGTGCTGCCTCCATCCAGAAGTGGTTTCTCCTGCTGGCTGTAGCCCTGGGGCTGCTGTGCTGAAGCAGCACTCTAAACATGGGCTCAAGAGAAAGTGCAGTGCAGGGAATCCCTCTCTGGCACTTTGCCTCTGCAGTTCAGTTCCTCAGCATCCCAAAGACATGACTACGATTGAGTAGTGCAGGCTGTGTCATACTTTGGCTTTATTTTCCCTGGCAGCCCAATCCCTCCAACAGGCTGGCCATCATCCACATCCTGGGCCTGCTTTCCAACCTCTTCACCACCCTAGACATCAGCCACCACGATGACGACCATGAGAGCACCGAGGTCAAAAAACTGCCAGTGCAGCAAGGACCCAACCCAGTGAGTAGAGCTAAAGCTCCAAGTTCTCTGCCACAGACTGTCCAAAACCTCACAACTCACTGCACCAGAGGGGGGTTAATGGGGAATGCAGCATGTGCCAGCAAGAGGGTGGTGCCAGTCTATTCCAGCTAAAATAGCTCCTTCAGCTCATCCCACCACTCCTGATGTGGACAGAGCTGACTTGCCTCTTGGATGCCTCTTGGCTAGGTGCTGCTCTGGAGGGTGGCCTGGGTGCTACCTGCCAACTGTGAGCAGTGCCAGGCTGCTTCAGAAATAAAGCTGTCCAGCTTTGGAGAGGGGTGGTGCCTGAAGGTTTGAGTCCAGGCCATGCTTAGTCTTGAATCTCCCCTTCCCAGTGCCAATTCTCTTCAGTGTCTCTCATTCCTTACAGGTGGTGGTGGTTCTGCAGCAAGTCTTCCAGCTCATACAGAAGGTTCTCAGCAAGTGGCTGAATGATGCCCAGGTGGTGGAGGTAACCTGGTTTCACCTGTATACTGCCTACAGCTCTGCCTGTCCTTGCTGACCTGAGCAGGGGACAGCAAAGGACAAACTCTGATGGCCTGTGAGAGGGATGTCTTGCTGGATTATCTGGACCAGTGCTGCTTGCTATCACCAGCAGCATCAAGTCATTCTTGTCTGTCTTGTTCCTCCATCAGCTCTGCTTCTCTCCAGTAACTGGGGTCCTGCCATGAGCAGGGAGGTGGGATCTACCCAACCTGTGTTCCCTAAAAGAACAGCTCTGTTCTGAACTGGACCTGTATCATCTGGTGCTTGTCCATTTCTTCAGTCCAGTACTGCCCCTGTGCAATGTCCCACCAGCCATTTCTCCCTGGCCCTTGGGGACCCTTCCTGCTGTGGTGGGAAGGGTTTTTCCTGGTCACTGGGAGCATCCTGTGCTGCAGGGCAGGCCAGCAGTATCAGAGCAGGTCTGAGCCCTTTGCCTGGCTGGTCCCTGTGCCCAGTGCCAGCTCTTTGCTCCCCTGGGACCCATAAATTAAGCCCTGGGAGAGGTCTCCTGATGCCCATTGCTCATGCAGTCCCTCTCTTCCCACAGTCTGTCTGTGCCATATTTGAGAAGTCTGTGAAGACCCTCCTGGATGATTTTGCCCCCATGGTGCCTCAGCTGTGTGAGATGCTGGGGCAGATGTACAGCACCATTCCCCAGGTCTCTGCCATTGAACTCACGCGGCAGGTATGGAACTGTGCCTGGGAGGCTGGGGACGTGCAGGGCCAGCAGGAGCTTCAGTCCTTCTTTCTCTTTTGCAGCTGGTTCACATCTTTGCCCATGAGCCTGCCCACTTCCCTCCCATCAAGGCCCTGTTCTTGCTCGTTACCTCAGTCACACTGACCCTGTTCCAGCAAGGTACGTAGGATTAGTTGTCCCTGCTACAGCTGGGGCTGTTGTCAGGCTTTTGCATGCGTGGACTCTGGAGGCCTCTTACCAGGAATGGCTGTTTTCACTCCTAGCTAAGCTAATTGGGGCCATCTCTGTTTCTTGGAGTCATCCCAACCCCTGGAAGGTGGGTACCTTCCCTGCAGGCAACAGAAGCAGGAAACCCCTGGGTGCTCTGGGCCTCTGTGTTGTTACAGCAGCCCAGGCTGGATATCACATGCAGCCAGGGCCCATCTGGAGCTGCAGTCCAGCTTGGCAGGGAAGCTATGCCCACAGGAACATCTTGGGGCTTCTCTGGGGTCCACTGCTGCTTGTAGTGGCCTGAAATCAAGCCCTTATATGAGCAGGAGAATGTGTGTGAGAACAGCTGGGAAATTACTTTTTCAGAATCACTGGTGGCCACTGAGTCCCTGCTGTGATGCTGAGCATGCTGGTGTTCTCCTGCAGGGCAGGGGCCCATCTTTGGCTCATTGCCCACCCTACAAAAAGCAAATGGGGTTAGAACAGGTTCCTTTGCACCATGGCTCCCCTCAGCATCTTAGTGACCTGCCCTGTGACAGAGACAAATGTACATTGGAGCGGCTGGATCTGGTCCTTCAGCATTACCACATGTGGCCCCCAAGGGGTCTGATCCTTTGCTCACAGCTGGGTGCCAGGTAGGGTGATGCTGTCCCCCAGCTCAAGGCTCAGAGCTCTCTAGAGAGGTGGGGGAGAGACACCAGGAGCCCTGCTCATCACCACACCACAGTCCAAGCAAATCCCACTGTGCTCAGGTGTCACTGGGGTCAGTGACAAGCAGGCCAGGCTTCCTCGGGTATCAGGTCCCTGCTTGTGCCAGTGGCGTGTGGATGTGTCTGTGCTGGAGCCCTTTTGCCTCGGTGCTGGGGAGCTGGCAGTGCCTCCAGGCAGGAGCAAGAGGGGCCAGAGCCCAAGCTGTGCCCACACTTGGATGCAAGCTTTGCTCAGGCTGTTCAGCTTGGTGTGTACCCAGGACTGTCCCCTTGGGGGGCCAGCTCTGAGCAGGGCGAGCCCCTTCTGCTGAGCCCACATGTGGCAGGAGAAGGGGGACATGCCTGAGCCTACAGGGGCCAAGAAGTGAGTGTGCACAGTCAGATGCCAAGGTAGGGTGAGTGGTGCTGGCACAGAGATCTCTGGGCACTGAGCTGCTCTCTCCCATGAGGATGCTGGAGGAGACCTCCAGGAGAGTCCTGGACTCACCGTCCTTGAGAGCATCTGGGAATGGGGTGGGAGGGTGTCTGTGCCAGGGTCTCCTGAGCAGCTGGAGCTGGTGACAAGCATGTGCACGCCTGAGCCCAGCCAGGCCTGTCAAGCATTTGCTGAGGTGTTATCGTTCACTTGCAGTTACCTTCCAGGACCAAACAGTGCTCTGAAGACACCTGCTCAGTCCCCACAGTGCAAAAGCTCTAATTCTCCTTGTGGAGATGGTGCTCAGCTAGCCCCTGCTCCTCCTTCTCTTCCTCCCCAAGGAAACGAAGAACTCCTCCTTGGCTCTGCAGCACCCAGGTGCTGGCTGGAGACCCTGGGGCTTTAGACCCTTTCCTTTGCAGTTTCTTTCTGTTCTTGGGTTCTCCAAGTTTCATGATTTTTTGTATGTTTTGTTTCTTTAACTTGCTTCAAACTGCTCATGTTGCCCATCCCCTTCCCCACACACCCCTCCTCCCTTACACTCCTGTTTTCACTTGTAAATTCTTTCTGTATCACATAACTATATGATGTTGAGTTGCTGTTTGTATGATTTTTCTCTTAAGTTACATCTTTATTATATTTTAGGGCCCAGGGATCATCCTGATATTGTTGATTCATTTATGCAACTCCTGGCACAGGTGTGTTTTAGTTTCTTATTCATTCACTTTCTGTTCTCTCTCTTTCTCTTTTTAATTCAATTTAAACCTATTTTTAGCTTTCTGTTGACAACGTTTTTTTTTCCTTTTAGTTGAATATCGAGTTTCTCCATCTGTTTCCGTGGAAGTTGAAAACAAAACATTCTCCTTTAGTTCTGGGTTCACACCATCCCCAGGGCAGTGCCCTCCTCTGCAGGCAGCTCCAGCTCCCACCCCCCTGCTGGGCTGAAGCTGGCATGGGGCGCTTTGTGCTGCTGCTGCAGTCACCCTTGGGTGACAGACAAATCAGAGCATTAAGTGGATGTTTTCCAACCCGTTTACCTGCCCTCTGATGGGTGCTCTGGAGCGGGGACAGGCTGAGCTGGCTGCCCTGCCCAGGGGCCAGTGGGAGGAAGCCCCTGCCCTCAGGGGCAGGCAGCTGCCAGGATTTGGCTCTGAGCAACGTGCTTGTGATGGCATCTGGATCTGGCACGTGCCACATTGCCTCCTGCCCCAGCAGCCTCTCTGGGTGGTGGCAGTTCTGTGCAGGAGCTGCTGGGGACAGTTTGTGATGATGTGGCAGGGGCTGTGGGCTGGCACTTGTGTCACTGCTGTGGCGCTGGGCAGGCAGGGCCAGTGCTATGCTGTGTGTGTATATACACCTGCCCAGGGTGCTCCTCAGCCCCCCATGGCCCTTAAGGGAGAAGCCTTGATGTCCTTGGTGCACTCAGTGTTGCTGGCAGAGATGTGTTCCCTGCCCACCTACCCACAGGGTGGGTCTGTGGTGAGGAGGGGCCTGGTAGAGTTGCTTTCTGCTCTATTTCTGTGATGGGGACACCTCTAACCACATGTTGGACCAGTGGTTGTGCAGGAGCACTCACCCAGGCTCCTCCCAGAGGTCTGGCCATCCTGCCCTTGCTGACAGCCCCGGGAGGGTGCCTGGCATGTCCTGGTGCTAAGCTGTCAGACTCTCCCATAGGTCCTGAGGGTTGGAGTGGGCAAGAGGGTTGCACCTTACCTCCCCCAGGCAGGGTCTTCTCTTCACAGTTCTCACCTTGATGCCCAGAGCCTGCTGAGACCCGTTGCATCTCAAAGCCATATTGCAGCCTCTTCCTTCCTGCTTTTCACCATGAAAGACATAACATAATCAAGGCTGTCAGACTTCTGCTCTGCTTTTGGTTTTGGAAGCTGTGACCTTTTAACAAGGGTTTTGAACATGATGGGAGGGTGGTAAATGGGGTCTGTGCATGAGGTTCTTGGTGGTCCTCACTGCTAGCAGGACCTCCATTTGAACACTGTGCCTAGTTTGGGGCACAACATTTCTGTAGATTTATATCAGAGACCACAGAGAAAAGCATGTGGGAAGATGGCCACCTTGTACACATGGTGGGGAGGAAAAGCTGATGGGAGCCTGTGGAGCTGTGTGAGTCTGGGAATGTGTAAAAGGTAATGTGGCAGTTGTGGGTAAAAACAACTGTTCTCCTTGAGTGGGACAATCAGTAACGGGAGGAAATCATGATAAAGGATCCAGGTCTGGCAGAAGCAAGTCTTCCTAAGAGGGCAGGGAAGCACTGGAAGATCCTTGGGGAGCTGTTGTTGCATGGAATTCTTGAAAGGACCCAACAAGCCCATTGCTCTTGGAGGTAGGCAGAAGTGATCCTGGCAGGGTGTAAGGCATTAGATGACTCTGAAAGACCCTCCCAAGGCTACTTGTGCCATGTGCTGGCAGCTGGCCCTGTCTCGTGTGTGGATCTCCAGATATCCATCAGAAGCACTCCTGCAGGAGCAGCTCAGAGGCTCCTACCTCCATGTCTTTATCTTGGATCACTGTGAGACATCTGACACTGCCCACTCAAGACCTGTTGTTTTCCTGGGCTTTGTATTCCTGAAACCCCGTGGAGACCAAAGGATCCCATCCCTGTCTTCTCTCTTCACACATAGAGCTCAAGGTTTCCTCTTCCTTGCCTGACCCTTCTCACAGACTGATGATCTAGTGAGGTGCTTTAAAACCCATCAAGAACTGGCCATAGCATCCCTGATTGACTCCTTGCTCTCAGGACTTTGAGGGCTGTCTGACAGCAGAGATGGGTCTAGCCTGTCCTCTTCCAGAGGACCATACTCTGCAGTGATGCTGTTGAGGATTTGTAGATTGGAGGATTAACTTCAGAGGGAACTGCAGATCTCTTCAGATTTTTGCATGGTAAGAGCTGTGTTTTCACCCAGCCTGCTCTGCCTGTAGACTTCTTGGCAAAGTAATGCATCTTCCGGAGCAGCAGTGAATTTGGACACAAGAGTGTGTCAAGGTGGAAATTTCCCACTTCCCTGACCATCTGTTTTTGTGTTTTGATCTGTTTTGATTGCCTTGGAGGAAATATCATCTTCCCTGTTTCAAGTTTGTCAGGTTCCTCCTTGCAGGCACTGTTTCTGCCCTCTCTGCCAATAAGTACTGTCCTGCCTTCTGGTAACTCAGGAGAAGCTCTTGGGGCCTGCATATCAGCTCTCTGTCACCAGCACACAGGGAACCATCTCTGTCACAGGATTCCTGCTGACTTCATCTTTGGGCTTGGTTGCAGATCGTGGAACTCCCCAGTTGTTGCAGGTGATCTTTTTGCCACAATGTTAATTGGCAAATCATTCTGATGGCTGGCTGATCATGGGAGCTGCTGGCTTAAGCCAAATCACAAAGTAGCATAATGCTCAAGGATAAAATAACCAGTCTGCCATAAGGCTGCACAGGGCAGTGCCAGCATCCTGTTCTCAGCTGCTCCCTCCTTCCTCTGCTGCATGCTGGGATCAGTGCAGAGCATTGCTGCTGCAGTGCCAGGGTGAGCATCCCACCTGGAGGGCATGGGGCTCAGTTCCACCCAGGCAGCTGGAGCTGCTCTGCCCAGGACCACGTGCCATGGTGGCTGGGGCTTGCACCCAGTCTGCGTTGGCAAAACCAGGCAAGTTCTGAAGGTGGGGAGCCAGTGGCTATCACATGTGTGCTCCTGGTTGCAGGTAGGATTTTGGGACTCTCCAGTCTGCCTTTCCACCTCATCCACCCCATCCCAGCAGGGCTTCTCACTTGCAGACCTGGGGAGTGTTTTGGTGATTTTGGGGCAGTCTGGGTGTGTGGGGCCTCACCGGGCAGAAGACTGACCTCCTGTGATGGCACAGACAGTGCCTGGCCAAGCACAGCCAGCTTCATCCCCACCTCCCTCCCTTTGGGGTCTGCTCCAGGCTGCATGCAGCAGTCATTGAGCTCTCCACCTCACCTGCTCCTGTCAGACTCTGAGAACCCCATGGAGGACATGGATTCAGCATCCCCACGCTGAGGCTCACTGCTCCTGCCTGGCCAGCCTTATGGGCTCTTTTCAAAGCAAGAGCCTCTGCTCTGCCAGGTGTGGAGTCTGGGAAGAGCCTGGATATTGGGCACTTAGGCTGTGTGTTCTGGAGAGCTGCAGAAACTGGCAGTGCAGCCCCCGCTGTCCTGTGTCTGCTGGGGGAGTGGGTGTCCCTGCCATGCCTGTCTGCCAATGAAGAAATGGGCACAGAAGAACCTGCTCTGAAGACTTCTCTGGTGGTTTCTGAAGTGCTGTGGAGAAGAACCCAACATTCCCTCAATGCTATCCTGCAGAACAGTTGTTCTTGGAGAGTGAGTGCCCATCTCTGCAGTGGCTGCTCATGCAGAGGATATGGGAGGGATGTTTGAAAGCATTTAAAGACCCTCTCCCATGTGAGCAGAGGTGCTGTGGCAGAAGACAGGGAAGATGGGCTGGCAAGAAGAGGTCCTAGAGCTGGAGCAGGGTTCCTGGTGCTAGGAAAGAGCAGCTGGACATACCTGGTGTTGGGAAAGATTAGCTGGACCTGCCTGGTGCTGCTTTCTTATGGGAGAAGCTCCAGAGGGCCACACCTTGTGGGGGTAAAAAGCATCTCTTTTTACATTAGACTTAGGTATATGTACCCAGGTCTGCATTGGGCTTGCACTCTGCTAAGTGTCCTATGGGAAGGAGCTGTCCCAATACTGACATCTTTCCCCCCGGCACTGTTGGATTGAGGAGCAGATGCTGCAGTGAATCTGCAGGAGAACTTGGGGGGCTCTGCCTGCAGCAGGTCTGGTTTGGCTGGGAGGAGCACCCTGCAGGTAGGTAGGAACCTGAGCACATTGGAAGACTTGTGCCAGATGGAACACTTGGAGCATGCAGGACTCAGGTTAAAACCCATGGATGGGCAGGGTGGAGGAACCTGCAGCTGGGTGGTTATCATGGGAGCCAGCTGCATTTGGGCAAGGTGCTGCTGGGGGAAAGGCTCACAGTCCCTGCTCTGGAGCTCACAGTAGGGCCCCAGCAGGATTAGTGTCCCAGGCTGTTACAGATGTTGCAGGCTAAAACTGTAACATCTCTTGCAAGTGTTTGTCCTGTACGGGGCCAGCTGTACAGCAGCAGCCTCGATGAGTGGATATGCTCCTAAACCATTGCTCAGCCAGCAGCTCACCTGCTGATGTTGGTGCCAGTGCCTCAGGAGCAGTGGTGCACGGCCTGTATATACACACACAGGTATAACGTGGCCCTTGGTTGCCCCATGAAGCTCTCTGCCTGTATCCAGCAGGGAGAGGTACCTGCAGTTGTGCCATCTCCACCTGGTACAGTGATGCCTTCTGTGCCCAAAACTGAATCCTCTTCTGCAGTGTGTGATAGGAAAGGTCAGAAAGGAGATGGAGTAGCTCTGAAACCTGCTCCTCAGCTTCTTGTTTTCCAGCATCTGCACTGGGCAGATGGCTCTGGACTTTCCCTGGAGAAGATGGGGTGGGAATTAAGTCTGTTTTGCTCTGAGTATAGACCACAGGGCAGATGGCTGTGTGTCCTGGGTGCTGTTGATTGAGAGCTGTCCCTGCTTTTATCCCTGGGAAAAGGCTCAGAGGGTAAAGTGGCCCCACACAGAGCCCAAGGGCTTTCTGCCCTGGTATGCTGCTCTCTGAGCTCCAGGCACACAGCAGGGCTGTTCCAGTGCTATGGCTGCTGTCCCTGGTGTTGCAGTGACAGCAGGGCAGGAGGCATGGCTGCCATTCCCAGTGCTTTTCTGCAGCAGTGGGCATGGTGGTCAGGGTATGGATGTGGCTGCCTAATACAGCAGGGCTCACTGAGGCAGGTCAAAAACCCTTCCCATTGAGTGGAGGGTGCAGGCTGAAACATTTCCACCTAGTAATTGCTCAGTGCCAGCACCAGGGGGACTAAGTCATTGCACAAAGTACCACAGCTCAGGGTGTCTCCAGCAGCAGTGCCTGACCCGCACAGAGGCTGGTGGAATCATTGTGTGGCATTAAAAAACCCCAAGCTTTCTTGATCTCAGACTTGCTGCTCAGGAACTGCCAAGAAATGTTGGCATCTCATCATCTGGTGCAGTCTGGGGCTACTGCTTGAACTAGTTGCTGTGACCCCAGGGATGCCAGCATCTTCAGGAGAGGAGAAAAGTATATGGGTGGCTGGTCACTGCTGAGCCCTGCATGGCTGCCCTTGCCCTGGGAGCGGTGCTGCTGCCTGATCTGCTCTGATGGGACAGGAGCCCTCTGTGTCTGAGTGTTTGCACACCACTGTGGCATCTTTCCTCAGCTCCTGGGGCCAGCAGATCCTGGGTGTAGCAAACTGCCTGGCTGTTTGAATTATATTCTGGGGAGGGGTAAAGTGATGGTTTCCTGCTGTACTGTGTGAATCTGCCCTTTCCTGGGGGTGTGCTCAGGTAAGTGTGTGGCCAGGCAGAGGCTGTCTGGGGCACTGGGTTCCTTGGAGGCTTCCTGGCTGCCTCTGCAGCGCTGGGTTCATGCTGCCTGTCTGTGTGCCTTGCAGGCTCTGAAAAGGAAGCCGGATCTCTTCCTGTGTAGCAACCTGGATGTCAAAGCAGTGTTTCAGTGTGGTGAGTACCATGGGCATGGGCATGTGCTCCAAATCACCCGGAGGAGAAGCCAGCCTGCTCCTCCTGTAGAGCTGGGTGCAAAACAGGAAGGGCGAAGGGCTGGGGACCACAGGGCTGATTTGGGATGGCCAGGAGGTTTTCTGGCTGCTAACCTGAGTAATTTTTGCCTGCAGGTGTCCTTTCACTCAAGTTTCCCGAGGCCCCAACAGTCAAAGCATCCTGTGGCTTTTTTGTGAGTATGATGCCATCATAGAGTCCTCCCTGAGAGCTGGGCGTGGGGCTGAGGTTGGGCAGTGCTGCAGTGTGGAGCCTGTGCTGGCACTGAGCAGCCTGGCCTCTGTGTTGCAGACGGAGCTGCTGCCCCGCTGTGGAGAGATCGCCCCGGTGGGACAGGTCGTGCATGAGAATGGCAAAGCGCTGCTGCAGGCAGTGCTAGAGGTGAGAGATGCTGCACCACGGGCTCCCCAGGCAGCATTGGGCTCTATTCCTGAGAGCATGCCTGCAGAGCCAGGGACAGAGAGCCCAGCAGTGTGGGTGGGAGCAGGGAGTGACAGTGTGGGCTCAGCGTGTCGTTTGCTCTGTGGCAGGGCATCGGTGGCCAGGCTTCCCGCAGCCTCATGGATCACTTTGCAGAAATCCTCTTTGCCTTGAACAAGCACTGCTTCAGCCTCCTGAGTGTCTGGATCAAGGAGGCCATGCAGCAGGATGGCTTCCCCTCAGCCCGAGTAACTCCAGAGCAGAAGGAAAACTTCAGCCAGCAGATCCTCAGGTTTGTGTGCCACTGGCCCTGGCAGCTGTGCCCCACACTTCCCACAGGAATGACCCCCCTGCATGGCCCAGTGCAGCTGTCCTACTTCATGTTTGTCCCCTCCCTCTGTCTCAGCAGAGAGCGTGTGAACAAGCGGCGAGTGAAGGAGATGGTGAAGGAGTTCACCTTGTTGTGCCGAGGGCTGCATGGTACAGAATACACAGCAGACTACTGAGCACCTGGCCAGGACCGTGGACGATTTGCCTGGACCAGCTCTTCCCCACAAGGAAAAGCCCCCCCATCCTCCCTGCCCTGCTGCAGTACGGCTCATAGAATAACCCTCCACCTAGAATTAACCCACTCGGGACGCTCCTCAGCTAGATTTGGTGGCCGCATCTCGGTGTCAGCATCTTTGTTTCCCCCAGCATGCTCCCTCCTCGCAGGGAACAGGAGTGCTGGCTGCAGGAGGCGGTGGCGGGGCAGGGGAAGCCTGGGCAGAGCTGCCCCAGCACAGGCTGCCCTGTCCCTGGGCTACCAGCCCCTCCCCAGCCCTTCCCCGCAGCAGGGAGGCCACCCTGTGCCTGCAGCAGTGGCTGGCTGGGCGGGGGGATTTGCCCCCTGCTTGTTTGTACGTGTGGTTGGGAGGGGGGAGGCCCTGCACCTAATTATATTAAGAATATTTCTATGTTGTGGCTGTCGTTATTGCAGTACCCAGACCTTCCAGCCTCTTCCCTCTGGGGAAAAAACTGAGTGGAGGGGTAAAATCAAGGCTGGGACACCTCAGTGTCTCCCTGGCTTTGGGAGGGATGGCAAAAAACAGTCATGGAGCATAAACAGCCCTGCCTCACATGAGAGGGGCTGGGCTCCAGCCCTGCCAAACACAGGATCCTTCCTGCAGCACAGGATGTGTGCACCCCATTACCATTCATAAGAGCAGCTGAGGGGCTTGTTTCTGCTCAGAGTTCCCCTGCCCTTGCCCTAGTTCCCCAGCCCAGCCTGTGCTTTTACTGTTAGAGGTCCTGGTTCTGGTTTTCTGTTCCTTCTGGCTGGTGTTAGCTGACACACAGGGCTTTGCTCGCCAGCAGGCACTATGATACGTTTTTCACTTTGGGACATCTGTGCTCCTCAGCCCATGTTTTATTCTAAAAACCAGTTCATTCTCAAATCCTCTTCAGCTTTAGTTAGCAGCAGTAGTCCACAAAAGCCTCAAGTCCCAGCACTGTCAGCTCTTGCAAAGTCGTGACCTTTCCATGTAGGGACAAAGCTGCCCTGGATGAAGGAGCCCTGGAGACTGGCTCTGGGCCAAGTGCCTGTCTCTCCTGGCCCTGCTGCTGCCCTGGCCATGAGCCTCAGGGTGCCACAGGCATTCCTGAACACACGTGCAGCTCCTGCTCCCCCACTGCAGTATTACTGACCCAAGGCCACATCCAGCAAGGTGCCGGCAGTGCACCCAGTGGGAGGCAACAGCAGGGCCCACACAGCCCCGCTCCACAGCCCCGCTCCTGGCTGGGTGCCAGTGCTGCTGAATCAGCGTTGCTCACACCCTTCGTCCTCATAGGCAATGGCAATTCCTCGCCGGCCCTGCACCGCCTTGGACACCGGGGTCTGTCCCAGCTGCTGCTCCAGGCCCTGCCAGCTGCGGGACTCCAGAAAGGAGGCTGGGAGGAGAAAGGGAATTGTTACCTGGAGCAAGAAGGTGGCACTGCCCTGCACCAGCACTCAGCCCCACCACGGCACCAACACCAACCTGCGGGGCTGATCTCTGCCAGCGCCCGTGTCTGGTCCCTGCAGGCCAGGGCAGCGCTGGGGGGCAGCTGAGAGGAGAGGGGGTCACAGAGGTGGGCAGCTCGCATCTTCCCTGAGATGAGCGAGACATCGGGAACTGCCTCCTCTGCGGGAACAGCCGGGGGGAGCTCAACATGAGCACAGGCACCTGCCAAGGAATGGTAGTGTTAGCCTGGCCCATCTGTCCTGAAGCAAGCACAGCTTACAGGCAGGGCAGCTGGGTGCAGTATGCCCTGGGAGGGTGTTGGGCAGCTGTCTGTAGCTGTTACCTGGCAGCAGGTCTCGGAAGTCTGTGAGGTAGTTCCCCGTCCACTCACGGGCTGGGTTGCAGGCCAGCTCCAGCTCATAGGGGGTCACAACAGGTCTGTAGAAGTCACTGGAGTCCAGGAGGGAGTTCTGAGCACAGGCCACCAGGACAAAGACATCCACCTCCGGGAAGTTGGCCAGCTTGGCGGGGTTGGGCTTCCCCACGGCCAGCGTGTAGCTGCGCTTGCCAGCCCGGGCCAGCAGCTCCCGGAGGTGCTGCAGCACAGTCAGGTAGCCCGCCACGCCGAGGGTGCCCACCAGGATGCCCACCATGCTGGCATCCCGGGCACGCTCCACCAGGTACAGCCGCCGCATCAGGGCCCGGTTGACGTTGAGGGTCTCGCGGCGGCCGCAGCCGGTGGTGGGATTGAAGGAGCTGAAAGGACAGCGGTTCCAGGTCAGCATGAAGCTGGTGAGGGCAAGGCCCTCAGCTCCCACGTAGAACATGGCATAGTCCTGAAGCCCTCCTGCAGCTTCCACCAGGAACTGGCGACCAAACTTCTGTTCCTCGCCAGGAACTGCGGGGCCAGGAGGGTCTCCCCACACCAGCCTGGAGAAGATGACATTGGGGTACTCGGGGCACAATTGCTGCTCCAGCTCGCCTGAAGAAAGAGAGGAGTGAGAACCAAACTTGGCCATAGTCCTGACGTGGAGAAGGTGCAGCAGATCAGGGGAGAAGACACAAAACCCTGCCAGTGTCTGGGGAACGAGTGCCTGCTTGGTCTGACCCTGTCAGCCCTGCAGAGCTCAGAGCAGTACCAGAGCCCCCTCCCTGGCCCGGAGCACTCACCCATCGCATGGGCATACACCACATCGCTGAGCACCACCACACGGCTCTGCTGCTCGGGGTAGAGCTCCCGGAACGCCTCTGCGCAGCGCCCCACGTCCACCGGCTGCTGCCCGAAGATGTGCAGCACCGGGAGCTTCCTGCAGGGGCTGAGGCAGGCCGGGCCGTAGTGCAGCACTGCCTCAGCACCCACGTGCTCGGCAGCCACTTCATCCACGCAGCAGCTGCGAGGAGAACAACGCGGTATCACACAGGCTCTGCAGCATGGAGCCCTCTCCCCTCCCTGGCACCGCCCCGTCCCTGCCCGCAGGGGAAGCCCAGGAGCCCCACACGGACCTGCCGTAGGTGGTGTCTCCCAGCACGAACATCTCGGCCCCGGTGGCTGCCTCCAGTCCGCCTGCCACCTGCACCGCGTCTGCCAGGAGCTCGTCAGGGAACTGCAGGGCGACCTGGCGGGAGCAAGGGGAGAGGCAGACGGGAGTGAGGCACTGGGGAGGGTGAGGTGAAGGGACGGAATGGATACAGTGGATAGAATAGACCCTCGGCAAGTTTGCTGATATGAAACTGGGGGGAGTGGCTGATACACCTGAAGGCTGTGCCATGCAGCAGGACCTTGATGGGCTGGAGAATTAAGCAGAGAGAAACCTAATGCGGGTCAACTAGGGCAAGTGCAGTGTACTGCAAAACCCCAACTACCAGCACAGGCTGGGGGCTGACCTACTAGAGAACAATTCTGCAGATAAGGACCTGGCAGGGCCCTTACAGCCAGGACAGCCAATGGGATCCTGGAGTGCACTGGCAAAAGTGTGGCCAGCAGGTTCAGAGTGATGATCCTTCCCTCCTGCTTGGCCCTGGTGAGGCACATCAGGAGTACTGTCTCCAGTTCTGGGCTCCTCAGGGTAAGAAAGACAAGGAGCTGCTGGAGAAGGTCCAATAGAGGCCACACGGAGGTCTGGAGCATCTCTCTTGTGAGGAGAGACTGTGGGAGCTGGGCTTGTTTAGTCTGGACAAGAGAAGACTGAGAGATCTGTTGTGGTTTGGGAATGGAACTCCCCAGTTCAGTGCTCCCACTGAGCCTCTCCAAACCACGCTGCCACTCCCTTGCTCCCCCCTCTCCTTCCTCCTACAGTGGGATGGAGCAGAGAATTGGAAGCACAAAGGGTAAAGATCACAGGTCAAGATCAAGCAGTTTACTGGAAACAGCAAATTAAATAAGAAAACCAACGTTAACAGCAACAGTAATAATTACAATGTATAAGAGACAAATGATTCACACAGGAGTGCTTGATGCAGGGCTCTGACTATACCTGACCATGCCACACTATGGAACTCGGGAAGAACCCCTTCCCTGTCCCCAGAAAGTGATGAGAAGTGGGACAGAGTAACCTCTGGGTCGTGGCCATGCCCCCTCCGGGCTACTGCAAAAATTAACCCTGTCCCGCCTGGAACGAGGACAAGATCTCATTAATAATATAAATATTTCAAAGGCGGGTGCCAAGAGGACGGTGCCAGACTCTTTTCAGTGGAGCCCACCAGCAGGAAAGAGGAAGGAGCAATGGCCATAAACCAAGGCAAAAGAAGTTTCATCTTAACACAGGAACGAGTCCTTTACACTGTGGGTGGCAGAGCACTGGAGCAGCTGCCCAGGGAAGCCGTGGAGCCTCCATCACTGCCGACATTGCAAACGCATCTGGGCGCGTTTCTGCACAACCTGCTCTGGTGCCCCTGCCTTGGCAAGGGGGTGGGACAGGGCGATCTCCAGATCAGCCTCCCAGCGCTAACAATCCTGTGAGGCAGCGGGAGAAGGGGCGGCCGCAGCCCCCCGCCGGCTCCACACTGGGTCCCACTCACCTTGCGGAACCCGCCATCCCGCACGAAGGCGGAGGCCCGGCCCATCTCGTAGTAGCCGTCGAGGTCGCTCCGCGGTGCCGCGGCCACGGCCGTGCACAGCTCCCGCCTCAGCACGGCCTCCCCATCGCTGCTGAAG
Organism: Zonotrichia albicollis; assembly: GCF_047830755.1. Classification (NCBI taxonomy): domain Eukaryota; kingdom Metazoa; phylum Chordata; class Aves; order Passeriformes; family Passerellidae; genus Zonotrichia; species Zonotrichia albicollis. Next base: position 10,713,152 of record NC_133826.1, on the reverse strand, counting down.
GCCGCGGCCATGGTGGCACGCGAGACCCGCTTCCGGGCTGCGGCGCGGCGCTGGCCAATGGAAGCTCTGCTCCGCATTCCCCGCCCCCATAAGCCCCGCCCACAACCGGGTGGAGATGTGACTGCAGCCAATGGAAATACGCGCCGGTCGCGGTGCATTATGGTGTTGTAGTTTCCCCGCCACTGTCAAACCAGGCAGCCAATAAGCGGGCGCGGTGGCAGCGGTGGCGTTCCGGTACTTCCGTGCGGGCGCTGCAGTTCCGGTCAGGTGCCGCGCGGGGGTCAGGTGACCCGGCCCGATCCGCTCCCGCCGCGCCGCTCGGTGCCGCCGCCGCCGCCGCCGCCATGACGGGGCTCGCCCTGCTCTACTCGGGGCTCGGCCTCGCCTTCTGGACCACGCTGCTCGGCGTCGGTCAGCGCCGGGGCAGGGAGAAGGGGGGTCCGGGGGCTGCGCTGCGGGGCTGAGCCGGGGGGCGGCAGGGGATTCCGGGCCCGAGGGCGGCTGCGGTTCCTGCCCGTGCTGCGGAGGGGGGGAGGGTTGCTTTGGTGTGCGAAAGGCAGCCGGGCGGTGAGGGGTGCAGCGTTGTCGGGCCCCGGTGGCCGCGGCGCTCCCTGGGGCTGGCCCGTGCTCTCCGGCGGGGCCGGGGGTGCTGCTGGGGGCTCCCCTGTCTGGGCAGTGCCCTCGGAGCCCCAGCGGTGCCGGGTCACCCCCAGTCGCTGATGGATGTGGAGCTCTGAGCCTGTGTGGCTTGGGCTGCTGATTCGCTTCTCTGTGTGTGCGAGAGCAGAAGGGTGCCGGTGCCGGTCAGGGGGTTCGGTAGATCGGGGCAGGTGAAGGCAGGAGGAGCCCGGTGCTTCAGACTCTGCTGGTTGATGTCTCTCGGGTGGAGAGATCGCCCAGCCCTGCCAGGCTGTGGCAGCATGAGAGAACGTGCAGTTTGGTTGATGGTGGAGCTGCTTCGTGGCAGCCCATGCACTGCTGCTGAGGGTGTCGGGCTTTTGGAGGATGGATTTAATGCCCGAAGGCCAGCGGGTGGATTTTGTGCTGGGGCTGCTGGTTATTTTCTCCTAGCACAGAATGAAGTGACCACAAACCAGGCAGAGGCTGGGGAAACCTTGGCCATTGCTTCAGTGTTGGGATGAGAGGAGAGAATGAGTCAGGAGTGAGGGGTGTCTCACTCCCTCGTGTTTCCAGGGCCTGGTGAAGCCAGTGTGGGCCCAGGGCTGCCTCCCTGGGCTCTCTGAATCATGTAGCTCACAGCAGTGCACATTCACCCTGTGGATGTGAGACTGTTGGAAAATCTTGCTGAGCTGAGCCCAGTTAGTCTGAACTTCCCCTACCCTGTTGCAGTCCCTTTTTGAGAAAGACCACGAGCAGGAAGTGGTCTTGCTCCATGCAGTGTTGCAGCAGTGTCTCTTTGTGTTTTCTGTCTTTGTCCTAAACCCTGATTTGATCCTTCAGTCCTGCTGCCCTGTCTTGTGTCCTTCTGGCTTCAGGGCTGCAAGTCAGGGCTCACAGGAGAGTGTCCTTTACCCTGTTTCTTTTGCATATGAATCTAAGGTTACACCTGTTCTTGAAGAGATGAAAGGTGCCCTGAGGACCTGCCCTGAGCTGGTTGTAGCTCTCTTTTACCACTTCTGGGGAGTGGAGGCAGCTGAGGCTGGCTGGGTTCAGTTCCTGTTCTGACAGCCAAGCAGCAAAGCCAAAACACAAGTAACAGACTAGCTGGACCCAGTACTAGAGATCATCCTTGAAGGTTGCCAGACTTGCAGGCTGGGCTGTGGCTTTCCTCTGTATTCCTTGGCTGTGGTGGCACCATTCTTCATTCTTGTATGTCTCTATAGAGGAGGGGGGCACCCCAAATCTGTGGCACAAAGAGTGATCAGCATTACCGCCTCCCATTTTGGGGCCTGACAGTGCTTGTGTGCTCCCCTGAGGGTGCTGAGACCTGAGCTGCACATGGGGGGGTGAGCACACAAAAGTAATGGGGACATCCCTGCTGCCAGGGATCTGCAGTGCTGAGCCCTTCCAGTGGGATGAATTATCCTGCTGTGCTCAGGGAAGGGCATGGTCCTGTCCCCACATTGCTGTTGGGCTGATTGCCATCACCCCCTACTTCCAGGCTGCTGCTCTGGGGTGGGAGGGAGCAGTGGGACACGGGCAGTGACCTCTCTGCTGCATTGGAATGTTCCACAGGTCTCCCATTTCCTCTTTTCCCAGCCGTACACGGGATCAGCATCCCACAGGCAGGGACTGGTTGCAGTCAGATATGGCAGAGCTGTCCCTTCCCTCTGTGCCTGGCATGGAGCACACAGTGCCACGATGCCTGTGCTTATCTGTTCCTTAGGGCTCGTCACCCTCCCTTTTCCAGCAAAGAGCAAGCGTCTCTCCTGGTCTGCAGCCACGTTTCCCACTCAGGAGCTCGGACTAAGGCAGGGTTTTGGTGCAGCACCTCTGCATGTGCAGGGATGTGACTCTTGGCTGTGGTTCCTGGTGGGAGATGAGCACAGCAGGGCAAGCCCTCCTTGGAAAGGAAGGGCTTTTCTGAGTTTCTCAGGACAGTGCTGTGGTGTCTCCCACCTGTGCTGGAGTATAAATTTATCTGGAAATTATCCTGGGGGAAATGCTGAGAACTACAGTCATTTCTTGAGCCCACAGCCTTGGAAAGGGGGTGTTGGAGCAAAGCTGGAACTGCTCGTGTTGGTGGGCTCCTGGAAAGCAGCACAAACACTGATGGGATGGGGATGTAGCAGCATGTGATGGTCAGTCAGGGCACAGCCTGGCTCCTCTTGTCCCTCCTGTGGCAGAGAAGAGCTCACAGCTGGTCCCTGTGGCTCTCCAGCAGGGCTGAGCCATTGGAGAGCCGCAGGCTGAGGATTGAGACCCTGTAGCTCAGCATGGTCTGTGGGTGCTCAGCACGGCCAGGGAATGGAAAACAGGTGTGACAACAACCATGATCATCTTCTGGGCAAGACTGTGATGGGGTCTGACAGTACCTCAGGCCCAGGCTGTCTGTCCTGTGCTGATGTGGAAGTGTTGCCATCACGGGGGTAGCATTTGGAGGGGAGATCCTGCCCCACAGCTCTGCATGCTTGAGCCAGTATTCCCAGTGACCCTCCTTCGTGTGCTGTGCTCCTGGGCCTTTGCCTTGGGGCTGTGCAGGTGGGGGAGGAACCAGCAGTGCTGGATCCAGCTGCTGCCTCCCTGGAGGTTTCCATCTTGTTCTTGCTTTCCAGGGATCTGCTACACAATATTTGACCTGGGTTTCCGCTTCGATGTGGCTTGGTGAGTTCCCTGTAAGCTCAGGCACCCTCAGGGCTGTGTGAGAGGCTGGCAGTGCTGGCAGTGCCTCCAGGAGCAGCACTTGCTTTTGGGTGATGGGCAGTGGTCACTATGTGGCAGGAGAACCCGAGCTGCAGTGAGCAGGAACTCTGCTCCCCGGGAGGTGGGATGGATGCAGCCCCTGTGTTCCTGTGGCTGGCTCCCTATGAGGTCCTGGTGCAGCTATTGCTGCTCTGCCCTCCACGTCTCCAAGCCCAGGCTTCTGCTTCACAGTGAGGGCTTGGGAGGAAGATCTTGATCCATGCAGGTGAGGGTCCTGTGTTTCTGGCTGGCAGACAGACGTTCTCATGTCCTGCTGTCTGGCTGCCCAACCCATCTTGGGCTTCATGATTTGGTGGAGGGGTACCTGGTTTGGGATAGGCTGTGTGGTGTGACTGTGGGGGCTCAGCCTGTGTGCTAACTCAGGGCGTTTCTTTCTCTCCAGGTTTCTGACAGAGACCTCACCCTACATGTGGTCCAACCTGGGCATTGGCTTGGCCATCTCCCTGTCTGTGGTGGGAGCTGCCTGGTGAGTGGGACTGGCTCTTGAGCACTCTCCTGCTGTCCCGCTTGGTAGCTGTGTATGCACTGCAGTTTTCCCACAGCAGAGCAGGGTAGAGCACTGTGTACATGTAGGACTGTGGGTCACCACACCACTGGGACTGAATTGCTGGACTGCTGGGGGGTCTGGATGGACCAGCCCACGGGCAGCAGTGGCAGTGGAAAGACATGGAAGTTTCTGGAAGCTGTACCCCTGAGCCTGGGCTGTCCATGGTGGCTCTTGTGCCCCAGCAGTTCTGCTGGTGTAGGTGGTGCAGCCTGGGGCCACCCATACCCTGGGAGTGGCTAGGCTGAGTGCTCAGTGTCCCCAGCTGCGTGCCTGATTCTTTGCTCAGCTGAAAGATCCTGGCTTCTGTATAGAATTCTGTGAGTGCCAGATCTTCTACCGACCACCCTTGTCTGCTACAGGGGGATTTACATCACGGGCTCCAGCATCATTGGCGGTGGAGTCAAAGCCCCGCGGATCAAAACAAAGAATCTGGTGAGGTAAGCACACACACCTGGGGTTAGTTCTTGCACTGCACCTGAGTGAGGCAGGTCACAACCCAGTGAAGAGGCTTCTGTCTGCTCTCTAGCTGGGTGCTGCTGGCAGGCTGCTCCTTGCTGAGCTGCTGATGCTGTTTGCTTTCAAAACAAAGAGCCCTAAAGGAGCCAGAGTGCTGCTTTGAAGGGTCACTGTGTGATATCACACTGTGAATGAGCCCAGTGTGTTCAAAACAAACACCCTGAGATCACACATCCTGCCCAGGCAAGGGTTCTCCTTGCACAACCCTTCCACAAGGAGCAGAAACAGGCTGGTGAAGGGCAAGGCTTCCCAGGCCTGCTTCCAACAGGATCCTTGCAGCTTACTCAGGTGCCCCAGCAGAACCAGCATCCAGCCTTTGTGTCTGGCAGCTCCCCCTAGTTTGAAAGTAAAGCAGTGGGTAGCTTCCCATATGGCTCTGGAGGGATCTGTCTAGCTGGGCATGAACTGGCAGGGGCTCCTTTGGGTGGGGTCTTCCCCCCAGGACACTGGTGAGACTGACTGAAGTGCTGTGCTCAGGCTTTGCCTTTCTCCCACAGCATCATTTTCTGTGAGGCCGTGGCCATCTACGGGATCATCATGGCAATAGTCATCAGTAACATGGCTGAGGTATGGAAGCGCCCGAGGCCATGGGGCTGGTGCAGGGATGGCACAGCTGGTCATGGGCCAGTATGGTGAGGGGTGGCCCTGTGGGCACTGGGAACACTGTGGTGCCTTTGGGAGCCCCTGGACTGGTGGTCTGTGTAGGGAATCCTTGCCTGTGATAGAGAGGGTTGGGAGAGCAAACACAAGGCTGATTCCATGAAGCCATGACGTTGAATCAGGGACTGGCTCTGGCCAAAATTAGGCTTATCAGGGACAGGTACCTCTTCCAGAGACCACAGACTTGTCACTAACCCAGGTCCTGTGCTTTCTCTCAGCCTTTCAATGGAGTCACCCCAGAAGAGATTGGAGCCAGGAACTACCACGCAGGTAAGGACTTCTGGGTCCCTGGTGCAGTCACTGTGAGCACTGCCACACCCTGACCCCACCTCTGACCCACCCATGGTCGGCTGCTGGTGTCTGAAGGACATGTGACTCTTCTGCCAAAAGGCAGCTTTGTACTTACCTTCTAGCACCTCCTGTGCCCAGCAGGCTGTGCTGTGGAGCACTGTTCCTTCCCTGGGTGGAGCAGTGGCCTGGCACTGTGGAACCTGAGGCGCACCTTGGAGCAATCCTGCTCCCCAAACAGGGCGTTGCTGGGGCTTGGCAGCTCCTGGTCTTCTGTCACCTTGAGACAGAGCTTCTGCAACATGTCCTGGGTGCAGGTGGCAGGGGTTACATCCTGTTGTTGCAGCGTTCCTCTCTCACAGGTTTCTCCATGTTTGGAGCTGGTCTGACCGTGGGTTTATGCAATCTCTTCTGTGGGGTCTGCGTGGGCATCGTGGGCAGCGGGGCTGCCCTGGCTGATGCCCAGAATGCCAGCCTCTTCGTCAAGATCCTGATCGTGGAAATCTTTGGCAGTGCCATAGGGCTGTTTGGAGTCATCGTTGCTATCCTGCAGGTACCTGCTTCCTGAGGCCACCAGGCCTGAGTGAGCCCGAGGTGCTGTCACCCTGGATGCTTTCCAGCCCTAGGGAGACACACCTGGGTTTCAGCACAATCTTTTGCATTGGGATGGAGAGACTGCTTACAAGGCTTGGGGTGGCACAGCTCTTCCCAGAGCTTACGGTGCCTATATGCAGCATTGGGAACCCTTCTGATGTCCCCTCTGTCACTGAGGGTGTCACCTTGCATGCACCTTGTGTGATATTCATGTCTTACCAGTGGGACTCATAAGCTGTCTACAGCTTCTGGAAGCTGTCTACAGCTTGCTGGGGTGCTTGGGTGGCACTGGGGCACTGAGCTGGGGTTTGTGGGCCACAATCTAACCTCTCTTCTTTCTTTCCAGACATCTAAAGTAAAAATGGGCTGAGCCCTGTTGCACTCAGCCTGTTCCAGCACACCCCAAGAGGTTCTGTACATACTTATTTAATGTTTCTATACTCGGTTGGGGTGGGAGATGCTGGCACCGGCAGCAGGAGCCTGACCGCCTAGAGCCCCGTCCTGCAGATCAATCGGCCCCTTGGAAGAAACAAATTTCTCTGTGTGAATTCTGCCCCCAGCAGCCTGGCCCAGCTCGTAGGGCCCTGCTGCTGCCCATCCCCGGTGTGTAGAATTGACCATCAGTGCAATCCTGTGTCAGTGAAATAAATATGGTTCTTGTCCAGCTCTTTCTCTTCCCTGTGCATGCTGGGGAGGTTTGCTGAGAGCAAGTGCTGGTTTGGGCTCCCCCAGAGATTCCTCTTTGTGCCTCTGGCAAAATCCCTGTCCTGTTCCAGGAGCCTGGTGCTGTCCTGCCTCTGTGGTGTTAATTCTGTTGCTTTCTCAGGCTGCAAGAGCCACCCTCTTTGGGCTGTGGGAACGTAGAGCTGTGCCTTGCTGCCTGGAGCAGGTACAAGGCTGTTGGAACAGGCAGCAGGCAGCTCTGAATTGCCTCTGCCAGGCTCCTAGCAGCCCAACGTGAGCCCAACACAAGCTGCTTTGTGCTTTTCAGCTCCTATCCAGGTAGTTTAGTGTAGGGGGGTGTACACAGTGTCCATAGCCCCATTGTGTAGCTGGAGAGCACCAGAAGGACAAAGTGAAACTTTTGCCTCTTCAAAGGACATCCTCCAGCCAGCAGCTCCCTGGTGAGACTGGGCTGCATGCTGGGGCACTCCAGTCTGCAGTGCCCCTCTGTCCAGGTAGAGGTCCCAGGGGTGGGGACACTTTGTGCTGGCTCTGTTCCCTGTCCCTAGCTGTGCTGAATAGTGTGGGGAAGCTGGTTGTAGACAGCTGGACCTGCCGCTCATCTGCTGCTTGGGGGAAGGGAAGAACAAGGTCCTTCTGCATGTGCTCTGCTGAGACCCTGGAGGCTGCTGCATCTGCTGTATCCAGCACAAGGCCCTCATACTGTTCTTCTAGCAGTATACCTTCATAGAGAAAGCACTGATCTTCCAGTGCTGTGTCAGAGCAGATGCACTCTTGGAGCTGTCCTTTTCCTGTGTGGATGCCACAGGCTGGGGCAGCAGTGGGACTCCTGGAGCCTGCTGATTCTTGCCCTTGAACTAGGGCAGCTGCCTCTGCATGGCCCCTTTGAGATCTGCTGCTCTCCTGCCTCTCTTCCAGACTGTCCTATGAGTTTTGGGGCTGCAGTGAATTTCAGCCCTGGTTGCATGACAAGTTGGGGGGAGAAAACCAAGCCACTGCCTCTGCTACCCGTGCTGGATGTCCCCTGGGGCTGGAGGCTCTCACAGGAGCAATGTGATACCTGTGTAGTGGCAGGACACAAACTGGGCCCTGCCTGGTTTGAAGAAAGAGTGTCAGATGTGGGCAGACTTTTGCCTGTTCTGTGTGGGAGCTGCAAAGCCATTTTATCAGACCCACACCAAGCTCAGGGAGGAGATGTCTGGAGCTGGAGGGGCTGTGCTGTGCTGGAGTTAGAGAAGTTGCTCTGTGGGTTAATCATCTTCCTGGTTAGCAGCTGTCTTGAAAGACTCACCCACTTGTTTTTCAAGGATGGGCCTTGCCCTGCCCTGCCTGGATAGAAATGCATCTGCTATCAGAAATGTGCCTCTGTGAGGTTCTTTTCCACTCTCCCAATGATGCCTGTGAATATAACAGCTTTGGCAGGGGAATGGGCTCCAGACTTGCCCACAGGCCCCTTATAAGGACATGAGACCCATCAGGGCTACTCTCAGGGTGACCCACAGCCTGCCTACCATAGCCAGCAGTGATAAGGTGAGAATGCCCTGTGGTTCTAGGTGTGCACTCTTGGGTTCCAGGACTTGGACTAAACACCTGCTGCTCAAGCAGAGAAAAAAAAAGCTAAAACAAGGCTCCAGGATCTTACACCTAGTCTCATTTAGAACCAGCAGCAGCAGGAGTTAAAAGATATTTTGGTATCCATGTGTAGGTATCGATGATAAAAATGCCACCTGCTGAGGAGCCAAACCAAGAGCTGGAGAAGAGTTGGACTGCTTTCAGCAGGGCTTGTTTGCAGGGGTGGAACAGGGCTGGGCTGGGTAGGTGCCACTCGCTTCTCTGCTGAAAGGCTGTCTGTTGAAGGGAGCTGGAAAGCCCTCGCTTGGGTGAGCAGCCAGGCATGGCAGGAGGAGGGGGCTCGGGGCACAGGGCTGCTCTAAACAGACACAAGTGCTGGGGACGGAAGCTGAGCAGGTGGCAGAAGGGAAAGGCTGCAGACAGTGCAAAAACTCCTTGTGGTGGGCCGAACTTGTGGTGGGACCAAACCACGATCTTTCACTGATGCCATTGTGGTAAGGAGAGTGAGATTCCCTGTGTTTCCTAGCAATGAAACATAGAAAGGGTGGTGTGGGGGGGAATGAGCCACAAATAGGTTGCAACGGTCGCTGAGCCAGCACCAACGGCCGGGAGCGTGGGAGTCGCCGCAGGTGGGTCCGTGGAAGCGCTGCCTTCCGGCAACGAGGAGCCAGGGAACGGAGAAAGGCCGGGACACCCTGTGTCGGTGTCCCGGCGGTGCTCGGAGGGTCCCTGCTGCCGCGCCTGGGGCCAAGGGCTGAGCCATCCCGCGGCGCAGCCGGAGGCGCCGCGCACCCCCGGGTGTGTCTGCATCCCTGGGATCCGCGCCCCGAGGCCTCGGTGCCTGCGGGACTGCCCTCCTCCGCCCGCGGCTTCGGGGCGGGCGGCGGCGGCGGCCCCGCCCGGTGCGGCGGCGGCGGGCGGAGCCGGCGTGCGGGCGCGGCCCCGTCTCCCTGCGGCTCTCGGCGGTGCGGCGGCCCGGCCGGCTGGGCCCCCCGCAGCCCCGGGCATGGGAGCCCGCGGGCCGGCGGCCGGGGCTGGAGGAGGAAGAGAAGGAAGAGGAAGAGAAGGAGGCGGCGGCGGGGGCCGCTGACCAGCGCCGGGGCGGCGCGGCAGCCCCGAGGCCGCGGTGAGTGGAGCGGCGCGGGCAGGCCTGGCCGGGCGGGTGAGGCCCGGGATGCGACCCGCGGGATGCGATCCCGGCCACTCATGGGCGGCACCACTCCGGCTCGGGAAAAAGACTGATTTTGAGGTTGTTTCTCATTTTTTAAATAAGTTTTTGCATGTGTCGGGGACTGGGAAAAATTAGGGGGTTGGGGGAGTGTTAGTTGTGCTGAATGCGGCCCCTCGCCCCACTTTTGGCCGGCAGGTTGTCACCTTTAGGGCATCGGGGCCACCGGGTCCCACCGTGCCTCCCTTCTCCCAGGCCTGAGATGTCTTGAGGGAAGAAGGATTGAGTGCACGGGCTTGAGCACCCACTGCAAAACGAGCATCACCGGCCCCATGGCATATACTGCACTGGCTTGAAACCCTGGGGAGCAGCTCCCCATCCCCAGCTTGCTTTTGGCCTCTCACACCCCGCACAGATGCTGCTGTGGGGGGAGATGACATCATATTTCATAACCCCCTCCTTAGCAGTTTAAGCCCACTCATGTTCATGGTGTCCTGTGGCTGCTGCTTGATGGAGTGTTTTGCTTTTGTTCTTGCTGAGTGTCACTCCCTACTTGCCTCATGGACCAAACCAAAGGACCCCTATAACCAGCTCTGATTTTTCCCTATTGCATCCCTATCTGGCTGTTGAGGCACCACCACTCCATGCATTGTACAGGTGTTTGGGGAGGGTTTCTGGCAGGTGCTGGGGGCAGGCAGGTCCCTGTGTCATGGGCTGTGTGGGGTGGCAAGGCACTGCTCCGGGGGAAGGTCTGAGCAATAACAGCAAAGCCAGCTTTTCTTCAGAGAGCTACTTTGTAGAAAAAAACTGGATGTGGGGATGTGCTGCTGACACATGCCAGGACCCCCCTATCCACAGGGGTGCTGCTGTGCATCCTGCAAAGGGAGGGTAGGCATGGTTGGGCCATTGGGCTCAGAGCTTTTTCCAGCACCTCTCTGCCTGTGGTGGGTTCCAGGGTCTGCCTGCCAGGGTCTGTCTGCCTGAGACTGAGAGGGGACACCCCAGAGCAGGGTTGGGCGAAGGATCCTCCTTCACACATCAGCTCCGATCCCCGTACCCATCCAGTGTGGCCATCAGTGCCCTGTGGCTCCCTGGAGAGCCCCTCTGGACAGGGTTGAGAGCTGCCAGTGACCGGTTGCCAGCACTGTTGGGTGCTACCAGCCCTCCTGCTGGGGGTCCTGCTGCAGACCCCCAGCCACCAGGGTCTCCCCCAGGGACCAGGCAGCAGCTCTGGCCTGTCCGAGATCCTCAGGGCTTTGTGAACTCCGATGCCTGCCCCTTGAGATTGCTTTGCTGTGTCCAGCAGCTTCCCTAAAAGCAGGGAGTAGCAGGGCAGAGCTCAGGGCAGGAGCTGGGGTGCATGGCTGTGCTGTGGCAGGGCTGGGAAAGGCCGCATGGTTTGACTTCTCTGGGGCTCTCCAGTGACTCTCCCAGCTGGCTTCCCAGCAGGGCTCTGGCCCAGCTCCAGGCATCATGTGGGAGATAAGGGGACCCTGACTTCCAGCAGTCCAGCGTCCCAGGAGGCCTCACCATCAGGAGGAGGGGAGAGGATCTGCACCGCTGGCTGAGTGCCAGACCCCCCTGGATGTGGCAGGGAGCACTGACTCGGGGGGGCTGGGATGTTCTTGGCTTGGCTCAGCCTGGCATGACTTTCATTGCCACCCTGTTTTGGTGCTGCTGCTGGGGTGTAGTTCTGTGGGGAGGGAGCAGGATGGGGAACAGGGAAGTGGGGTGCCTCAGAGAGGGGCGGCAGGTGGGGACACCTGTGGTGCTCTTGTGACATCCCAGACTGTTGTTGGAGAGTGAAGCCTTCGTCAAGGGCTCAACCCCCATGGAGGCTGTTTGTGGCATGTCTGGAAGTGTCTGCATGCTCTCTCTGGGTGGGAAAAAGGGAAGGGGAGTGGATCTGTCCTGTTCTGGTCTTGGCCTAGGAAGGCAAGGAGGTGATTTGCTATGTGTGGCTGAGGACCTCTCATATCTTCATAGTTGTGCCTTCAGAGCAGGGATCCAGGTGCAGCATTCCCCCTGGGGTGCTCTCTGGCATTCCAGCCTGCAAGCCCTTCACATCTGCATCAGGCCTGTGCTGCTCCTGCTATCCCAGTGTCATTTGGGCCGGGCTGGGGGCTCATGCTCGTGGTGTCCTGAGCGTGAGATGTCTTGGCAGGATCAGGACCGTGGCTGGAGCCGCCCCCCTGCCCCACCAAGCGCACATGTCCGCCTGCCCGTGCCCAGAAGATGACCAGGCTGCTCTTGGGGGTGACCCTGGAAAGGATTTGCAAGGCCGTGCTGCTGCTCTGCCTGCTCCACTTTGTCATCATCATGATCCTCTATTTTGACGTCTATGCGCAGCACCTGGACTTTTTCAGCCGTTTCAACGCCAGGAACGCCTCGCGCGCTCACCCCTTCTCCAACTCGTCCCGCCCCAACGGCACCGTTCCCAGCTACGGGCCAGCCGGTGCTGAGGCCCCATCCCCCAGCACCAAGCCCAGCACCAACCAGTCTGCCACTGAGAAGCCCTTGCAGCCCTGCCAGGAGACACCTCCTGGTTTAGGTGAGACATGCTGGGTGAGCATTGGGGGTGAATTTGGGCTCTGACTCTGAACATGGGGCTAAGGTGGGTGCTCATGGCTGACATCCTTATCCTATGGGTCCTGGGTATGGCTTTCCCATGAAATAGTAGAGAAACCCCAGCCTGGAAGTGTATCAGGACAGCTGGTTTCAGGTTTTGTTAGCCCACTCTCTCTGCCCTGTTTTAGGAAATGTTCTGAGCACTCTCTGCCCTCAGCAGTGTCGGTCCCCCCTGCAGGTCCCCCTCGCTGTTTGCTTTGCCGCTCTGGGCAGGAGCGGCAGGTGACCATGACCCTGACCATGTCCTGTCCTGCGGGCATTGCCCGGCCCTCCCTCTCACAGTTGGGCGCCTGCTCATCGAGTTCAGCTCTCCCATGAGCATGGAGCGAGTGCAGCGGGAGAACCCTGATGTGCGCCAGGGTGGCAAGTACACCCCCCCAGACTGCCTGCCCCGGCAGAAGGTGGCCATCCTCATCCCCTTCCGGCACCGCGAGCACCACCTCAAGTACTGGCTGCACTACCTGCACCCCATCCTGCGCCGGCAGAAGGTGGCTTACGGTATCTACATCATCAACCAGGTGAGGGGGCCGGGGCAAGGGGTGGCAGAGCTGGGGTGGGCAAGCAGGCATTGCTGAGCTTTGCCCTGCAGTTCGGTGAAGACACCTTCAACCGGGCCAAGCTGCTCAACGTGGGATTCATGGAGGCGCTCAAGGACGACGAGGAGTATGACTGCTTCATTTTCAGCGACGTGGATCTCATCCCCATGGACGATCGCAACCTCTATCGCTGCTACGAGCAGCCACGGCACTTTGCTGTTGGCATGGACAAGTTTGGGTTCAGGTGGGTGCCCTGGGGTGCTGGGGTGTTTCTGCACAGGCAGGGCTGGAATATCTCTCTGGGATGACATCAGGGCAGCCACCCTTGATTACCACCTGGGGCAGGCATGAGGTCAATGGCTCGAATTGCTGACCTGAGATGGCAGAGACCTGAGATGACAGAACCCTGGGTAGGAGGGTGACACAGGGAAGGGTTGGTACTTGTACTTGGGATCCCCATGGTGCTCGCCTCCATGTTTGCCTGTTCCTTGGGCTGACCCATTTGCTGTCAACCTGCAGGCTGCCCTATGCCGGCTACTTTGGCGGTGTCTCCGGGCTGAGCAAGTCCCAGTTCCTGAAGATCAATGGCTTTCCCAATGAGTACTGGGGCTGGGGAGGAGAGGACGATGACATCTTTAATCGGTAGGTGCCCAGCCCCTCGCTAGCACTGACTGGTTGGGGTGTACCAGGCTCCCCATGGAGCACTGAATTAGCACCCTTACAGCACTGGTGTTTCCAGTTTTGTGGGGGATGTACATGGGCTGTGCCACATGTCAGGGAGGGATTTAATTACACTCTGGCTTTGGGCTTGTGACCATCATGGGCAGAACTGGCCTTTCCCAGGGTGCTGGGGTACTGCAGGACACTCCTCTGCCTCTCTTATGGCTGAAGCCTGCAGTGTGGTGTGCCTGTGGGCTCTGCTCTATACAGGGGCTGGGATGCTAGACTTGGATATGTCTAGGGCTGAGATTAAAAACTTGGAAACATTTCAGTGGTGGCCGTGCAGCAACCACACAGTGATTCCTGCCAGCAGCCGGCAGGCAGCAGTACAGCTGCAAGCTGAACAAAGCCCAGTCTCCCCACACCCTGCGTTGGGTGCCAGAGCTGGACAATGGCCACCTCACCTCCCATGGGTTCCCCGTGGTGCTGCCCAGGGAAGCATTGTGCAGCCAGTGGGGTGTAAACTGCCTGTAGTGGCCAGACTAGCAAGGCACCCTTGTGGGAGCCCTGGACACATGGCACAGTTGTTATTTCCACACAAGGTGGGCTCAGGGTGGGGGACAAGAATTGTGTGGAGCTCTGGAAGAGCTTCAGGCGCCCCTTGATCTGAGGGGAGGGCTCCAAGGGACTGGCTAGGCAGTGGCATTCAGGGAATGTAAAGGGCAGGGGCCGTAGGGAGGGAGGGATAGCTGCGCATGGATGGCTGCCTGTGTCTGACACAGGCTGAATGCAGCTGCTCGTTCCTCGATGGGAGTGGTGCTTTGGGCACACTGCCATGGGGCATTGTGGCACCCTAGGTCATGACACTGGCCTGGGAGGGGCCTGGCTTTGCTTATCTTGGCTTGGCACAGCTTTGTTTAACCAGGGACAGGTTTATTTTGCCTGAGGTCTGACCCTGGAGGTCTCTGGCCTGGGGAATGTCCCACCCTGGTGCCCACACACTGATCCCACCCTTCTCCTGGCCCCCAGCATATCCCTGAATGGCATGAAGGTGTCGAGGCCCGACATCCGCATTGGGAGGTACCGCATGATTAAGCATGAGCGCGACAAACACAATGAGCCCAACCCGCAGAGGTGAGTGAGCCGCGGGGCTGGGGCAGTTGGTACGCTGGGAGATCACTTGGCTACTCACCCCCACAGAGGTCCAGCACTGCTGGCACTACAACAAGACATCCTTCCATCCTCATCCTGCTGCTCTTTCTACCAGATTCACCAAGATCCAGAACACTAAAATGACGATGAAGCGGGACGGGATCAGCTCGCTGCAGTACCGGCTGGTGGAGATCTCCCGCCAGCCCATGTACACCAACATCACGGTGGAGATCGGCAGGCCCCCGCCCCGCCTGGCCCGCGGCTAGTGCTCCTGTCACTGCGAGCCCTGTGCCTGGGGCTGGCTGGGCATGGCGTCTTTTGCCCCAGCTCGAGAGCCAGGACTGGACAGGGATGTTTTCTCCCCACTCTGCTGCCTTCTGGAGACGGCTGCCCCCCAGCCGGCCCTTTGGTCCCTAGGATTTCTCTGTCTCCCCCATCCCCACGAGTGTGTTTGCAGGACCGCTGCCCCATACGTGGTGTGTTGGTGGATGAGCCCAGCTGCCCTGCAAGCAGCTCCTGGCACAGAGGGAGGGGGCAACCCCAGGCCTGGCAAGGAGCCCCCAGTCCATGCCAGCTCCTGCCTGCACCCTGGGTGGGGAGGGTGAAATCCCACTGCTCTGTGAGAGCTGGAGGGTCCCCACCAGCGCTGTGAGAAGTGGGGTGCAGGCTTCCCCCTTTACAAGCGCTGGAGCCACTGCTGCCCCAGCTGGGGATGGGAGCAGCCTGGGGCCCCCAGGCAGGCAGGATCAGCGCGAGGTTGCTGCCCTAGCCAGGCACTGCTCCTGCTGCTGGGCACACAGACGTGGCTTGCTGTCTTCCTCTGCTTTAGTCTGGTGCTTAGAGCCGGGCCCTGTCTCAGCTCTGCCAAACAGAGACCTCTGATTAGTGAATGCCCCTTGCTGTGCCTCAGTTTCCCCAGGGCTGGGGGGATGGCAGCTGTATCCCATCCCCCTTCCCCAAAGGCAGGTGCTGTGTGTGTGTGCAGCCCCTGCCTGCGCCTGCCCTCACCCCTTTGGTGGGGGAAATAGGGCTGATTTGAACCCCCCAGGGCCTCTTGGTGGGGGCTGGTGCAGCCCCCCTCTAGCAGGGAGGGAATCTTCTCCTTGAGGTCTCCCCTTGTCTGCCTTCCCGCTTCCAGGTCAGGGGCAGGGGGCTGCAGGCAGGAGAGGCCGGGACCATGCAGGGCAGGAGCCCTGTGCCCCCCCATGGGACTGGGAGCCCCAGCACCCCTGATGCTCCATGGGGGGCTGGGAGCAGTGGGGTTGGGAGCAGGGCAGCTCGCCAGGGCTGGGGGGCACCGGCGACTTTTGTACATTTGAATGTCTGACCCTTTTTTCAGCGTACGTTGAATGCAGTGTTCGGTCGTAGAGACCGGGGGTTTTGTATTTAATAAAAGTTTGAAAAGTTGGCAGGCTTTGTGGGGGTGGGAGAAAACACCATCTGATGAGGAAGTGGGATTGTGGAGTACAGAGGGGAAGTCCTGTCTGCTGCCTCCAGCTGCTGGCTGGAAGGCAGAGCCCCTGAGTCACCCCCTCCAGCCCTTGGGGGATCCCCCAGCTCACTCAGCAATGCAGGGAGGCCTAACAAGGTGCCGATGCGGGGCAAAGTGTACAGGGCAAAGCCAGCTGCCCTCACTGTGCCATAGGAGAGGATATTTGCTGCCCTCCCGTCCATTTGGGGACAGTGCTTTCCTCCAGCAGGGATAAGCCCATGCTCCATCCTGTGCCTTACCTCCAGCTGGTTTTGTACGTCCAGGTAGGGCAAAGGAGAATGCCCCAGGACCTAGCTGGCTGTTGAGTGCCAATACCTGGCATCAGAGGGTAAAAGAGCTCCACCCATTAAGTGTGGTCCCCCACTCTTCAACCCCTCCCTCCCCTCAATATAGTTCCCAAAGAAGGGCACAGCAGGACACAACTTCAGGAATATAAATCTCATTAAAATCTAGGATACTTTAGAACTCTACACCAGGAGAGACACTGGCACAGGCAGCGCTGCCCAGGGACACTGGCACAGGCGGCGCTGCCCAGGGACGCGCGCGTTATTGCTAACAATTAGAGGTGAAGAGTAGCGGCGTGACTCGAGGGGCAGGGCACGGGCACCATGCGGGAACCTGCGCCCCTCGCCGCGGCACGACGGGGGGCTCGGGACAGGGAGCTGGAACGTCCTGCTGGGGCTCGCCGCCCGCTGCCTCCCGCCACCGTGCCAAGCTGTGCCGTGTCCCTGTGCCAGCCTCGGGGCTGCAACATAGGGAGCACAGGGCACTGGCTGGGAGGGGAGCAAACGGGGTAGGAAGGGTCTCATCCCATCCCCCCCAAATCAAGAGCTCCAAGCCCTTTGCCTGGAGCTGGAAGACAGATTTAAAACCGCCCCAGCCTTTGCCAGTGCATCCTGTTCCACTAATACTGACTGGGGACTGAGCATCCCCAGATGGCTCGGAGCGAGTGGGCTGGTGCAGCCCTTCGTGTCTCCGCTGGTACCTCTTGCTAAGCAGCAGCTGGGGGAGGCCGGTCCATCCTGCTCCCCCCTTAGCACCGTGGAGGGTCCTCCCCTGCCAGTGCTGGGGCTGCCAGGGAGAGCTGGACCTCATCCCTGTCTGGTGACCCCCCGGCCAGGCTTTAGTACTCCCCCAGCCTCCTGCCCCACTGTGGGGCAGGCAGCAGCACTGGGCTGTGCCCACGCTGCTTGTGGCTGTGCCCAGCTTTGTAGGCGATGCCTAGCCACCCAGAAGGGCACCCACAGACCCCAGTGGGGCCACAGGGTGGAGGGGTGCATGGAGGGGAGCATCCCAGCTCACTGCCTGCACAGCCCCGGCGTACCGTGCATATGTGCGTGCCCACGTACGCCACATCTGTGCCCATGCTGTGTCTGTGAGGGACACACGTGTACGTACACACGTGTGCTCTAAGTGCTTGTGTCTTGTGCCATCAGATCCCCCTGCCGGTGCAAGCAGCATGCTTGCCCCCATCTCCCTGTGCTGGCCTCGTGCCTGGCAGCAGCCCTGGGTGTGACCACCCAGGAGGCTCTGAGCCACAGTGGGTGTGCACCCAAGCTGGGGGTCCCTGCAGTGCCCACCTCTCCCATGATGGCCTTGTGAACACACAGGCCACAGGCAATACTGGCATGCCCAACCTTGGTCCCACCCCATGGGAAGGTCAGGAGGGTGCCCCATGGCAGGGCAGGCTGCCTGGCTTAGGGAAGGGGGGGTGGGAGCCTGGAAGCATCCCACCCCCCCATCCTGTGCATACCCCCAGGTCAAGGCTCCTGCAAAGTGCCTCTGGCTCCCAGCCCTCCCGGGGCTGCGCCCCCTCCTCTCTTGTCCCAGCGTCGAGCACAAAGGTTACCGTAAACACGAGGGTTAACAAACGCCACGGGGGGCAGGGGCGGGAGGGGTTAACCGGCGAGTAGGTGGGGGGGTCTCGGGGATGGGTGCTGAGAGCCCCCGTGGTCCGGTGCGCCCGGAGCCAGGCTCCGCCAGCGGAAGGTGCAAGAGGGGTTAGAGGGGGTGCGGGGATTGTGGGGGGTCACAGTCTGGAGTCCTGGCTGTGGGCTGAGCCATTGCTGCCCTGCACGGGGGATGCGGCCGCTGCCTCACTCTGGCCCTTCTCTGGCTGCAGGGGCTGCACCTCCAGGTGGGACTCGGTGGAAGGGCTGAACGCTGGGGCATAGCGCCCGCTGCGGTGCTCTGGCAGAGCTGGGCCCCAGTCCTTGCTTGCCTTGGTAGCATTTTTCAAGCGCTAGAAAGGGAGAGGATGGAGGCAAGGTTAGCACCCACCATGCTCCCCTGCACCAGTCTGCAGCAACATGCCAGCAGCTTCCAAAGGCACACAAACGTGGTGCCTTATGCACGCTGTCTGCACATGGTCACTGCTGACAGCTCCAGTGAGGTCAGGGACAGCCTTGATGGCAGCCCCAGGTGGAACACAGACAAAGGGGTGTAGCCCCTGGCCACCCACCTCAAGCAGTGTGTCCCCCTCAGAACGGCACACTTTGTAGATGGCATAGATGGGAATGCAGATGACGGAAGAGAGCGCCATGAGGAAGCCGATGCTGATGGCCCAGGTAGGGTAAACATAGTCGTTGTAGGAGATGGGCCGATACTGGATCACTGTGAAGACCAGGATGAACTGGGAAGGGATAGGCAGGATCAGCCAGTGGGGAGCAGCCAGCTTGCTCTGTACCCCCACAACTTCCCCGCTCTACCCTATTGCTGGTCTCCTGAGCCCAGCACCCTCCTCTCCAGGGAGTGCCATGTCTAGGTGAGCTCCTCACTCCCTCCTCCCACAGCCCAAGGCCCCATGCTTGTGATGCTCACAAATATGATGGCAGGTGAGATGAAGCGCCAGCAGATCTGGAAGAAGAGTGGGGGAGGAAAGCCCAGCATCATCTCGATGTCCTTGAAGTAGTTGCGGTGCCCTGGGGAGAAAAGTGACCATCAGCCCTGGTGGTGACCTGAGCCCCCTCAGTGCCCACCCAGCTCCAGCCCTAGCGCCATCAGGTGGGACCCATGGGCCTCCCGAGCCTGCAGCTCCTGATTGGGCAACTGCCTCCCCTATGTAACGCAGAGCAACCTGCTGATTGGCCAGCTGTTGGGGCAAACCCTTCCCCATTGGCTGGCTGGATCAGCCCTACATCCGATTGGCTGCAGGCAGCTGCACTTACCATAGATGTACATGATGGCCACACACATGATGCAGGAGATGACCACCAGGGAGAAGCTGGCGGCATAGTTGTCCATTAGCAGGAGCCAGTAGATGCCGGCCTGGAAGACAGACACATTGGCACAGCTGCCCTGCGGTACCACCACTGCTGGCAGGGCAACAGCACACCACAATGACTGTGCTGGCAACATGCAGCTGGGACACCACCACCTCCACAGCTGGCAGGGCAATACCTCATGCCAGAGTCAGCATGGAGACAATTCTGGGTACCCTCCCCAGTGTTGGCATGGCGAGACCAGGCCCTGTCTGCCAGTACCATCACAGTGGCAACAAAGTGGACGTGGCTGCTGAAAGTGGCCATGGCAATGGCACCCCGTAGCAACAGTCCCATGGTCACGTACCTGCGTGGTGAGTGGGACGCCCAGCAGGAAGCCAGCCACAGCCACTCCCAGCGTTACAAAGGTCTTCTTGCGGATGATCCACTCATTGCCCACCTCATCCACAATGGCCGTGACCAGAGTCTCCAGCAGGCAGAACTACACAGGGGGCAGAAGGGACAGCATGTCACCACCTTGGCCCCACCATGCCACCCCATCTGAACATGCTGGCCCCACCATGACCTACCTGTGTACCCAGCCCCAGGAGGATGAGCATAAAGAAGAAGAGAATGGACCACAGTGGCGAGATTGGGAGCAAGGTGAGGGCCTCAGGGTAGGCGACGAAGGCCAGGCCTGGCCCGTGGTCAGCCACCTTGGAGACATCCACACCCAGGTGGTTGGCCATGAAGCCCAGGATGGAGAAGATGACGAAGCCAGCATAGACGCTGGTAGCACAGTTGGTGATGCTGATGATGATGCTGTCCCTGTGGGAAGAGGAGTCAAGGCTGGCAGTGGACATGAGGGCAGTGGCAGGGCTGGGGGACTGTGGTCGGGCACTCACCGGTAGCAGTTGTTGTTGAACTTGTTGTAGGAAGCCATAGTGATGAGCCCGCCCCAGGCACAGCCCAGCGAGTAGAAGATCTGTGAGGCCGCGTCACCCCACACCTATGGCAGTGGGATGGTCAGTGCTGTACCCCCAGCCCCGCTCAGCCCTGGCTGCCTGCCACCCTTCATCCCTGCTCACCTTGGCATTGAGGATCTTGTCCCACTGGGGTGTCAGGTAGTACATGATGCCAGTGACAGCCCCCTCCAGCGTGATGCCGCGCACGAAGAGGATGGTGAGCACCACGTAGGGGAAGGTGGCCGTGAAATACACCACCTGTGGGGCAGCACCTCAGTGAGGGGGAATGGGGGCAGGGCTGGGGACACAGGCAGGTGTGGCTAAGGTGTGGCTGTGGACGGGGGTTATGGTCCAGCATGTGGAGAGACAGACCAGGAGGAGAGGATATGGTCCAGAGAAGGGACTGTCCTGAAGGAGGTGAGACCATGGCCACATGGGAGGAGCTGTGTCCAGAAGGGGTGCGGCCAGGTCACAGGGGTGTGGCCTTTCCCAGAGTGGGAGGAGCACATAGAGGGCAGGGACAATGCTAAAAGAGGAGGAGTTGTGGCCAGAAAGGATTGGGAACATGTCCACAACGGGAGGTTCATTCCCAGTAGGGGTGGGGCTATGCCTAGAGGGGACATGGCCACCTATCCTGAAGGCACACCCACACCCCCAGGAGGGGCCCAGAGAGGGAGCACACAGGTACCTTCCCCGAGGATTTCACGCCCTTGATGAGGCAGAGGAAGACAACGACCCAGGAGACACCAAGGCAGCCCAGGAGGGGCAGCCGAACCTCGCCCAGGTTGCCGATGTCATCCGACAGGTTCAGCACATACCTCCTGTATGGGGAGGGGGCAGCAGTGTCAGTGGGGCCCAGCCATCCCCACCTCCCCCATCCCTGAGCCCAGGCCCTGGTACCTCCAGTACTCCTCACTGGGGCTGGTGCGCTTCTGCGTGGTGTTGAGGAGCTGGCTGATGTTGAGGGCAGCCCGGCTGGAGAGGTTCCCGTCCAGCACCCCCACGCAGTCGGGCGTGTTCCAGGGGTTGCTGCAGTACGTCCAGGGCAGCACGCGCGTCATGGACACAAAGAAGTAGTAGAAGGCAATACAGATCACCACGTTGTAGTAGATCCCGATGTATGTGGACACCACCATCATCCCGTAGCCCACGCCTGGGAACAGCACCGGGGAGGGGTGAGCGGCAGGGTGCGGCGGCACGGGCACGGCGCACAGCACCGGGGTTGTGGCACGGGAGGAGTGGGCTGCATGCCATGCTGTCAGCAGCCTTGCAGCCAAGCTGCAGCTCAGCACCTGGCTTTGCCACAGGTGTGAGGAGCACTGTGCATGGGATCCTCTACCTCCAAATGATCCTAGTGGTGCCAAGGGCCCCTGGGACACATGGCAATGCGTACAGGCTGCAGGCAAACCCTTGGGGTCTGCAGCCTGAGAGAACAACTGGGTGGGGGGTCACTCCTGGCTACGGTGACTTTAGGCCTGCAGTTATCTGGTGGCATGTGACAGGCCACATGAGCACAGGGAAGTGCACCCCAGGCTCAGCCACTGTGCAGGGCATGGGTGCATGGGCTGCTTGCACTCGGACGTGACATTGTGGGCATGTCACCTGGCAGGCAGCCTGCAGGAGGTGTGGGCCAGGGGAGGCAGCAGCACGAGAGCACACTGGTAAGCCAGGAGATGCACCTGGAGCAGGGTCCAGCCATGGCAGGGCAAGCATGTGGCAACAGCACCTGCTACCTATGGGCCAGGGAGAGGTCTGCAGAAGCATGCCCACAGCTGGACATGCCACAGTGTGTTCAGGGGACCCAAGTGGCCTCTGCAAGAGTGATGTGCTGGGGACACGTGTAGCGTATGCAGGGATGTGTGTGTAATGCCTGCAGTGGATGCCAGCGCAGGGCCAGGGTTTGCGCAGGAGATGCAGCGCGTGTACAGGGGCACGTGTAATGCGTGCAAGGGATGCCAGGCAGCTGTGCAGGGCAGCGTAGCCAGGGAGGGCATGGGCACAGGGGACCAGTGCAATGCAGACTGTGATCTATGCACAGGGCATGTGTGTGCATGTCTGCACAAGCTGCAGGTGCCTGCACTGGGCTGTGTGATGTGCCAGAGGTGTGCATGCACCCCGTGGTGTGTGAGGGTCACGCCAGCTGCCGGGCACTGTGACAGTAGGTGTCCCATGCTGGCCTGTGCCAGTACGGACAGGCAACTCCTTACCTTTGAACATGGGGCTGACCCTCCAGACGCCAAGGCAACCCTGGCTGGCAAACTGCCCAAAGGAGAGCTCCATGAAGAAGAGGGGGATGCCGCAGAACACCAGCATGATGAAATAGGGGAACATGAAGGCACCTGGTGAGCAGGAACCAGAGGATGAGTGAGCACTAACCACAGGCACAACTGTTCTTCCCATACCCTGCATTTAGCCCATGAAATACCATTCAGGGCCGGGGTGCACACCCCACATCTGCCCAGACGAACCCCCCTCCCCTGGCCCCGACACCCACCTCCCCCATTGCGGTAGCAGAGGTATGGGAAGCGCCAGACGTTTCCGAGGCCCACGGCATAGCCCACGCTGGTCAGCACAAACTCGATCTGGTTGCCCCAGTTGCCGCGCTTGACGCTCTTCTCTTGCTTGCCCTGCTCCCCGGGCACGGCGCCATTCTGCGGAGAGATGCCATGGGATGTGTCAATTGGGGACCCCCCTGCTGGCCCCATTGGAAGGGTGACAGCCGCCGAGCAGGGCTGGGAGGTCCCCGGCATCTTTCCCCATGCTGCCCCCCTGCCTGTCCCCGCCGCCCGCCACGCACAGGCAGTGCCAAGGAGGGGGAGGGCAGTGGTGTGGGCCCCCCCATGAATGGCTCTGCCCAGAGCCCGGCTGCAGCAAAGGGAGAGCCTGCAACTCATACAAAGCAGGTCCAGGCGCCAGAGCACAAAGGGGCCTCTGTTCTCATGCCCCCCCTCCCTGCACCCAGGGAGAGAGGTCCTGCTGGGTGGCCACTGCCCATGACTGGGAGGGAAGCTGCGGGACCCCCGGGTTGAAGCAGAAGCCCCTCTCAATGTGCAGTGACTGGAGCTGGCAGGGGCCTGGAAAAAGCACCCTGCTTCAGTCAGGGTCCTGCTGCCAGCTCAGCACTAAGCAAGGAGACCGTGCTTGGGGCAGCTCACAGGGGTCCCATGCAGTTGGGTCCCTTGGGTGGGCAGCCCCAGTGCCCAGTCATCTCTCACTGCAGGGGACTGGGGGGGCAGAAAGGGGCAAGAAAAGGCGCTTTGTGAGACTGCCACACAATGTGAGCTCACACCAAGGACGACAACAACAAAGCTGATGAGTGCCTGTCACCGCAGCAGGGATGGCACCCATCATCCCATGGCTCTGTCCCAGCACAGCCCTGGGGTCGTACTAATATCCTGCATGGATGCTGTGGAGCTCTGGCACATTAGGCTGAGGGCAGATGGCATTCTGCAATGCAGGGGTGCCCCGAGCCCTCCCCACCTGAGGCCAGGTGATGGATGGGTGCATGGGGCGAGGGTGCTGGCTGCCAGTCCATAGTCCCACAGCACCCATGCTCCCACAGGAGCAGCACAGGGGGCAGCAGCCCTAGGAGCCTGTTGGAACTCCACAGCGCTGGTCTCAACACCACGGACACCCCAGCGCCCATGCCCACCTCCTGCCTCTGCCCCAGCTGCCCCCCACAATGGCTGAGGCCGGCAGCGAGCAGGCACAACCGGGAGCCGTCACTTTGGATCTGCTCAGGCCGGCGGGGCGGGCAGCAGGCGCGGTGCACCTAACCGTGTCATTTGATTAGGGCGGCACAGGCGGGACGTGATGCCCAGCGACTCCGGCACGGCGCTGCCAAACAAAGCCATCTGCTGAGCGGGGCCCGCACGCGCCGCGGGCCGCGGGGGGAGCAGCACAGGCCGGGCAGCGCAGGGCACTCGGGGCAGGGGTGCAGGGGCAATACCTGCAATGCCCAGCCGAGAACCGGCGCGCCCCCACCCCACTTTGTGAGCCAATGGGCCGTCAGGAACCAGCTCATGGCAGCTCCAGGTGCTGCGGGACCTCCCTCCCAGCAGAGGGTCTTATTGTGGGCGCTGTGCAAGAGCAGGAGTCAGAGGTGCCCAAAACAGGGGACAGGACGCTGGCAGTGTCCCCATGCCAGGGCACACTGCCCACTCGAGCAGACTGATCCGATCGGGAAGCCTCCGATTAAGCTGCTCACACTAACGAGGCTCCTAATGAGCAGCACAGCCAGCAGGAGTGAGGGCAGTGCTCCAGCCTCCCTGACCAAGGGTCTGGTGAGGAGACCTGAAACACTCTATGGCCCCAGCTCAGCCAGGAGCCCTGGTGCCCACGGGGGACCTCATCCCTGTTCCAAGCCATCGCTCTGCTCAGGTGACCCTGCCTTCACTCCCAAGCCTCACGGAGCACCCCAAATTTGAGTTGCTTGGCACCAGTGCAATGAAACTGCCAGGCCTGTGCTGCTCCCTCCTCCTTTCCTGCAGCACTGGGCTTTGGTGCACTTGTCCCCAATAAGGGGCAGCCACATGTGTGTCCATGCATGCACAAGCGAGCACACGTGCGCAAACACTTGCATGCTCACCCATCAGCTCGCTACACCCCCCCTCCCCAAATCTAGGAAGGTCATCCCGTCCTTTACACTCATTAACCACCCTCCCAACCCCACATGGTAAAAAAGGAGTGGATAGAGAGAATCCAGGCATCAGGGAAGATGAAACTCCCCCCCTTTCCCTGCTATGGGAACGGGACAGAGCTGGAATGCAAAGGGAGAGCGGCCACCCAGCAACAGTGCAGTCTCTGGAGGGACCAGGTCCTGCTCCCAGGCCTCAGATTTTCTGTGCATGTAACCCAATGCAGCTTCAAAGCAAGCCTGGCTTGGGTGATAACATCAGGGAGGAGGAAGGATGCCACAGACACCCTAAATGTCTCCAGAAGGGAAGTTCCAAAAGGGAATGTCCAAAACATCCCAAAAGGGGACGTTCGGGGTGCTCAGGGCATCCTTCTTCCCCCTTCCCCAGGGAACCCCCCATACATCACGGCCAAAACTTCCCCAGCCCAGCAAAGCAGGCATCATCCATCACCCTGCCTGGCACCAAGGTCTTTCTCATGCTAAGCAGCATCGACTCACACAATGACAGCTTGGCTGGGGTGCCCGGATGCGCCCCACTTCCCTAAGGGGCCCTGATTTATGGCTGGTGAGCTTGTGATGGTGGCAGGGTCTCTACTGGAAAGGGATGTCCTCAAGGGAGGCATCTGCAGCATGAACCTCCTCCTCTTTTTTCCCCATTCAAACTGTCCACATGGGGGTATGCCAGCCCAGCCCTCTGTGGGGCACAAACCTTATCCAGCCCCCATTAACCAGTGAGGGACCCCCAATCTCTCCAGAGGGTGCCCTGCAGCCTCCAACTCGAGGGCTGTCAGGGCTGCTCCTGCAATGCCAGCAGAAGGTACCAGTACCCCTGATGTCATCAGCCTGATGTCATTGCTCATTGCCATGGCGATGGCAACAAACTCATGGCTGTTTTAGGCAGGGGCTGCTGGAAGATTGAAAAATACACCAATTACATAATTTCCACAGTAGTGGCTCTTCCAGGGCAAGAAAGAGGGGTGCAGGATGTTGGAGGCAGATGAACTCCAGCCTGAGGTGGGAGTCCCAAGGGATGGAGGGATGGGGTCACTTAGAGAGGGTGTCCTGGGTATCCTTGCTGACTGTCAACTGATGCTGGGTGCAGGGGGCCCTATAATCAGGCCCTGCACTCCTTATCCCTGGTGCATGAGGTAATGAATCCACTAGTGTCATCCCTGCATCTGAGATCACTGTGCCCTGTGCATCCTGACTCTGCCAGCCTCACCAGCACATCCTAACTCTCCCTACCCTCTCTCTTTGCTGCTCAGCCCCATGTTTGCCCCTGTCCCACTGCAGCAGAGACATGTTGTGGGAGAAAAGGCATCTGGCACGGCGCTGGGGACAGTCCCAGGGCTGGGGTAATGCAGTGATGAGGGGCACGCCCAAACTGCAGGACCTCCCAGGAGTATTACACTGTCTTCACCACCCCTCATTGCTGAAGGCTGCCCAGCCCCAGGGACAGCCCTGAGCCTGCTCTGTGAGCCACCAGTACTGCCCTGGGGTGTCACGGGGGAAACAGGGCAAACTTTGACATTGCTCACCGATGCCCATGAAGGGGAACAGGGGAGGGGGGACAAGGAGGATCTTTGCTACACTCTGCCCCTGCATCACTGAGTTGCAACCCAGGTGCTGCGCACCCTTTCTGCAGAATCAGTAGATTCCAGGGATAACAAACACAACTGTCAGGCAATCTCCTCGTGCTCCCAACACAGCTGAGGCCATGGAGGGGTTTGGTGCCATACTCTCCCCTCCCTCCCTGGAGCACACCACATCAAAGGCTGTAGGGCGTGGGGGTACCTCTCCAGCATGCCATGGCACAAATCTACAGCTTCAGCTCCCCCCTGCAGAGCCACCACCCCAAAGACAGTACAAAGGGTTTTGGAGACCCGTGAGTGGTGGGGGGACAGCACTGGCTTGGCCACCGCTCCGCTCGGTCCGCCGCCCACTCTGCCCCCCAGACGCTGTTCTCACCTGCCCACTGACCTGCTGAGAGGGTCCGAGGGGGCCTGGCTGCTCGCAGCTGCCATCCGGGGGCCCAGGCTGGACGGCTCCGGGAGTCCCCAGCTTCATTGGCACCTCGGGCTCCGGCGCAGCAGCAGCCACCCGCCCTCCCGCCTTCCCCCGCCCACTGCCTCCAGCGCTTGGCACCGCTCCCCCCTTGCCTCCCAGCCAGGCTCGGCCCCCTGTTGCCCGCCCTGATGCAGCACCGGCACCCCACCATGCCACCTGCCCTGGCACCATGCCTGCCCGGCCCGCCCGCAGGCACTGCAGGGCTCTGCTACCCCCCACGAGCTGTACCCCCACAAACCAGGTGCCCTCCCTGGCTCGGTAGGCAGGGCAAGGCAAGGCAGAGCAGGCTGCACAGCGGGCTCAGCCCTGTCCCACTTAATGAGGCCTCATTAGCGGGGTCCAGCTGCTCACAGCCCTGCACGCTCCAGTGGGCAGCACTGCCCTCCCTGCGGGCACCGCTGCCCGTCTGGCCGGGGCCAGGAGCTGCTCTTGGAGCATAGCAGAGGATGACATTCCCTCAGAGCCCCCTATTTCCATGCCTCAACATCCCGAGCCCCACACATGCATTCCCGCCCCTATGCCATCATCCACACAGCAGCTTGGCCCTGCAGCCCAATCCCAACCCTGGGCATCCAAGGGCTGCAGGAACAGGGCACAGCCCTGCTTGGGGATAGGGACACAGGGACAAGCCGTTCCGCTGGCACATCCCTAGCCTGGTGCCATGCTACTTCACTCAACGTCATATTGTTGGTGACATCATGGGCCTCCATGGCAACCCTCACAAGGTCACTGCCCCCAGGGGGACCATCTGGCTGGCAGGAGGGCTGTGCCACGACCCCTTCACTGCCCAGGCACCCCACAGCCTCCCAGCTCACCCCTCTGCAGCGCGAGGTGGGACCCTGGTGGGGTGCTGTGTCCCACAGGAGGCCGGGCAGAGGGTGCCCTGCAGCCAGGCTTGGGGTGCCCCAGCTGCTGCCAGCCCCGTGTCCCGGCTGGGGAGCGTGGCCAAGGCGGCAGCGAGGCATGATGGCGCGCGGAGGGCGGGGGGACGGGCGGCGCTTTCGGGCGACCATCTGGGGTCCGGCAGCAGCGGCCGAGGGCGCACACGTGAACAGCACACGTGTGCGGGGTGGGCACTCCACCTCCCACATGCCAGCGCCCAGGGCTTCTTCCTGTCCCCTCCTGTACCAGCCACCCAGTAGCTTGGGAGTAGCTTGGGACATGCATCACCCATGGGATGGCAGCACCCAACCACGCTCCCCCAAAATGCGCAAGCCAAGAGCCACCTCATGCTGTGCCAACCCCAGTGAGCCCAGCCTAGTCCTGCCCTACACACAGCCAGGCAGCTCTGTGCCTAGATAGCCTGCAAGGTGTGTGGGCACCTTGTGAGCATCCCTCCATGACCCAGTTCAGCTGCAACACTTTGCCTGGGCCACCTGTGTGCCAGCACCATGTTTTGCCCTGGGCATGTTGCATCCATCCCCTGCCCCTTAGAGCAGCCTGAGCACATCACAGCAGGACCCACCGCCCTGTCCTGGGGATGCCAGACCCTCTGCCAGCCTTGCCCTGTGGGAGCAAAGTGCTGCTTCCCTGGCAGCCCAGCCAGCAGACAGAGGGGACAGCCAGATGCATGGAGGCACACTGCTAGAAACAAAGGATCCTCACTTAGCCTGGCATTCTGGTCCCCAACCTGGCTGGCTCGTGGTGCTGAACTAGAGACAGGGGGGTGGTCCACAGGTCTTCCAGCCCCTGCCACGGCTGCAGGGTGACTGGGGTAGGAGGATGCCCAGGGACCTGTCCCAGTGCCACTATCGCCTAGCCGAGTGCTTCCCGACAGGGCTGCCTTTCTCCGGCCCCATTCTACCAGGGCAGACATGATTCTCCCGGGGCGTTCAGGCAGAAAAATCCCCCGCCAGCCCCCCCATCCCTGCCCCTTGGTATTCCGGGAAGGGCTCCCGCAGCCAAAAGCCACTTCCGCAGCTCCTGCCGCTGGTCAGTGGCACCGCGCCGCTGGGGGTGTCTGGAATGGGCAGGGACCCCCCAGCCCTTCCCCCGGCAGTGCAGGGGGAGCAGCACCCCAGTGTGTGCTCAGGGTGCTCTTGGGTGGCAGCAGGAACCTACCTGAGCTGGGCAGGCTGCAGCCAAAGGCTGCCTGGCCATGCCAGCAAGGCAGCCCTGGGAGTCAGGAGCCACTGGCAATATTGGAGTCTGAACAAAGCACTCCAAGGACAACAAAACAAAACGTCCTTAAAGGCCTGGGAGGGAGAGACAGCCAGACCCTCCCCTGGGGCTCGAAGGGAGCCCCTCTGCCCAGCTACACAGGGACTGATCCAGCCCCTGGAGCTGTCCCACACTCTGCTGGGTATCTGCAATCAGAGCATTTCTGGGGGTTGGGAGTAGCAGGGTGGGCACAGCCCCTCCCAACTGCCTCCTGCTCTGGAGGAAGCATTCAGAGCTTCACAGAGGCATCCAAAACCACAGATCCTGCAAAAGCAGTACACATCAGCCTTGTTCTCCAGGCCTCAGGTGACAGGTGGGGAAACTGAGGCACAGCTGCATGTCACCCACCTGCTGCCTCCATCACCCCTGTCCCTCCCCAGGTGGGGCACAGCAAGCACTGTAAACCTGTCCAGCCCCAGGCACTGCACACAATGCTGGGCAGGGGTTGCATGGTGAGAGCCTGGCTGGACTGGGAGCTGCACCTGCAGGAAGGGATGAGAGGACAGGCAGGGACCAAACTTTACGAGGTTACTGGCAGGGCCCTGGAGGCAGGCCAAGGAGATTGTGTTCCTTTCCCAGGGACTCAGGCAGCTCAGTAGTCAGAACCTGGCCCACTGCAGTTCCTCCTGGTGCTCACAGGATGTGGGAACAGGGATACTTCAGGAGCAGGGATGCTCTCACAGGAAACTACCCTTCTCCCCACAGACCCCATAGCACAATGCCCTGTGCAGTGGTATCCTTGCACCCTGCAACCAGGGGAGGCCCAGAAAGAGGTCTGAGAGCCAGGGCGGCCAACACAACACGTGTCAGGCCCTGTTGCATGTGACACCCCGGCCCTGGGGTGGGCTGGTCAGGTACTTCTGAGAAGCAGGTTAAAGATTTATGGGGTGTGGGTGGGCTCTCCAATGGCTGGCTCCTGAGATGGGCGTCAGGCTCAGCCCTTGCCCCAGCACGATGCTGACTGCTCTGGTCATTGCAAGAAAACATCAACAGCATGGAGCCATGGTGAAAGCCATGTGCAGAAGTGTGTCCCCATGACAGACCCCTGACTGTGCCCAGATATATCCTCAGCACCTCCCTGTTACCAGCTCAGGGCTTCTCCAGAAGAAATCTGCCTTCCTATCCCACCAGCTGCCCCAAGCCCTCCTCTGTTGGGGGCAGGATGGGCGCTGGGCTCCCTGCTGCAGGCACAGCCAGCGGGGCCACGCTGGGACACACAAGCAGAGGAACTGTGTGCATGCTGGAAGCACTTGCTGGAGCATGCCGCTCCCCGGCTCTTGGCTTCCCAGGCAAACCCTGGCTCCCAGCCCTCCAGCTGGAGTGTGCAGCTATTTCAGGAAGCCCCCCGGGAAGGGGAGGGCCCGGTGACCGTGTCAATCTCAGCATTCAGCTCCTATCCTTTGGGAAAAAGGGAAACTGCAGAGCCTAGCCTTGGGGCTCACCTGCCCAAGGCAGCACAGCATCCCGTCACAGGAACCAGAGCTGCCAAAAGCATGGGGCCATCACAACCTTCCAGCAAAGACATGCAGCGGGCATATCCCACATCTGCCCAGAACACCAAATCCACTCCTGGCACAGGCAAGTGCACAGCAGCTCACAGCAGCCTGCAACACATCGCTCCTGAGGATGGATGTCAGGCACTACAGCGGTGCCCAGAGAAAACCTTCCTCTGCTATTGCACCATCCTCAGAGAGCCCACTGGGTGAAGGCAAGGAGAAGCACCCACAATGTGCCCCTCTGGGGGCACCTGGCTTGGAGGAACACCTGCACCCTTTGCTGAACAGCAGGCTGTAGAACTGCCTGCCTGCAGAGCTGGGGTGGGTGATAATGCTGGGCAGGGCGCCTGAAAACCGGTGATAGCATCTCCAGGCACACAGAGACACCACACCCGAAGAGCCCCACAGGCAACAGGCTCATGGAGAGAGAGCATCAGCCCAAAAATCATCATGCTGGGGGAGCACCATGGTGCCACAACCCCAACTGGAGAACCCAGGAGGGCACACCAAGCCCTACAACAGCCCCAGTGTCTTGCTGCCTGCGCCAGGCTCTCTGGGTCCCCGAGGCAGTGGTGCACACCAGCCCACTCCCCACACCCTTGCACTTACCAGCAGCCCCTCGCTGCACTTATCGGCCATTCCTGGAGGCTGGAGCACGGTGCTGGTCCCGTGCAGGGTCCCGTGCCTGCCTGCTCTCTGTCACGCTGGCTGCGGCACCAGCACTAGTGTCCTTCAATCCACCGGCAGAGCGAGCTGGGTAGAGGGGAGAAGACACCAAGAGAGATGTGACTGGTGGGGCGGGCACATCCCCATCCCAGGCCTCCCCCTCCCTCCAGGAACCGGGGGGCTGTGCCAGGCAGGTCGCTCCCCTCTACCTGCCCGCTGGGTAGCAGGACTCCTGGCGGAGGACGCGGTGCCTGGGGCAGGGTGGGCTGGCGGCGGGGTCTCCTTCTGCTGGCTCCCAGCCCCTGCAGCGTCTCTGAACCCCCTGGCACCCACACGAGTGGCGGCTCTCAGGTGTTTCCCAAGAAGCAGTTAAAGATTTACCCGGTGTGGACAGACGACCTTGCGGACAGCTGGCTGCTGGCCCCCCAGCAGGTGGGCGTCAGGGGCCGCGGGCAGGAGCAGGGGCCCCTTGAGCTCTCCCCCAGCGAGAGATGAAGCTGAAGTGGCTGCAGCACACGACAGCGCCGGGACTGGGCGCAGAGCGGGGCCAGGCAGGGCTCAGCTGCCGCGCAGGACACAGATGGGAAACGATTGCCTTCTGCCCCGGTGCATCGCATGCACGTGCAGCGCAGGGGGGCCGAGCCGCTGGGCTCTGCCGGGTGCCAGGTGCTGCTGGACAGTGCACGGGCACGGGCATCTGTCTCCCTGGCCCTCACCCCGCCCCAGCCTGGGGCTGCCGGAGGCCCCAGGGGAACACTGAGGCCTGACCTCACTGGAAGGGACAGACGCTCTTGCAAAACACCGGTTTGATTGTCTGTGCAACAAGCGCTGGTGTTTGCAGATCCCACACCAGTGCTCAGTACCCTTGTTGGCTGAAGAAGGACCCCTGACCCGCACTGAGGGTCCCCGACCACCACCAGCAGCAGTCAAACACCCCAGGGCCTATCCCCAGGTTGCCATGACTCTGAAGCAATCAGCAGAGACCTTAAGACATAAGGAAGGCGCTTGGGCAGTGTAGATAAGGGCAGGAATGCAGGGGCTGTGGCGTGAGCCCCCAGCCCCTCCAGCGCAGACAGGCTGCTGCGGGCAGATACCGCAGATGCTGCACCTCACTGACAATGCCCTCCTCGGCAGCGCCTGCATTTCCAGGGGAGCTGACATGTCATTACTGCCACAAACCGGGCTCCTCACATGGCACAGGGACCTCTCAAAGGTGGGAGGTGCAGGCTCAGTTGGCAGACCTCCTCCCCATCACACACCTACCGCCAGCCAGCCAAAAGCTGCCCTCCCTCCTGCGGCCCTGAATTCACGCCGGGAACGTGTCCTGGGAAGGGGGAGTGCCCAAGGGGCCGGACGGCTGCCACTCCCCTCGGGGTCTGCCAGGTGCTGATAAGCCTCCATGAGCACCGCAGGTGCCGCTGGCATTGGCTCCCGGCCTGACAAGGACCGAGCGGGAAGCCAGGGGTGGTGTGGCAATGGGACGGATGCAAGGATGTCCGAGGCTGCATCATCCCCTGGGACAGCCCAGCAGGGACGAGGTTGCAAAGCACTGGTGCCACGGGGTGGCTCTCCCACATCAGCGCGATGCCGTGACAGACCAGAGGGCAGCGCAGCTCGTACCTAGAGCCGGCACGGGTGACAACACCTGGAAATGGGGACAACTGGGCACCCACAGGGGCTCCCGTACAGCATGTCACACCTCGGCTCGGGGACGCAGCGCACGGCACCCAGCAGAAGGCCACGGACGTCCGACCGAAGGATGGAGCGAGCCCCCGTCCCTTCTCGCCCGGCGGAAGGGCGGCCCGGTGCACCGGTGCAGCCGCTGCCACCTGCGAGGCCATTTCTTCCGCCAGCATCCGCCGGGCCCACAGCAACCGGGCCTCCCCGGTGCCGCGGAAGGCGGGAAGCGAGCCGGCCTGTCGCCGCCATGCTCCCCTCCCGCCCCGCGGGGGCGTCTTCGGCGGCGGCCCCGCTGGCAGCGCCGGCCGCACGGCTCCCTCCCGCCGCCGCCGCCGCCGCCGCCCGGTGCAGTACGGTGGCGGGGGGGCCCGGTTACATCAGCCGCCACGTGGTGGCTGCTCCGCCGCCCCGCCCCGGCACATGCCCGTGGAAAATTACCGCCAACCCCCCCGGCCCGTCACCGAGCCGGGCCGCCCCGGTGCCCGGCGCCGTCCCCGGGAGCGGTGGCGGTGGTCCCGCACTGCGCGCCGCGCCCCCGCCCTCCGCCGGCACCGTGCCGCCGTGCCGCGAGAGCAACAGATGCGGGACCGCCCCGCATCCCGTTATCCCGCTCTTCCGCTCCCGACACCATCCTGACGGGTGGCCGCTCCCGGTGCCGCTACCGATGTCCCCGACCCCGCCGCTCCGGAGGCCCTCGCCGCCCTCGTCCCCTTCTCATCCCTGCTCGGCAGCCAACCCACTCCTCCTCCCGTCCCATCCCCACGGCTGCTCCGGCTGCCGGACGGGCCGGGCACCCGGTGCCGGCGGAGGTGCGCGCCCCTTACCGTGCCCATGCCGACGCCCGGCCCCTCCCGCCGTGCCGGGTGGGCCCGCGGGGGCGCCGCTCCGCCGCGCCCAGCCCGGTGTCGGTGTCAGTGCCGGTGTTCCGCCAGGCCCGGAACCGCCGCCGCCGGTGCTGCCGAGTTAATGAAAGTTTGGAGGTCGGTGGGGGCTGGCGCCGCCTCTCGCCCCCGCCGCCGTGCTCCGCCCCCCGCTTCGCCGCGCTCCCCGCGCCCCGCCTCGCAGCACCGCGCCTCGCCGCACCGGGGGCACCGCGGGCACCGCAGAGGGCGAGAGCGCACGGGGTACGGCGGGAGAACGGGCTGCCTATGGCACACACACACGCGCGGGCACACGGCTACACGCGGCACACACGGGCGTGCTGCACGCATGGACATGCACGGGCACTCTGCACTTGGCGCACTCGGGCACGCACATGGCATACTTGGCACACACAGCCGTCGGTATCCCACAGGCATGTAGGCTTGGAGGGGCATATGCAGGCTTGCACGGGCATGTGGTGTATGTGAAGGTACATGGGAGGTATGGTCACACAGAGGCTCCCCCTGGGCACACACGCATCCCCGCACACACACATCGCTGGCACACGCGTTTTCACACACAGGGGAACCGCCACACACAGCGTGCACACACTGCCAGGGCACAGTGCCATGGCAACCCCGGGCAGCGGGATGGCCGCAGGCTCCAGCCAAGATGTGTGAAGTCACTCTCAGTTGGGCATGTGTGTGTTGTGTGGGTGTCTTGCACACGTGCGTGTCACACAGCTGTGTGTGCATGTCCATGCTGTGCATGCTGCAGCAAGTGTGCTGCTGGCACATGTACACACATGTATGTATGCACACTTATCCCTATGTGGTTAGGGGTGTGTACACATGCAGTTGTACATGCTTACATCCATATGCACACCCATGTCTGGTGGCATCTACATGTGTGTACAAATGTTCATGCCTGCGTTTGTGTGTCTGTGCACATATGGGCACACATGTACACATGTATGGGTATGTGGGCACACATGAGCATGCATGTACACAGGTGTAGGTACATGTACTGATTCACATGTACCCATAAACACATATGTGTGTGTATGTTTCCCCACACCCATGTGCTTGTGCACACGTGTGTGCAGCCAGTGCACGCCCCCACATCCCAGGCCAGATGTTTCCAGTAATGCATGACGAGTGCGCCAGGGGCCACCCCTTGCTTGGCCTCTCGCCGAGGCCTCTCTTCCCTCCCCTCTCTATCCCAATGGGCTTCCCACGTGCTGGGATGTGTGCCTGCTCCCCAGCACCCTGCCCCGCTCCCTGAATACCTTCCAGTTCCTGCAACTCGGGGCCTTGGCACTGCATCCTGTGTCTTCAGGAAGGAGCTGCTTTGGGGAGCTTGGCAGGAGCGCAGCGCAGCACCCCAAGTGCAGCAACAGCACAGCCTTTCCCACATCCCACTGAGAATCCTTTCCATCTCCACAGCCCTGCACACCATCCGGGGGCTGACCTCACAGTGTTCCAACCAGTTTGGGAAGCATCCCTTGTCTGTCTGTCTGTCTGTCCACAGATCCTTGCTCTGTCCTTGAGGCCTGCTGCCTGGTTAGGGAAATCCTCCATAGGGGTGGGGCAGTGATGGGGCGGTGCCCCAGGTGTGTCTGTCCAGGCCCCAGTGCAGCAGTCTCACCAGCTGCTGGGCTGCAGGAGGGGTGCAGTCATGCACCACCACTGCTTTCGTTTTGGAAGTGTGGTAAAGCCAGAATGAAGGCTCCCACAGCAGGAAGGGGAAGGCAGCAGTGAAACTGACAGTGCTTAGGTCCTCCCACACATTCCCAGCACCTACACATGGCTGCTCTACACAAGGAGCCAGGTTGCTCACTAGCACCCTCGCTCCCGGCTGCGTGTGGCCTCACACTCCAACCCTGCAGCTCAAACCCTGCAGCCAGAACCTGAATCCAGCATCCCACACCTGGCTTCCTGAACCCAGCATTCCACACCCAGCATCCCGTGCCAGAGCCAAATGTGGCTGCAACCCGCACCCCTGCCCCAGGATCTGAGCTTTGGAGAGGAGCTGCCAGCTGTGGAGTTGGAGACTTGATCCTTAAGGGTTGGATTTCCACGGATGAAACTCGTGCTTTCAAACACCCTTCATAGGATCTCTCTCACTTTTTATGCATCTCCTCTGTGCACTCAACAGGAGCTCAGGAGATGGGAAAAGAGGAGGAGGGGGCCTGCAGCCCCAAGTGGGTAGGCAAGGGGTGCTCCTTCTCCTCTGCATTCTCTGAGATGCTGCAGTGTTTTCTACCAAACAGCTCTTTCTCCCAGGGGCCTAGCTGCTTTGTGCACCCATTGTCATTGTGCTACCACACCAGTCAGAAGTTTCCTGAGCTCTCCTGGTGCCCAGAGACACAGCAGGACCAGAGGCCAAATGTGATCTGTGGGGAGTGAGGCTGCAGTGCCAAAGGGGTTTAGGAGCAGTGCTCCAGCCTGTACTCATGCACCCTTCAGCCCTCTCTCCCCATCTGGCAGCAATCATGCCCCCATTCCCCATCTTGGAGCACTCCTCTCTTTCCTTCCTCACTATCCCCCCCCCCCCCATGGCTGACAGGTGTCACAGCGTCCCTCAAATCCTTGCAGGGTGGCGGGGCCACAGCTCCCCTACCCTAGTGCCACTCCAATCTGTGAGGCTGGAAGCTTCCGCCTCTGTGGGCAGGTGCAGCGACCTCCTGGCGTCAGTGCCATCTCTGTGGGAGACCTGGGTCAACTTGCAGGTGGCATTGCTGCCTAGGCAGCACAGCCTCTCCCCTCCTATCTGCACGGGTGCTGTTGCCTGGGAAACCATGGGCAAAATGCGGGCAGGGATCCAGAGGGTTGAAGGGTGGAGAGGAAATGCCAGCTCCCAGCACCTTTGAAAGGGATGGGCTGGGTGAAACACCAGCAATCTCTGAAGATTTCCCGTGCACCAGGCCTGCAGCACAGGCTTGTGATAATCCCCAAGTGGCTGAAGCCCTGATGAGTCCAGGGCTTGTCCTTGAGTTCAGGTGTGCATCAAATGCAGCAGGACTTAATGCTGTCCCTGCTGTGCCTGACATGGAGGTTGGCTCTCCACCTCCCCAGACAGACCCTGGGGTTGTTTCCCAAGCATTTCCCAGGGCACCATGAGCCCCAGGACTGCTGGCTCTGGATCTGGCCTTGAGGTGTCCCTATGGTGGGATGCTGCATGCAGAACTGGGGGCTCCTTACCCACCCCTCCTAGAATGACAGCTCCAGTGCTTGCGTGTATCCTGGGGTAGGAGGCAGGGGAAATTTTAAGTTCAGCTTTGGCATGAACCAAAATCAAGCAATTTTATTTTCTTTTAAATAATCTTCTTGGAGGCAGCTTACAGCTCCCCAGGCTGCAGGTCAGCCCCAAAGGGCACAGGGCTGCCTGAGGAGCTGCAGAGACTGGGAGACCATACACTCTGGAGTGGCTGTCATCTCACTCCCCCAAATTTCCGCCTGGGCACTGGAGCCTGGAAAGGAAGTGAACTGGTGGGGAACAACCTCTGCCTTCAGGATGGGAGGAATGGGGATAGAAGTCCCTACACAGGCTGGCTGTGCCCACTCTGGCAATTTCACAGCTGGCCCTGTATTATCAGGAGGGATGCTGCAAGAGGAGCAGCAGAAACACCACAGAAGAGCCACCAGATTGTGTTTTGTCCTCCCAGCTTTCCCATATTTCTTTTCTCTCTGGCATATCATCTCCATCCTGCCTGACACATTCAGAGAGACTGAACTGTTCTATGACAGCATGTCATCTCCTGCCCCAAAACACCCATGATAGTATCAAAGCTCTTGGAAACCCCCCCAAATTGTCCCTGATTTGCCAGCAATTCAAAGCCACCTCGTGACAGCTGCCTTGCTCCCCAGCATAGATCTGGAGTGAGGGCAGTGCCATGATCCTGCTCTGGCACCCCTCTGCATGCTGGCACCCCATCCCTGCTGTGCCAAGGACTGCCCTTCCCCCAGCCCTGCCCCAGGCTTTACCAGCAGCTCACACCCTCTCCAGGCTTCCACTGAGTGCCCACAGCCTGGGCCAGTGCCAGGACAGGCAAGTGACATCGGGAGGAAATACCACAGGCATCAGTGCTTGTGGTCACAGGGAGCTGCATCCCCAGCAGCCGCAGCTCTTGGGGACTTTCCACTCCCGTGCCTGCGTGCCTGCTAATGACCTAGGAAAATTCCTTCACAGATTATCCAGACAGCCTGAGAGAAGCCCTGGCTTGGATGGGCAGCAAGATGGGTGTGGATGCCCAGGGGACAGCAGCCACAGGAGTTGAAGCCAGGCTCCTACACTACCCCATTGTGCCCTCCCTGCAGCTTTGGTGGCACACACTGCACCCAGCTCACAACACAGAGCTTGTGTTTGACACCACGGTTACGTGTGCCTGGTGGGGACAGTCCTGGCTACAGACAAAGATTTCTCTGCTGCGAGCTCATACTTTGGCTTCAGGTCCCGAGGTTGTTGTTCCTCCCTCTGCCCTGGTGACACCTGTCTGGGAGGCACAGAGCCATCTGGATGGGCTCAGCATCACCCAGGTCAGCCCTGCACTGGGCTGCCTCGTCCCTGGAATGTGGCTCTCCCCAGGGCATGGGGGGCAACAGGGTGCTGGCTCCCTCGTGGGAAGCATGTCCTCCTCTCCCAGGGCAGTGCCCAGGTCCTGACATGACAGCTGTGGTGCCTTGGGCTGCCCAAAATAGCTGTCCCTGGTTCCCCACTGCCTGGCCATTGGAAGCTATCCCATGACAGCGCCCCATGGAGCTGGAGCCAGCTGGAAGTGATCACTGTAATGCTCAGCCTGCCACCCACGGGCTGCCCAGCACCCTGGGCTGGGACAAGCATCACCACAGCGCCTGTCTCCTTGCCACAGCCCGGGGCACCCTCGGGCACTCTGCCTGGGGAGGGTGTGTGGCTGTAGCCCCGGGCCTTGTCACACCCACCTTTGCCCCCCAGACAGGGATAGCTGGTGCCTGGAGCTTCAGCAGGGCTTGCAGAAATGCTCCCATCTCCTGTTGCAACTTGGCAGCCAGCCACGTGCTGCAGGGTGCACACCCTCCACCTCCCAACCCCCATCCCCTTCCCCATCCCGTTCCCCTTTTGCCTCAGGCACCTTCCTCTCCCCAGCCTGGCCAGCTGGCTCTTGAGCCTGGCAAAAGGGGGTGGCATTGCTGCCCTCTGGGCTGGTGCTGAGTCCCTAGGGGGTGGTGGGCAGGCAGGGACCCAGGCATAAATCACACCTGGCTGCTGAGGCTGGGCTGGGCAGCGTCCCTGGGGTAGTGGCACTCCCACAGAGAATGGATTGAGGGACAAGGGACAATGGCTGCAGCAACCTGGCCAAGCAGCAGCCAGTACTTGCCCCAAATGACATTTGTCCATGCAAGTCCCTGGAGAGAGGCCCCAAGGCTATCTCTGTTGCATCCTCAAGGGCAGTGAGCAGGATGAGGTGCTGTCCACCCAGCTTACCATGCAGCCTTCCACCCTGCATGACACAGGGGTTTCAGTTCCCTTTGGGGCATGTCTGTGACATTTCTCCTCACCCATCCCCTGACTTCTGCTGAAATTCCCTTTGGGGAAATCAGCCGAGCATCCCGGTGGAGGGGGGACACAACGACATCAGCCCTAGGAAACAGCCCATTTCCCTGCAGCCCTGACAGACTGCAGCCAGGGTGCTGCTGTAGCCCTGGGCTTGGTGACCCATGGGACAACAAGGCTACAGAGGCCCCGACCTGTGCTGTGGACATCCC
The DNA here is from genome assembly GCF_047830755.1 of Zonotrichia albicollis. Classification (NCBI taxonomy): domain Eukaryota; kingdom Metazoa; phylum Chordata; class Aves; order Passeriformes; family Passerellidae; genus Zonotrichia; species Zonotrichia albicollis. The sequence goes on along the minus strand of NC_133826.1, from coordinate 10,673,796 downwards.
TGGGCTCCAGGCTAAGCTCATCCAGGTTAGAAACCAGCCTGTAACAGAGGAGTCTGCAGGGACCTCATACCTGGTACCTGCCATGTAAATATCTGTGCCTTTATCTGAAACACCAGCGAGTTCTCACATCAGCATCTTTGGTTTTGGCAGTAAAATACTGAATAGAGCTGTTTTCTTCTAAGGAAATTTTATAATAGCTCAAATGTTAAACTGACATAACCCTTTCTACTGACAGGGTCTGCATGGTGCACTGTGTGTGGACTGGAGGTGTGTTCCGTGTTGGGCCACCCAGGGTTCCTGCATATCAAGGCATCTAAGATTATCTACAGTAGTCACTTTATAGTATGAGCTTTATTAAATAGCATTTAAAATGTCACTTAATGAATCTGAGTGCCTTTCTCACTGGAATAATGACAATCCAGAACATTCTGGTGCAAAAAGGACACCAACTGCATTAGGAGTAGAAGTCCCAGAGTGTGAGGGGGCTGGAGAGCTCCATGGTTGAAGCCCATGGACTTTGGGACAGGTGATTTTAAATACAATTCCTGTTTCTGGCAGAGATGAGCGGGCTCTATGGCTGTTGCCATCAGGCATGTCCAGACCTGAATGCTGGGGACCCCCTACGAGGCTGTAGGGGGAGGATCTCCCCAGCACACATCCAGAGAGGTGGAGGCACCCACGGCACAGGGACAGAGCCCAGACGGGGCCCAGCCTTGCTCAGTGAGGGTCACCTCTCTGCCTTCTTCGTCCCGCTCAGTGCCAGGGACCCCGGGGGATGCTGAGCACTCGCACTCACGGGGCCTGAACGGGAACTGCCGGCAGCAGGAGGAGGAGGAGGGCCGGGAAGGAGCCGCGCTCCCTCTGCGGACAGCTGCTGCTCACTGCAGCCGCCGGCGAGGCAGCGGGACCCCGGCCCTGCCCGGCTCCCACGGCTCTCTCAGGGATACTGTCCATCAAAGGCGGTGGGCACAGCCCCCGTGGGTCCCTTAGCCCTCGCTGCTGGCAGGTACCAGGGTTGTGTGCCCCTGGGTTGTGTCCCACGCTGGCGTGTGCCAGCCACAATGGTTCACGTCTCCCTTGTGCAGAGCTTGTAGGAGCTCCATGTATAAAGCTGGAGGGAGGGAGAGCAGATAAAATCAGATATCACAGCAGATAAAATCCAGATATCCCTGCTGAGAGTGTCCCCAAGTCTGAAAGCAAGGTCTGGGATGTCTGAGGACAGGGATAAGCAGCCTCCAGGCAAGGCCAGGCTCTGCCATGCAGAGCTGCCTGTCCTAGGGACACTCACCCCAACAAGCTCCAGCGTGCAGCTTCGCAGCTCTTAATGTGACTTGGCAGCAGTAAGGGAAGCAGGGGACAGAGGGGACAGCTGGAAAAGACTGAGAAGGATGGCCCAGGACCAGGGACCGGCCAGGAACATGGTCCTCATGGGATGGGGTGAGGTGCTGGAGAGACGGGTATGCAGGCACTGCTCAGGCTGGCCAGCCCTAAGCTCCCACTGCTCAGACTCGTTTAGGACTTCTTCTGATCTGTGAGGCAGGAATTTTAGGACAAGCTGGAGGTAAAATGCTTGGTGTCAGAGTAGAATGAAGAGCAGCACATTTATGGAAAGTCACAGGGCTGGCTGTCTTAGCTGTCAAGGACAATCACAGGCTGGTGGGCATTGCATTTGTCCTGGAGAAACAGCAGAGTTTGAGATGGGATCTAATTAATAAAGACTGAGTGGGTAGGAATCCTAATGCACGTTGCCTTTGCCTCGTGTAAACTTGACCTCGCCTGTCCAAAACTATTGAAACCCTCTCCAAGACAAGGAATTAACCTGTTAGAGGCACTGAGTAGTCCAGCAAGGAGTCTGGTGAGGTGAGCACGGTGGCACATCCACAGAGCACAGAGCTGCAAGTGCCAAAGGGTGCTCGGCTCAGTGCCCATGGCACGGCACAGAGGGTCCACATGGGACAAGGGGCAGCCAGGTCTGTGGGTGCCTGGACGCTGCTCTGTGCTTCATTGCAGAGCAGGGGAAATGCCAAACCTCTTCTCTCCAGATGATGCCGTCATGGAGCAGCTGGAAACTGTGGGAGCAAAATGCCGTGTTTCACCCAAATCCAGGTGAAGAAGGCGCAGAAGGGGACAGCGGGCCTGGCTGGCTGGGGACCGTGCTGCCCCGGCGCTGAGGGACTGCCAGCCCCGGAGCTCGGAGCGGCGGCGTCCGCGGCCGGCAGGGGGAGGCAGACACCGCGGCGGCGGCGGGGGATGCTCCGCACGGCCGCAGGGACAGGAGCAGGGGCACAGCCCGCTGAGTCGGGGTGGCACAGCGTGCCCCACGGCCCTAGGCTGCCCAGAGCCCACCCGGCTGAGCTCCGGGCTGTAATTTCGGGATGTAGTCCCAAGATAGTTTCTGACCCAACAACCAGCCTCACATGGCACTGAGCACAGGGATAAGAAAGTGTTAGTTTGTGTCAGAGGAGATGTGGATCTGCCCTGGTGGCACTGGGGTCTTCACTGCATGGACACGGAGCCTGTGCCATCATCTTTGGAGAGCCTGTCCCGCTGGGGTGCAGCCTCATCCTGTCTCCATGGGAAGTGCTGCTGTGCCCCCAGCCATGCCCCTGTGCCTCACACCCACCGTAGATATCAGTCCTGGAGGTGACAGTTCCAGGGCACACCTGGTGCTGCTGGTGCAGCCACTGCCTGAGTTGGTGTGCCAGCTCAGACTGCACCAGGAGCTCCCCACGGCCGTCAGCACTGATGGGGCCTGGGTGTGTCCCCAGCTAAATTTAAAGGCCTTTGCGGTATAAATATCCTCAGTCATAAATAAACAGAGGCTAGATGTTTATCAGGGCCTTCCTGGCAGCCCCAATCCAACATGCCAGGCACCCCACACAGCCTCTGCGGTCCTCTCCAGGCTGTCCCCCATGCCAGCAGCACAGCTGGGTCCTGTACAGCCCTACAGGGACACGGTCACAGGATCCTGCCCCACACCACAGCCCTGCTCTGATCCCACCAGGCCACCAGCATCGAAGTTCCAGCAGGCACTTGCTCCTGTGGGGATGCTGTCTCCCAGAGTTTGCTGGTGGGAGTGGGGATGGCCCCAGACCTTGTGCTGTCACCTGCCACCAGCACTATTTTCCTGGCTTCCTGAGAACAAGTTTGTGTGGGGACACTGGGGTTGGCATCCTGGCACCTGCTGTTGCTGGTGTGGGCACCACTTGTGGGCACCACTTGTAGGGACTTGTGCCACCAGTGCTGGAGCCCTAGGGACCCTGAGGCATCCTGGGCCTAGCTCCAGAGCTAGTGCATGGAGTGTCCTGGGCTGGGCTGGCACTGCCTCTTGGACACTGACCACCATGGGACCACTGTGGGACAAGAGCCACTGCCACCATTAGGGGTGACCACACTGGGGGGAAGGAACCAGACTACAATGTGGGGTGGAGTTCGAGGTGTTGTCAGAGAGCCAGGAACACATGAATGGGAGGTCAGGACCAGGCAGAGTGGCAGAAGCAGCTCCTCAGAAGTGGCAGAAGGCTCCCACGGGCTCAGCACCCATGTTTCTCCTAGTTGTTCCTGGACTACCCATTTCCAGCCCCTGTTCTGCATCCTGCATGTCTCAGGATGTCCCACTGTTCACTTTCATGGTCCTCAACCAACATGATCCCGCACAGCCTTCCTACCCACAGCTCCCATCATGAGGCCTCTGAAACCCTCCTGTAGCTCACAGGGGCTGGAGCATCCCTCTACAAGAGCCAGCATCTTCTCTGCATCCCACAACTGTGTCAGCAACATGGACTGGGCTGAAGGGGGATGCTCTAAAGTTAAGCCCCATTGTGCTATACTGTGAGGCGGTGTCAAGATTTAACCCCAGCTGCCAACTGAGTACCACACAATTGCTTCCTCACTTTCCCTTCCCATTCCTC